>NW_016017393.1:1025210-1091490 GCF_000320565.1 Sphaerulina musiva SO2202
TTAAGTCTTGGTAGGTCGTTTCTTTTATTGTGTGTGTGTGTGTGTGTGTGTGTGTGTGTGTGTGTGATTGTTGAGAAGAGGAGGAGGAGGAGGAGGAAGTTTTTTTGTAGACTAACTAGATTGACTGGTCACTCTACAAGAAGAATGTTGTTGACTATTCTTGTCATAATCAGTCAAGCTGTATGACTTCTTTTTCCTCCTCTCCTTCTTCTTCTTCTTCTTCTTCTTCGTCAATGACAGTAGTAGTAGTCACTTTGACATTTTTCAACTTCTTCTCCATCTCTTCATAATCACCACCTCCAGCCTTTTTCTCCGCCTTCTCAGCTCGATACTTTTTCCCCAAAGCCTCCATCACCTCCTTATGACTCGCTCCCGGAGGAAAACTCTTCTTCATCTCTGCAAAATGTATCTTGACAAATCCTGCAAACCCACTTCCACCTCCACCCGACTTCGCAGCCGTCACTGTCACTGCCGAAGAAGAATTACTTCCACCACCACCACCCCTCGGCACAGGTTTCACTTGCACCAACACCCCTTTACACCTCCCACACCGATGCCTCTTCGGATCCACCGATCGACTATGTCGTTTATATTCCGTTCCACAACCCCCTTCCTCCCCTTGCCCTTCTCTCCCGTCATCACAAAGATTCGAAACACACCTCCACACAAACTTGTAATCAATCTCATACGAATGTTTCGTCGTAACTTGAATTCCCCTCGTGGCTCCAAAGAGTGCAGAGCATTTATTACCCCAAGCACGAAAACTTGCGCCGTGCGGATGCGTGGAAATTTGGGAAATCATAAAATTGGCCAAGTGGCAGAATTCGTGGGCGAGGATGTTGAGGAGTTTGGTTTCGTTGGGGTCTTGTTGTTGTTGTTGATAGTTCCCATCGTCGTCGTCGTTGTCGTTATCATCAGTGGGAGGAGGAGGTGGAGTGTACGTGAGAACTTTTTCCGCGAGTTCAATGGAAGCGAAATGCTTATGTTCGATAAGAGGAGGTTTAGAGGGATCGGATCGCGAGTGGGATTTGGTCGTTTCTCTTCTCCAATTTGCTCTTCCTGCTGTACTGTTCAAAGTCTTGGACCAGATGATTTTGACGCCGCCGGTGGAAGCGGCGAGACGGGCGATTTGGCCCTGAGTGAGCGATTGGTCGAGTTCGAGGAGGAAGGATTCTGCGAGGAGAACTTTGCGCGTGTCCCAGTCTTTACGTGCCTGGAGTTCGGCTGCTGCTGCTGCTTTGGAGCGCTTGGTGGGACTGCTGCGCAGTTTGGCGGGAGATGGGATGGGTGTGTCGTCAAAAGTGTTCTTGATGGGAGAGATGTTGTTGTTGAAAAGCTTGGTGGGTGAGCGCAGGGGTTTCTGAGGAGAGTATTGATCGTTCCAGTCGTTCACTGTGTCTGCCGTCCAGAAGGCTTCGAGACTAGGGCGTCCAGGTGGAGTCGGAACACGCGGTGCTCGTTTGGAAGGGGATTTGAGCTTTGATGGCGAGCGTGGCGGTGATGGTGGTGGGGTGGAAGGACGCTCCAGCACTTCTCGCATGACTGGCTTCTTACGCCGAGGCGGAGAGGGACGAGTGATGGCGTCTTGATTTTCCTTGTCTGACGAACTGGCAATTGGAATTACCGCCCTTGGCTTTTTGATCGTCGTATGTCGCGGCGCGGGTAACGGAGGCGAATCTCGATCGAATATACTCAGCGCTTCCAGTTGTGTCGCCAAATCAGGCTGTTCGTGCTCTATTTGCTTCCGTCTCGTAGGAAAGAATGTGCTGGGGCTGGGCAGCTCATCTTCGGAAGATGAACCCTCCGTATCTGAACCACACCAAATGCTCTCTTCGATATCAACCTCGCCCTCAGGGGCATCCTCCTGATCTGGTACGTCGTTTTGAACAAGCAGGCCTCCATCAGGCTGTGATGCCTGAGATCTCTCAGGCGACAAAGACAGGCCGGACTTCGATTCCTGTTTCCGGAGTAACTGTCGCGAGCTCTGCTTGAGAGGAGATCTTCTTCTAGTCTTTTCTGGATTATCGTCCTGGATGGTCAAGTCGCTCAGACTTCCCAGCGATTGCAGAGGAGTGAGTCGGATTTGAGTCTTTTTGGTTCTCGTCGCCGGCTGTACATCTTGCCGTGACCTTGCTTTGACTCGGGCAACTGGTTCTTCTTCGTCCGAATCGTCTGGTATCGTGTACTTGACTGCTGCTCTCCGTCGCGCTGGCCGAGCTCCTGGTGAGTCTGTATCGAGGGCTGTCTGTTCACTTGGACCTCTGCTTTGGACAGTGACTGCAGCCGACTCGCTGATCGGTGCTGCTTCCCGTCTTAGTCGCGCCATGGCTCACTATGCTGTCGTACACACACGGGCGCTGAGATGTTGTATACAGGTAAGATACTGAAGCTGAGAAGAAATCCGAATCGGGAAGTTTGTTTGTTTGTGACGTTGCCCCAGCAAAACGCGCCGAGCCATCCGCCGACTCCACTTCTACATCCCCACCGCTACGACGACATCACGACTTCACCTGTGTAATGCACATCGTCCGTTCAACACTCAAATCATGTTGCTATCGCACCTTACTGCCGGATCTTTGGGGGCGGTAAAGTCTTGATGGCGGGTTCAAGCCAAGAAACAACAACACGGCAGTATCCGCAAAGGGATCGGACTCCCAGACACGCTAAAGCGTGACGACCGGGAATAACGAGACCTGCCTGCTTGGCCGATCACCTGGCAAGATTAATTCCCGCCTTTTGCCTCCTGAGTCCCGTCTCCTCAATGGGCAGGAAGAACTCCGATCGACGCGGAAGTTGTCATTTGTTCATCCGAGACCATTGACGAGCATGGCGAACAGGTAAAATGTTGCGGTGAGCACTGTCCAAGATCTAAGATGGATCTGCTACTATCAGAAAACTGTTGACACAGTGGCATCAAATTATTCTATTGAGGCGTCGTCAGGACGATAGTAATAACAAGCTTCATTTCATGTTAACTATGATCGCCTGTTCTTGCCAAGCCCTCGGAGAGAACAATAACTGCCCCTTGTCTATCTCTTCTATACCTGCGCCTTCGGCGGCTTCGCCTTGATGATCTGACTCAAATCCACGACGGGAGGCGTCGGAATCGGCAACTCCATGGTCGGGATCATAATTGCCAACAACAAATACCACCCCAACATGGCACACGTCCAAAAGCACGCGCCTGTAGCGACGAGGAATTTCGCAGAATTGGCCATCTGTCCGATTCCCGCGAACCAGAAACTTGCGGATGCGAAGCTGAAGCCAATGGTGGCGGCCACGAAGATGAGGAAGAAGATGAGGTTGGTGCGAAGGGAGCAGAGGAGGAACACGAGGGAGAGCATGGCGAGGGACATGGGGTAGAAGCCTGACAAAGAGAGAGATTTAGAAAATGGTTTGCAGGCTTTGGTCGGATAGGGATAGGAGAGGGATAGGAGAGGGAAGGGAGATGTGGGTGAACGTACCAAAACTGTTCGCGAATCCCGCCGTTTGTTCCTGATTCATCTCTCCCAGATACGGACTCCCCGATGTATACGCCGAGACGGCATTGAAGAATGGGATGAATGTGATGGCGAAAGTCAAAAAGTGACATCCGTAGCCCATGAAGACGAGGAAAGGAAACGTATTTCCGAGCAAGAATTCGCCTATTCCAGCCAGAATGAGCAGACCGCCTCCGAAGGTGAGAGAAGCTCCCACACTTGCTTGTGCAGCTCCCCCCGAGCCTCTCCAGCCCATGAGTTGTGCACTGAGGGGTGTCAGAGCGGTGGCGAAGCCCATGACGGCCAAGGGGGTGGGATTGGCAAAGCCTTTGAGAGGAGCGGCTCTGACGTTGCGAGGCGAGAGGAAGAGACGTTCGAATTGCTCGTCGGTGATGCTTTTGCTTGTCAACCTGGTTGCAGCGAATCGAGATTATCAGCCATTAACCCTTTCCGCCCGCGATCGATCCACCTGGTGGCAGGTTGGGAAGGAAAAGAAACACTCACATTTGACGAAGATCGCCCATATCGTTCGGCGGGGTGACCTGGCCGACGCGCCCGTTCTCCATATCCTTGCTGTCCATCGTTCTTTGCAACGCGCTGGGGATGGGGACGATTACTATGGAGGTATGGTATGATCTTTGTCGAGTCGTACAACGCAGTTATAAGAAGCGCAGCAGAAGAAAAGGTTCAAAGCAAACCTGGGGAAGATGGGGAAGCCACGGGGACAAATTTTATACTCACTCGCGCTAGCACGCGGCTTTTAGAGGAGCCGCGGCGATATCTATTATAGATGGACACACCGTTGGCCTTCTGATCCTGTGAGTGTGAACTTTGTCAGCTAATTCCGCTTCTTCAGAACTCCAGTCCGATGGGCTAGAAGCGCAATACCCCCTCTTTCACGCATGGACGGGCTGGTCTGGTGGTAGCAGCGCATTGAGCCTGGACGCGCATGTAACATACTTCCGACGCAGTGACCGGAAGGACCAATTGCGTCCTCGGAAGTAGGAAGCCTCCCCGTGTAGGCTCGGTATCATCGGTAAAAGTGTGTAGAGTGGCTTGGAACTTTCAACAAGCGATCGGATTCCCCTCAATTGAACGGCTGGAAGAGGCTAGAGTGTCAATCCAATCGCTACCACGTAACGCCAAGCTCACGTGACGGCACATACTAGAGTGCCGCGATAGCAAGCCGGACCATTGCAGATCGGTGCAATGGAGGCGAAGTGAGTTCAGAGTTGATGCTGAAGCAAGACTCGTCTTCGTAGCGGGGGAAAGCACACTGGCAGCAGAGATGTGCCGAGTCTATCTACCTCCTAAGGGCAGGTCACATATCACCTTGCCTTATGTCTCGGGGCTCCAAGTTAGCAAGTAAATGACCATAGGTTGCGCCAAGACATATATGTGATTGTGACCTGCTCTCAGGCTCGGCGCATATTAGATACCTTAAGGTACCTTACGTGCCAGGCTCCATGTCGCGGCTGTTATACTATCCGAGTCTAGCTTTGGTGTCAGATTACTAGACATACGGCGTTGTTAGACTAGATATACGATATGTACGTCTTGCTCCTACCCGTAATAAATAGCTATGCGCTAGAGTCAATAGAGCATCGTAGCGACAAAAGAGGCAGGCCTCGGCAGCGAGAAATAGGGTAGGAGGTAGAGTATAGACATACCCGACATTGTTCTAGGCTCTACCTTAGCCTTGATATTAATTTGCCTAACAAATTGCTGCTCATCTGCATTTCCCCAACCTAACACGATAAGATAGGATACATATTAGAGCACCTCGTCGTCGGTTGTGCTGCAGTACGAAGTGGATCGATATGTGTACCAAGCCAGCAGTAAGCAAGATAGACTAGCTGATGCAGCGCAAACGTACTCTACCATCGCTTCCGCCCTTATCTTCTCCTGCTTCCGATATAGCGCGCATCCTATGGATAATTTAGGTAGTCCCCAGTCTTGCCTTTTTCGTAGGGTAACCGTCGAGTCTTCGCTATTGGTTGTATGAGCGGAGAGCAGTACAAAAACATCGTGATGCACGCCGTTTGCGGATAGTAAGGACACTGGGAATGAAAGTGAGGTGACAATAATATGCCTCGTAGACAATAATACCCCAAGGTAGGCTCTCGTGCTTGTCTGTGTGGGGGAGTGTGTGTAGCCTCGGATGAAAGCAATAAGGAAGGTCCCGAACTCCGATCGTGGAGTGCGGGCTGAGCCGGTCTTTGCCACACTAGGTGATGTACCTTACCTTCAAGTACCTCCTACCTCCTACCTATCTTTTCGCATACCGTATTCAATGTAGCAGGACCTGCTATCAAATACATGTACAGGTACATGTATTATGCATGTTGAGCAGGGCAGTCGTCCATTATCGGCCAATTGAACCTGAAAAGGGGATTCCTTATGCACCGACCCTAGAGAAAGGTGGTTAACATGTCATGTCGTGGCATGGCGCTTGACTGACTACTGATCGTCGTCGAAGACAGAACAGATCCGATGCCAACCTGGTCGCCTATACCTTTACTCCGACCCGATTCTTGGCAAATTGGCATTATTCCAGCGCCTGCTTGTCCTCCAGGTCGCCTCAGCTTCGGTGTCAAGTCACGTCCAGATGAGCTGGTGCCAAGCATTCTGACGGATGTGGTGAAATGCAGACTGGAAGAATTGGATATGGACATGTGGACATGTCACTCTCCAGGCGAGTCAGCAAACAACCCGAACACGAGTCTGTGGCTTTCGCGCCCTCTCTCGTTGCGCAGTCCATGCGGCATAATGCGCCACGTCTGACGTCGGTCGAAAAAGGGTTGTGGCCGCTACTTGTATACAATGTATTCGTCAGGTGCGCCGTGCGCTGTGCGCCACAGATCACAGAAAAGTCAGGTATATACATCGTACAGGTCGAGCTGTAGGCTCTGAATCGCAGCTCCTCTGTACATACTTTGTATGACTGCCTACAGAACTCATGTTTGCGTGCTGTTCGATTCGGTGGGTACACGGAGAACAGAGAACAGAGGACGGATGATGGATGATGGAGAAAACAGACCAAAAGACAGAAGGACGGAGGAAAGGAAGAGGAAAAGTTGACCTTTCACAGTTCTGCTCATGGGAAATGGGTCGAGGCGGACCTAATCCCCGTGGTAGACTAGCTCATTTCCTCTCATGCAAGCTGCAGGAACAAGTTTGGTTGCACTGGACTGTGCGTGTCAGAAGTCAGGATGCAACGCTAATGCAGGTGGCCGACCTACGAGCAGATGTTTCAGAGTCGTGGCACGGCACAACCAGCACAGAAGAACTGCTTATTTACCTTCTACTACCTCCTACTACATGTATACTGTTGTTCGGGCGCCACGTCTGACGGTCGCCGACTACTGCGAAACGAATGCAATACGTGCGGTCTTTTAATGCAGAGGACAGTAGGAGGTGCACTTCGCTACAGTCGTAGACATGCTTGGGTCATAGGGGCAACCTATAATTTGGAAGTTAAGGTACCACCCATGCCCGTACCTGGTTTGCTTCGTGGCCGATACACACGTAGCAGCCCTAACAAGTATCCTTTTAGATACATGTGGGCACTGGGACGTGTTTGACGTCGTGGGGGATAGTGTGATGATCCATACATTAGGAGGTAGGTAAAAATCGTACATGTCGTGTGCAATGTCACTGTCATCGCTCCTCCACGCCCATATCACTGTCGACGGTCACACATACGCGCACACACTCTCTCTCCACTCTACTTCTGCCAATCCATAGGTACTACGTCTGGAGATATAGCTCAATACCGGCATCCCGATCTCCGATGCGGCGCGAGCTTTCGCACTACTCTCCCCCGAGCCAACTCGAACTAGTGGCTCAATCCTGGCGCTGCAGAACCCCTGATCGCGGCTGCAAAGCGACAGGTCGCAGTGGAGAGCAGAATCTACAGTCCACAGCAATTGGCTTGTCTCATCAGCACCACGAGCGCTTTACCACCGCTTCGTGCATCTGAGTGGCAGCAAGTACGCAGGGAGTTTCTCGTGCGCCGACCGGGAGGACCGCTTCGACCGCTGGTGTTGGAATCCGCCTCGTGAAATAGGGTTATTATTGGCGAACCACAGGTACTCCTCTCATGCGCCGGCACCCGCATGTACGCACGTAGCGCTCACGGCCATGATGATGATGATGGACTCCCACCACCAGCACAAGCAGCAGCAGTACGCTTCCTCCTCTGCAGCCGCTTCCATTCTGATTGCTACCCATGCGTCTGCCTCGCCGCCTGCTAGCCCGCCGAACCCTCCCAGCGTGAGGACCAGCTCCAGAGGCTTCCGACGTACTTCTTCTACTGCTGCTGGCTATGCGGCGAGGGGAGGCCGCAGTGCCACTTCTTCACGCACGCCTCGCACGCCGTCGCCTCGATCGCGCAGTGTCCATAGGGAAAAGGGCAAACAGCCATTGCGTCCGCGATACAGCCCGGACTCGCCCCAGACAATCACCGCTGCCGCCGCCGCTCGCAACGACGACCGCGACCGCGACTACGACCACGACGAGCTGCACCGCCATTCGCACGGCCTGAGCTGGTACAGTACGACCCGGGATTCCGTCGTGGACAACCTCCTGTCGTCCTTTGACACTTTCGACACCCTCACCTTCCCGCAGGCGGATTTTGGCGCCATGAACGAACACGATGACCTCGAGCGCCAAAACTACCTCCTCGCTCTGAGCAGCACCTTTCCGGCGAACATCGGCAGCCAGCGCAACAGAGGCCACACACACTCATCCTCGGACTCGGAATATGCTCGTCAGCTGGAGTCGCCGGGCAATCGATCACTCCAATCGGGCAAGGGTCGGCGCAGTAACAGCAACTCCATCTCTGGCGGGAGACCCCATCTCGCTTCGCGCCTCCATCCCAATGGCAACGGCAACGCGCGCCGCAGCGCAGACACGCAAAGGACGATCAATGACAAAAGCAGCGTGTTCGGCGCCAGGGGCAATGGCGGGGGCAGTAATAGCTACGGCAATGGTGCAATGTTGGATACATGGGCTGGCGATCGGTCAATGGAACATTTACAGTCAGACTCGGACGAGCCTTCCGTGCTCACACGTGGACGACCTGTGCCTTCTGTACACAGCAGATACGAGTCGAGAGAAAACTCCGACGCCGATGCAGCACCCGAGCCTGTCATTGCAGCAGGGCCGCGCAAACAGCAGAACCCGGGTGCGACAGGTCCGGTGTACGTCAATGCTGCCAATCCCAAGGCTCCCAAACCGAGCCAACTGCGCAAGACGACGACACAAGACAACTTGCGCCTCAAAGCTGCTCCACCGCCCAGCCCGATACCACCAGAAGTCCGCACCCAAGCGGCCGACTTCATCAGAACCGAGACGATGCGCAGCGGCGTCACGGCTTCGTCTCCGCCATCCGCGCCGAACAGTGTAGCTCCCAGTCCCGGTATCAGCACCAGGAGAAAGGACCCTTCACCTCCGCGCGAGCGGCCCGGCTTTTTCAAGCGTGTTTTTGGTGGTGGCAGTTCACGCGTGGTCTCAACGCCCGTGGAACGACCAGTCTCGAAGCAAGTCGCTCAAAACACCAGGCCAGATCCACCCGTGCATTCTTTATCGCAAACATCGCCCTCCACCCCACAGCCCAATGCAGACGTGCATCAAACATCCTCTGCCAACATGCCTGCAGCCACGCAAACGCTGAACAAGAAGCCTTCATCGTTCTTCCGCCGGCGCAAAAAGTCCGCGTCCGAACCGTTCCCATTCGCGCCTCCACCACTCCCCAAGCCCGCCGAATCTACCATGAACCACGCCGCTCAGCCCACCTCGTCGATGAGTAGTCTACGCCAAGTCATGGATCCTTACTTGGCTCAAGAGCCTCGTGAAACGATGGGCACGTCCAAACTAAAGGACGACACATCAGTGTCCCGGCCTGCCACTAGCGATACCAAGACTGAAGATTCCGAAGATCCTGATATCTTCCATTCGGGATACACCTCTCCGCTTGATGGTCCTCTTGGCGATACACGCAACCCCATTTCTATTGAACAAGGAAGCCCAAGCTCCAAGCTGAAAATAAAGAAGCGCAAGCCTGAGGCCCTGGTTACAACCAGCAGCCAGGGTCGTCATCAAGACCGTGATCCTAGCCGGGACACGCCACGGGCGACACTATACGACCACAATAATGAGGCAGCTATAGTATCTCCAATCACTGATACCATGCACCCTGATATCTCCCCAGATTACGATGATTACATGTCAGACAGGAGGCCCAGCACTGGCGATCGCATCATCGGACCCAGAGAGAACGCCTCTGTGCAGCGCGGTTCTGACTTGAGAGATTTCAGCGCAGGCACCAATGTAAATCTGAGTATGGAGGAGGACTGGTATATCAGGCCTCATGCAAACCCAGAAAGAAGGCCATCCAGACAATCAGATCGCCTAGTGTTACGGCCGACGTCTTCCGAGGAACAACTTGGTCGCGATAGCGATCTGTCCACGATTGATGACTCAATTGTCTCTCCCGTGTTCACTTCCGATGGTTCCGTTCCCGGATCCGCTACTACTGCCCCTCAGCTACCGCCTACCGAGCTTGAGGGCCCGGCGTTCTCGTCAAGCCTGTTGTTGCCGACTTTGGCACTGCATAGTGATACAATATCACACAAATCTGATGATCACACCGTTACGCGGGCGCCATCACCACTCATGGATGCTGGTGCGGAGTACAGAGAACGCGCACGCAAAATCTACGAGGGCGACGAAGAAGACGTTTCGAAGAATGATGCTGCATCATGGCTTGGCGAGCGTAACACACTCAGTACCAAGACTCTGTCGGCATATATGCAGCTCTTTGACTTCTCCGGGCTCAATCCACTTGCAGCACTTCGGCTGTTGTGTTCCAAGCTGGTCCTCCGAGGTGAGACGCAACAATTTGACCGCATCATCACTGCACTGTCTGCTCGATGGTGTGAGTGCAACTCTAATCATGGCTTCAAAGCCCAGGATGTCATTCACACCATCTTCTATTCCGTCATCCTTCTCAACACAGATCTTCACCTGGCAGACATTGAAGAGAGAATGTCTCGAAGTGCGTATGTCAAGAACACTCTGCCGACTATTAGGCGTGTCGTTCAGGACGCCGCGCCGGATGCGTTCACTGGTACATTGAAGCCGACGCCTACCTCGCTGCGACCGACGATGCCATGGGTCAATACCAGTTTGTCCGAATTCTCCTCTACGTCGCCACTGTCTCCAGCCTCGCCGGCAGAGCGTGCCGAATCAAGTCCAGTGCCGGATGCAGGCCCGGCCCCCGTGACAAACGTCGTTACGAAGCGTCTGTCAGTCCGGCCTTCTGCCTTTCGCAACGACTCTGACAGTTTAAGTCCGGAGACTGCGGCTAATGGAGTGTCGAACTCGCTGGTCAATCAATCGTGGACCGGGAACATGCGTGGTTGGGAAAATGAAGTCGAGATGGTTCTCAAGACATTCTACACATCGATTCAGAAAGAACCACTTCCATTGCATGGCGTGTCCACCCACGATGTCATGGGAAATCGGAACCTTTCCGTTGTCGACCTCAGCAGCACGCTCAGGCGCTCAGGCTCCGTCGTAAGCAAGGCGCCGTCGGATACCATGTCTTCTATGTCCTACAGATCCAACTCGAAAGACTTCCGATCGAACATGAGATGGCCCGGCCGGAACAGTCGCACGAGACATAAACTGTATCCACCCAGCACGTTAGGTTCGTCTCGCACGAGTTTCGACGACGGAAGCGGTTTCTGGTCTCCCGCGCAAAGCAGCAAGTACTCGTTCAACAAGACTTTGACGTCTGCGTCGGTGGGCAGCTTCTCGAATCTGTCCGCCATGACTGATTTCAAGCACTCTATTGGCTTTGCGAATGCTTTGTCCTCGGCTATCATCCGCGAGGAGACCAGTGGGGGTGATGCAGAATCATTCTCACAGGCGGGAGGCCTGCTCGAAGACGAAAGCCTTGCCCTCGCAGGGGCTCCGTGGGCAAAGGAAGGCCTTCTCAAGCACAAGCATCATCTGGACGCGCCGGATCGCAAGTCGAAGGAGCGAAATTGGAACGACTGCTTTGCGGTGATCAGCAAAGGCAAGCTGACTTTATTTGCATTTGGCACGTCGCCCAAGTCACAATCCGTGAGCAAGAAAACAACCTTTGGTCGATCGGGTAAAGCGGCCAGTGTGACGGGCGCAAGGGTTGGTGGCGGAGATTGGATGGAGAATGCAGAGCAGCTGGATGTGTTCGTTCTGCGCCAGACCATTGCATCCACGCTGCCACCACCTGGCTATAGCAAGGCACGGCCACACGTATGGGCACTGAGTCTGCCTAACGGAGCAGTCCACCTTTTCCAGGTCGGCACGCCAGAAATCGCCACGGAGTTCATGACGACTGCAAATTACTGGTCCGCACGTCTCAGTAAAGAGCCACTGGCTGGTGGTGTTTCCAACATTGAGTATGGTTGGTCCGAACAGATTGTCAACCCGGCTCTGATTGGACGTCCGGAACCAGTCAATGCACCATCCTCGTCCATGACAACGAGAGGCCACACGCATAGCATATCCGCAGACCGCGCGCACCGGCCCAGCGTGCAGTCTTCTCTTCGTTCCAGCTTCGACCAAGGCTTTAGCGGCAACAAGACCAGGATGCCCGCAGACAAGGCGGTGATTCAGGAGTGGCAGCCGCCTACTCAATCGATGATGGCAAGCCAGCTCATGGAGGTAGATCAACTCAAGCAGCTCACCGCTTATGTGGAGAGCTCCGAAGAAGAACTGGAGAAGCACAACGAGCTCAAGCACGCTATCGAACTTGCAGTAAGTCAGATGTGGCAATCCCATTCAATCCGTATGACTGACACCTTGCAGTATTCGTCTCGGCACCCCAATTTTAATAAGACTATGGCCAACTGGCAGCGCAAGTCGGATTATCTGCTGCGCGAGATTGTCAAATTCCGCACATACATGGACAGTTTGTCCGCGGCGCAAAAAGCAAAAGAAGCCTTCTACGCGAAGAAAGCAGAAGGTCGGCAATCTCCTGTGAACGGGGACGATGATGTGAATGAGCTTCCCCGAATTGATGATATGATGGGTACGATAATTCCAAGAGGGTTGCACACTTCAGGTTAGAAGCGCTGGAGATGGTCGGACGCTCTGATTGGAAGTCAGCCCATTCTGGAGCGAGCAGGCCTCGACAGGCGGAGGTCGCTCGGAAGCATATTCTTGTACGAGTAGGTCGGAGAGCTTCTCGGTGGTGATGGTGTCCCGTGGGGGACACATTGATGTGTTTTGTACATTAGCGTGGCGTCCGCGGTGGGAAAACACGATGCAACGATGGGGAGAGATACCAGGTGTAACGTGTACACGGAAGGATACATGTAATGAAGGGAGCGTGAATCAGACATCACTGTACCTTAGCCTTGTAGGTGGGCTTCTGATCAAGTACAATGGATACCATGAATACCAGTTATAGCGTCTCCAAGAGAATCGCATGCATTAGTCGTCGCTCGCCACCCGACACCGATGAGGCTGACGGGCCGTACAAAGTATGTATGCGGTGGAGGTACGGTGTAGGTTAGGTCAGGTAGTCAGTCGTGCTCACGGCGTCCCATGACCCCTCTCAACTGAGACTTCACAACCTCACTTCGACCAGAACCTCACCTTCCAATGCATCGACTTGTACGCCACTGCTCACAAGATGATCCTGTGACCGTACCGACACTCTCTATACCTACCTCCCTGATCAACCACCTCGCCCGAAGCAGTCGCCCTGTCCACCTCCAAATGGCAACACCCGCAATCCGTCGCCGAAGCGGAAGCTGCTAGCTGACTCACCCATACGTGTTGTACCTGATCTCGCACCACCACACCGCATAGACACAGCACGCATGTCTGGTGACAGCCCTCTCGCGCATCCTGACAGCCCCAGGTCAGGCGTCGCGAACCGTCTCCAACATCTAGCAATTCGGCAGCCTCAATCACCACCACAACCGCCATCATCATCATCAGAAGCAGCTTACGAAGTGCCAAGCAGCTCTCAATCTCCGCGCAAAAAGTTAAAGCGAAACCCTCACATTCGAGATTTGCGCGGTGATGTGCAGTCTCGAGAATTGCTCAAGACTCCTCCGCCTCAATCACTGGAGATTCCGGATAGTGTGAGCGATAATTCTACGCTTCTACTGGAAGTGCAGGAGACTCCGGACGTGTATGCAAGATTGCCTTCAACACCGCACACTCGTGGAGATGGAGCAGATAGTTGGAGTCAAGCGGTTGATGTAGTCATGGCTGAGCCAGAACATCATCAGTCGAGTACGAGGAATCCGAAAAGGATGATGTCTCCGCCTCCTCCTTCACCGCCGGTGGGAGAGAAATCATCCCGGTCTGCCGATGCTGTGGATCCGTTCATGCCGTCGTCTACACGGCCTACGGTTGACGGGGACACCATATTCGATCTCTCTTCCTTGACTTGGCGCGACGAAGAGATCACGGGCCATCTCCTCAACTCGCCGGATGACGATGGCGAAGGCATCAATGGAATCGGCTTTCGTCCCACAGCTGCAATGGCGCATGCTCGGAGTCAGAGACGGCGACAGCAAGTGGAAAGTTGGAGGGCTCGAGAAGCTCGAGAAGCTCGACAGCGAAGGCTCGATCGCAGACGTAAGTCCAGTCGCAGTCGAGGAGCGAGTGGTGGGACTCTGGATGGCGCGAGTGATGATGTCGCGGGTCAAGATGGAAATGGCAGGAGAACCGTGAGATTCGCTGCATGAATGTGGCGAAGTTGACGACATCCATGTGAATGGAAAGGGGGAATGGGAGTGATGATTCTACTTGGATGAATGAGAATTGGAATTATCATGCGAGTCTTGGGGCAGAGACGACCATCAGGCGGTACAGCAGGCCGGGCTGGTTCGAGACTACATGTACATACATGTACCTTATGAGAGATGATGATGATGATGACGATGACGGGATTGAGTCTCACGAATTCTCTCTTTCTTTGGATACCAGGTAAGGACAGGTACCGTAAGGAGGTAGGCATGTATTTGCATATACTCTTCTCTTCAATCTCGTCACAAAAATTCTGGACATTATCTTGACCTACATGTAATTTTTCTGCATTCATTCCTTCTCGGATCATGTATCTTGTAATGGAAAAAAAAGAAGAATCATCACTAGATGGACCATACATATATCACTACAGGTCAGGTACAGGTCACGTACTGTACAGGTACAGGTAGGTGGGAGGTGGGTGGGTGGGAGCGGCGCGGGCGCGGGCGCAGCGGGAGCGCGGGTGTCGCCAAGGGCGGCGCTCGAGAAATGGAAAGTCTTGGCTTGGAGCCTAACTGGAGACTCCTGTCTTACCTTGACACTTGACAACAACACCTCCGATATATCTTATACATGTACATTACCGGTAATACCTATTCGCACACTACCACTACCACCACCACCACCATCACCACCAACAACACCAACCACACCACCACCACCACTCATTGATTGAACAGCTTTGAGTAGACGGGACGTGATGGGACGGGACGCGAGAAGGCAGGGCAAGGCAGAGGCGAGGCAAGGCAAGGCAACTTCGCGAGTTTGTTGACATTTTTCTACGTCTTGACGCGTTAAGACAAACTTCCTAACACTCGAGAATTGGACTGGATTGGATTGGACAAGCACTCGAGGACTGGACTGGACTGGACTAGACTGGACTGCCTCGCGATATTTACTTACTACTACCTCAGGTACTCGACTGTAATATAACCCTCCCTGGCCAGGTACACACGCGCGCGATTCTCTCTCTCCCTCTCTTGACGGGATGAGGATGAGGATGGGAAAGAAAGGGTAGTACCTGAAGGTACAGCAGATACACTTGGACGATACTCTGGATTCCGGGATACTATTCGATCGAATGCGTGGAGCAGGATGAGACTGGGTTATGAGATTCAGCTTCATTGTTGCCTGGAAACAGCAAAGACTTGAATGGCCCCGACGGCACTCTCTGGTCAGGAAATCTACCTAGGAGGCAATGCTTGCCCTTGAGAATCTTCTGCTTCTTTCGATGCTTTTCCATCGTCTTCGAAGGTGTGTTACTGCCGAGCGCCATCGCATTGCCGGCATACTCAGTGCCACGGCGGGGGCTACCAAGCACGATTACCTGACTGATTAGGAATCTTACCTGGTTTCAATGCCTACCTACAGCGCCAATACATCATGTGCGACGCGACGCGTACTGGTTGATCTGGGAGTGTAACTTCATGGTCACCGATGAGCTGAGCGAGAAACGTTCTGTCACATTCTGTATGGGCTATGAACGCGTACTTGCTGTGATAGAGCTTCTCTGCCGCACAAGATGCTTCTCCTCAGATACATCACCCCTTGGGGACGTAGAAGCTGGGATCTACAGCAAGATACAAGCCTATGCGATGTCATGATCGGTCTGAAGCTGCGAAAGACAGGCGCGTTGCCCTCAGCGCGTTGCAGCATCATGCTGCTTTTGAGCTGGCCAGCACTTTGTTCGTTCAGTACTGGAAGCACTACCTTATCTTCTGCAACCTCTAAAACTACCTATCTACCTTCCTCAAAAAGAACCTCTAGTCTTTTCAAGAAAATGGCTTCACCTACGAGATGTTTTTGGGCTGTTCCTATGCCGGAAGAGTCTTTGGTAGTCATAGTCGCAGCTGGAAGGATCCTGCTCTGTCGATCTGTCTGACTATGTTTGTCATTTGCTAAAACTATCTCGTGATTCGGGGCTTGGATGCTGACATGCTCTGCTGCATGCCTGTCGGCTGGTAGTCGTGCTGCTGGATCGTGCTGGACTCAAGGCATGGGCGTCGACGGCGAGGTTGGGGGCTGTGAGGAGATTGATGTCGTTAGCTCGATGATGTCTGCACTGTCGCTCGCACAGCAGGGCTGCATCACGGAGGAAGATTGAATCCGGGCATATGAGTTGTCCTTGGGCATTGGTTTGTCCACAGCCCATTGACTATACCTTGAAGCTGGACATAGGACCATACCGCAAGGCATTGCTGCCCAGCAGCATAGATTTTTGACCAACCTGCTCACTGCATGGACATCCGGAGCTGCATATGTGCTCTATCACGCGTCCCAATCGCCGAACAACGTCGTCGCCAGGCAACGGCAACTCCCGCTGTTTACCCTCCACAGGTCGCCATCGAAGACTCCAGTTCCCTCCTTGGGCTCTAAGTCTTCTCAGTATCATCAAAGACAACCTGCTTGGTCGCCTCACAATCACACAATCACCTCAATCACCTCACAAAGACCTGCTTCACTCACAAGTACGTCGCTCCTTCCAGTTGACTGCTCACCGGTCTGAACCCTTGTTCCACCTTCGCGGTCTATAAGAGCACCATTTCCTTGCGGTCCTACGAACTCACCTTCACACCACTCCAGACCCACCACTTCAGGGTACAAACACTCTCTCTTCAACACATCCTTTCACACTCACGAACACTCTCACTACCAAGTAAGCCTTGATCCCCCTCTTCAGCAGCGCGCCTTCCACATCACCGGCACCCAGCGGCTTCGCGACAACGACAACGCAGTATCTGGAGGCGGCGCCCACGAAATTATCACTCATACCTGCTCTTCGCACAGAACTTGACACCGAACCTCCACACAGACCGCAGTTACTCACCAGCTCACCAACCCATCCTACCCCACCCATCTCTACCATGGTTGGCCCTGGGAAGTACCGCCTCGATGAGGGTGACCAAAAGCCGCAGGCACCTCGCCGTGGTAATCTCAAGATTTCGAGCGCTTCGTCGTGCTCATCGGACGCGCCATCTGCCCGCTCTGAGAAGCGCGTTGTACGCTCGTCTCGCGGCTACGATGGCAACGATGACGCAGGAGCGATGACTGTGGGCGACCCCAAAAACAAGGACCCGATAATGGATACTCGCAACTTTGATCTCGGCATCTCTGGCTGGGCCACAGCCCGTGGCGTTGATATGTCCGGCGGAGTACAAAAGCCAGCACTTTCCAAGCTTGGCACGCCCGCCAAGGTTGGCATCAATACCTACCACGTTGACGCCTTCCCGAACTTGACCATTTACCAGTTCGACGTGGACGTTGGTTCTGGCGTCGAGAACCGTGGCGCTATCATGAAAGTCTGGGAGTCCAAGGCTGTTCAGGCTGAGATGGGCGCCTCCGCCATCTTTGACGGCAACAAGCTCGCTTGGTCGTCCAAGCCAATTGATCGTGAGGTCCGTCTGACTGTCGACCTCGACGCTGAGCAGGGTCGTGAAACTCGCGAAGGTCAAGAAGAGAAGAACAAGTTTCGAGTTCGAATCCGTCAGACCAACAAGGTCGGATTCACGGCGCTTCTTCATTATCTGCAAGGCAAGGCGTCCTTCAACAGTTCTTGCCTCGAGGCTATCAACTTTGCCGACCATTTGCTGCGACAAACTCCGTCCAAGAAGTACTCGTCCATCAAGCGTGCCTTCTTCCCACACGGTGGCACTCGCTTCGTTCTTGGTGGTGGCGTTGAAGCCTTCAAGGGTGTTTACCAGTCTCTTCGGCTTGTTCATCCAGGCCATCTGTCTATCAACGCCGACGTTGCCAATGGTACTTTCTGGCAGGCCACCAGGTTCACCCTCGCCGCCAATTTGGTGTGTGGTGGCCGCGACATCTCAGACCTAGCCTCTAGGCTTAGCGAAGGTGGCCCGTCCAGCATCGTGGGCAAAAATCTAAAGAGAATGGCCAAGATTCGTGTCACGGCTGAACACCGCGGCAAGGACACGGTCGATAAGTATTGCATCGACAAGTTCATCTATACGAACGCCAAGAATCAGATGATCGATTGTGCAGATGCTGCTGGCAAGCCAACGAAGATGAGCCTGTATGCATACTTTGCCACGAAGTATAATATCATGCTTCAGTGGCCATCCCTGCCTTTGGTCAAGATGACTAAGGGCAAAAACACCATTCTGCCCATGGAGGTTTTGAGGATTGTGGAGAACCAGCGGTACAACTACAAGATGGATGAGAGGCAGACGTCCAACATGATCAAGTTTGCAGTCACTGCTCCGCCAGAGCGCTATCGCCACATTCAGGAGGGCATCGACTTGCTCAACTGGGCCGAAGATCCTGTCCTCAAGGAGTATGGTGTCAAGATAAACGCGACCAAGGCTACCGCCGAGGGTCGTGTATTGCCAGCACCTATCGTCAAGTTCGGCCTTGGTGAGGCTAAGCCAGGTACTAGCGGTCGTTGGGATCTCAAGGGCAAGAAGTTCTTCCAGCCCAATACGACACCTCTCAAGACCTGGGCTATCTGCTGTATCCCTGGTCGTCGTGGTGGTAAGCCGGACAAGACCGTGATCGAAGCATTCATCAAGGCCTTCATTGCCGGTTACATTGCTCACGGAGGCAAGGTTGAGAACAAGGCGCCATCAATGGTCCTTGCTTCTGGCACCGACGTCGGTGAATGGGTTACTGCTGCTTGGAATGGAGCCGGAAATCAGACGACCTCTCGCCCACAAATGCTGATGTTCGTCCTTCCGGACAAGGACACCAAAGTCTACGGCCGCATTAAGCGCTCTGCTGAGTGCCGCTACGGCGTTGTGTCGCAGTGTGTCCAGTATGCTCACGCTCAGAAGATGTCACCCCAGTACATCTCTAATGTCTGCATGAAGTTCAACTGCAAGCTCGGCGGCATTACCTGCCGTGCTATCGGCCCCAAGACTCCCAATGGTATCTTTACGAAGCCAACAATGGTTATCGGCGCGGACATCTCTCACGGCGCGCCGGGCGCCCATGTTCCTTCCATCGCTGCCTTGACTGTGTCGATGGACAAGCTGGCTACTCGATATGCTGCGGTTGTTCAAACAAACGGCTACCGCAATGAGATGGTCAAGACTGAGACAATTATGCATGATCTGAAGCTATTGGTCCATCACTGGATCCAGACCGTCGGTGGTAACAAGATGCCTCACGAAGTGATATACCTGCGTGACGGTGTGTCTGAAGGTCAATACGCGCACGTGATGGATCACGAGGTTGGGGATATCAAGAACATGTTTAGGGCTGCTGACCCATCTGCCAAAATCAAGTTTGTCGTTGTGGTCGGCTCCAAGCGTCATCATGTTCGTTTCTTCCCAGAGAAGGGCGACCGCAACGGCAACCCATTCCCCGGTACATTGGTCGAGACGACAGTCACGAACCCTTTTGAGAACGACTTCTACCTCTGTTCTCACGCTGCCATCAAGGGTACAGCTCGTCCCTGCCATTACTACGTTTTGGCCAATGAGGCGGACATGAGTAACAATCAGCTTCACACACTGCTCTACGAGCACGCCTATCAGTATCAGCGGGCTTCCACCCCAATCTCGCAGCACCCGGCCATCTACTACGCTCATTTGGCTGCCGCTCGTGCAGCCCCTCACGATCCCATTTGGGATGGCAGCACGGACGGTCGAACCCCCGCCGAGAAGAAGATGCAGGCACGAATTAACGCTGGCTCTGAGGCTGACAAGAAATCTGCCACTCGCGGCTCTGCTGCCGGCACTCCTACTTTGCCCACTCCAGAAGAGGCCGAAAAGCTCCTGCCAATGCCACCCCAGGGCAATATCGCCTTCTCCATGTGGTACATCTAGAGGACCCAATAAACCAAGTCCTTCATCAAGGCGACGACGGTTACGATCACGGACACGAGGGCTCAAAAGTGGCTCGATGGGGGGTTGTTTTGGAGTGTGAAAGGCTGAGTGTTTGGTTGATGCGATAGGGGCGCAAAGGTCTCCGGTGCGATGGGCTTGTATGAATACGATGAAGAGTGGTGCAAGAAGGGCTGGCATCCCATTGTAATTAGAGACACTTGAGAATGGAAAAGTTTGTTATGTACTTGCTTGAAACATGAGATGACATTTTGAGGTTTTTCTGGTTCAATCATGTGCCCTTTCTTTTTCATGCCTTTTGTCTGCCGCTCTCTCTCTCTTTCCAAACCCATTCCTCAGCCACCATAACAAGGACATCAAAAGCTCCTTACGTCTTACCTAACAAACCTACCCACCACCTGCCTAGCTACCTTCCATTCCCCTTCCTTCCTTCCACCATCCCCTTCCTCATTTACTTCCCTTACTTACGTAGGTACACCTTTTACAACTCCACCCCCACCCCCACCGCCCCCTCCGGCGTCTCCTTGACGCGATACACCAATTTCCTGCCCGAAATTTTCTCATTCTTCATATCCTCCATTCCCTTTAACGCACCTTGCAAACCATTTTCGCCCACCTGTTCCGGATGAGTTTTGAGAGTGTTTGCCAAAAACATATCCTCTGTAATTTGAAAGAAATTTTTCGCAAAGTCGAAATCTTCGGGAATCGAAGGTGTGGATCGACCGGCTTTGGTGAAGGGTTCGTTGAAAATTGTGTACATGAAAGTCATTGTTGTTTCGATTTGCGTGGAGTTGGGGTTGGAAGAGGGGAGTTTGATGGGGAGGATTGTGCCGTATTTTGCTCCTCCTCCTCCTGTGGAGAGAATAGAGGGGTCGGAAGAGAATGCTTCGGAGCAAATCGCTGCGGAAGAGGCGAGGGAGATGGTATCCCAGATTAGAGTGAGAGAATTCTCTGTATCGCGATTGATTTGTTTTCCGACGTCGGGGGATTTATAGTTGTAAACGGCGTCTGCGCCGAGCGAGCGGACAAAATCGTTGTTGTGTGGGGAACAGGTCGTGAGGACTTTGTAGCCGGAGGCTTTGGCGAATTGAATGGCGAGGGATCCCGTGGCGGTGGAGCCGCCGTAGATGAGGAGGGTTTGGGAGTTTTGGGGGTTGATGGGGTCAGTGGGGAGGTGGAGTTTGAGGGCTTTTTGGTAGAGGCCTTGGCCGACAGTGCTGACGCCGAGAGGGAAGGTTGCGGCTTGTTCGAAGGACATGGTCGAGGGGATTTTGACGAGGAGATCGGCTTTGGCGACGGCATATTCTGCGAAACAGCCATCTTCGGGTTGACTGGCGTTTGCTCCGTGAGTGGTGCCGGCGATGCGGTCGCCGACTTGGAATTGCTTGGTGACGTCTATTTGCTTTCGTTAGTCACCTGGCTGGCGGGGAATATCTGTATGCTGGGCCGCTGGCTGGCTGGTTGGAATAACCAAGTGAAGTGCTACGTACCACTTCCCACCTCCACGACGGTTCCTGCGAAATCACAGCCAGCGAGTCCATTCTCTGCTGCCCGCTTGCCATTGATATGCTTCCAGTCTGTAGGGTTCAAGGCGATGGCCTCGACCTTGGCAAGCAGATAGGTTGGTCTGATCTTGGGAAGACTGATCTCGGAGACCTTGGCTTTGTTGCCATTGATGGTAATGGCTTTCATGGTAGAAGGAAGAGCCATGGTTTGCTGTTGGTACTGTCCTGTTCTTGAGTGGTCTCGAAAAGAAGATGTCAATGTAGGTATGTAGTCGAGAAGTGAAGTGAGTGTATCGAAGCTCTTTTAAGACATTGCATTGGCGAAAAGTGGAGGGAGCGATGTCATCATGCTGGAGTGGATTATTAAGCAGCTGCAAGGGCGAGCTGTGGGAAGAAGTCGAAGTGCAGTGAGAGTGAGTGATATGGAAGAAATAGAAGTTGAATCAGGTACTGCAATTGAAGGTGAATAACTTGTCAGGACAAGCAATTGTTGTCGTACCGATGCTCGCGCTGGGAATATGGAGAGATGACCTGCCCATCATGTCGCCTTGGCTGCTTTTGCTTCTTTTCTCGCCTTCTTCTCACCCTTCAGCTTCTTTTTCTCTTCTTTGCTGAGCTCACCTTTCGAGTCCCCTCTGTCCTTCTTCGTCTTCTTCGTTTGGGGTTTATCCGCATTCTGTGCTTCAACAGCCGCACCATGTGCCCCGATTGTCTTTGGAAACTGCAATTTGCTGCCGTTTGCCTTGGCCGGTCCACCATCCTCTTCGCTGTCGGAGCCAAGGCCAGGATCGCCAGGGCCAAATCCAGCAGGCTTGTATCTCATTCTCATCCCTTTCGGCTGTGGTCGTATATCGCTGATGGAGGGTTGAGCAACATCTGCCGCAGCGCTGCTGCCCGTATTCACATCTGCTTGCTTTTTGCTGAGGTTCGGAAGAGTCACTTTCTGCTTGAGGTATAGTGTTCGCGATATAGGCTGTGGGATCCCATGATAGCTCGTGTTGCTCGGCACTGCCACGCTAAAGCATTGGTTCTTCGTGCTCGTGTCTTCGCTCAAGCTGTATTCGGTTCCCTTGTGAGTGAGCACAGTGGCTCCAGAGCTGATTGCGTCCAAAGCCACGTCGCTGATAGATTTGAGGGAGACGTTCCTGGGGGCTACAATGTGCCATATCTGCTGACCCGCGAAGCTTTTCGCAGAGAATGTGACATCTGTCACGTCCACATCCCGATAGCCATTGGGCGGCCGGAAAGGTTGCACTGGTATGTTTTCGAGATTCACGTGCTGAGCAGCTCGCGGCGCAGGCGCAGTATCCGCAGAAGGTTCTTGTTCGTCCTCTTTCTGACTCTCGCTTTCGCTGTCCGTCTCTTCGTCGCCGCTCGAGGCTACCTCTCCGACCTGCTCTACTTCGCCTGCATCTTTCAGCGCCGTCTTCACGCGCTTCGCATCAGGCTTCGCATCGTCGTCGCTGGTCTCGTCGTCGCTCGATTCTCCGTCCTCCAACGAACTCACGCTTTCCGCCTTTCGTTTCACGCCATTGACTTTGACAGGCACGGTGTCTGGCTTCTTGAGCGCTGGCGCATCAGCCATCTCCTCATCTTCGTCGGCGGACTCCTCTTCGCTGCTGTCATCGCTGCTGCTGGGCGTAGGCTCTTTTTTCGGCGGAGGAGGTGCTGGAGCTGATATCGTCGCCGACTTCTTCTCTTTCTTGTCCTTCCCCTTCACTGGCTTGGGGCTGTTTATTTCTAGCTTTACGGCTGGCGTGTCTCCTTCAGACTCCGAATCGACAATCCGTTCCTCGCTCAAGCCAGCCACCTTAGATTTCGATTTTGTGCTTTTCTTCGTCGTCGTCTTGTCCTGCGCCTTTGCCCTCTTGGGCGCAGCAGCTTTCGTCTCTGCTTTCTTGGCCATGGGTCACTATGTCGACTCCTTAATTGCAGTATAGCTCATATCGGGGAGTTGCTGACGGAATGTTCACATGTTCGGATGGATCGAATATTTTTTTAAGGTTTGGGAGAGCAAAAAAAGCTTCGGGAATGGATCTCTTCTCCGCCGACCAACGACGACATGCCCACCAAACGAAAAGCACAAGACGCCTTTGGCAGCTCCAAGAAGCAGAAAGATGCATCTCAGTCGCTTTTCAGCACCGATGGTGTCTCCAAGCCACAGCTCAGCGCGTTTGCCGCCGCCCGAGCAGCGACACAGACTCCCGTAGAAGAAGATTATTCCGCAATATCAGACCGAGAACAAACTCTCGTGTCGACCATCGCAGAAGCACCCTACGATGGGCACCACAGCAGCAGAGCCAGTCCCGATGTCATGTCCGACGATGGTGATGATGATGGCGACGACGAAGAAGACCAGTCGGTGTCTGCGCCAATAAGACCAGAAGTCCGACTATCCACGATATCGAAAGCCAGCGTGGTTCGTGACGATGCTGAAGGGGTAGAGCTCACTCTGCGGCCGAATGTAAGTGATGAGGGTGATTTGGCTCCAGTACAGATCGGTGGGAGCGCAGAAAAACATTCAGAGATAGACTGACCGACCGTCTTACAGGAGAATGTCACATTTCTAGGGGAGTATGATCTCGAGGTCTTGACGGGCCTTGTGACCGTCTATGGAGCAGTGCTTCACCCCAGCCGCGGCGTGCAAAGGATATATGCACCGGCTGTGGCGCCTCTGCCAGTCATCCAACCTTGGAAGCAAACCGCCACAATTCGGGTGACTTCTGTAGATTTTGGACTGCAGAGCATTGAGAATTTATCGCCACTCTTCCGCAATTGCGGCGCCAAAGATCTGGCCCAGAAACGATCATTCGCTCTGATGCGCACGACGGGCGACGACTCTATGGCGAGAAGCTTAGCACCGCTTGACATTGACGAAGGCATCAAGAAAGTCCGTCTAGAGCCGGAAGGACCGTCCCCTAGAATCATGGCTGTTGGACCTAAGTCATCTGGAA
Source organism: Sphaerulina musiva SO2202 (assembly GCF_000320565.1). NCBI lineage: Eukaryota > Fungi > Ascomycota > Dothideomycetes > Mycosphaerellales > Mycosphaerellaceae > Sphaerulina > Sphaerulina musiva. The sequence goes on from NW_016017393.1 coordinate 1,049,768, forward strand.
AGTCTACTTTCAATCGCCTTCTTTGCAATATGATCACAAGCCGCGCAGGTAAAGCGAAGTCTCGATGTCTATACCTTGATCTAGATCCTGGACAGCCCGAATTTGGTCCTCCAGGTCAGCTCGCACTTGTTGAAGTCACAGCACCTGTCTTGGGACCACCGTTCACGCATGCTGCATCGACGCGCAGTACAGCTTATCGAATGATACGATCGCATACCATAGCGGCGACCTCTTTCAAGGACGACCCGGAGCACTATATTGCCTGCGCTGTTGATCTGGTAAATCATGCTGCGAAGGATGTGCCTGTAGTGGTGAACTCTTGTGGCTGGGTCAGCAACCTCGGCGCCAGTACGATGGTGGCACTGGCTTCAAAGCTAGCCATTACAGAGCTTGTAAGACACACTCTGGTGTATCGCGAATGCTCATGGCCGAGCAACAAGCTCGAAGGTCAACAGCGATTCGAGCTCAAGAGCATGTGCTGACATATTTGATAGATTCTCTTTGAACCTGTCGACTCGGACCTTGCGCATGAGTTGGCTACGATCACAGGCAGTAGCCCGATCCGTATACCTCGACGATCGCGACAACAAGCATCTCGAACACCAGCAGAGCTGCGCGCAATGCAAACCATGACCTACTTCCATCAAAAACCGACTGGAACCACAACGAAATGGATCTCAAAACCTATCAGCAGTATCCGACCCTGGATCGTAGCTTACGCAGGGCAGAACCCGGGAATCACTGCGATCCTGAACTACGGACACGCACCACATCCAGACTACCTCGAAGAAGTCCTCAATGGTACCATTGTAGCCATCGTAGTGATTGATCCATCCCTCCTCGACCCAGACGAAATACAGCGTACAACAGTCGAAGACCTCCCTTACCTCCCACCCAAGGACAACTTAGGCTATACACCTCCTCTGGACCCACGACGAAGTCACTGCATTGGCCTAGCACTGGTACGAGGCATTGATGTCGAAGCGAAAGCCTTACAACTTGTCGCCCCTCTCCACGAAAGTGCCATTGCAGCGATTATGGATCAACGTGTAGTTTTAGTCCGAGGTGGATTCGACTGCCCCGATTGGGCTTACATGGAGGATCTGTATTCGAACAAGGATGCAGCTGCCAATCTCGACGACGACGTCGAAGAGAGACCTTGGCTGAGTCGGCAAGGCGAGCAACAAGTAGGCATTGAAAGCGCAGTCTGGAGATTGAGACATCCGCCCATGGCTAAGGATGTGCGTTGATTTGCGATTCGAACTGAGCACATACATATATCATAATGTAAGGGATGTAGGTATAGTTAAGAGTCACAATGGTTCTTTTTTCTTCCAGCAACATCATACCCTGTTACAACCGTCATACAACTACGCCGAACCGAACCTTTTTCCTTTTCTGATCCTACACACACAGGGAGTTGGTTCTTCCTCCTAGCCAGGCATATGCTTGTCACAAACTCCCCCTCCCCCACAACCAACCCAGCCCCCTCCCTCCCTCGCTCCCTGGGGTCAAACCCCATAGCTCCTCTCTCTCTCTCTCTCTCTTTCTCTCTCCGCGACACGAGTACAAAGTCATACATTGCCACCTCATGACTAATTTAAAGAAACTCCGCAAACATCAAACCACAACCATCATCAGTACCCAGCACCACAAAAAAGAAATCCTCCCAGCCCGAAGGAAATCACTATCACGATGCGAATCTCCTGTATACTCCTTATCGGTCTGATTCAATTGGCTCAGACGCCTGTGGAGGATCTTCTCGCTGCAGCGCGGAAGGAGGAGAAAGATGAAGAAGAGGAGGATGAAGACGAGGGAGAAGAGGGAGATGAAGATGGTTCTCAAGATTTAGAAGACAACAGCAATGTAAGTTAGATAATTCTCATTTCATATGTTTTCTTTTCCTATTCCTCAACTCTCCATATACATATACTTCCATCTCCCAGAATCCTATCCATCCATCCCCATCAATCTTCCTCAGCCAAGAAAGAAAAGAAAAGCTCAATACCTTATACCTCAATCCCGTATAATCCCAAACTAACCACAAAGCTAACAATACAATTCCAATCCACATATTGAATAGTATATCCATCATCAACCTTCCCATTATCCTCCTCACCTTCAACAACATTCTTCCTATCGAAAGAACAATGAGGGAAAGAAAACGAAAAACAGAAAGAAAATCGACCCGAAAAAAGGGGTTTCTTCTTCTTCCCTCTCCCTCCTCACTTGCCTAATATTCATTATCAAAATTATCAAAAGCTTCATGAATCAAACCTACCTCTTGTCTACTTCGCTGGTGCGTTGTACGGCATTATTGGTTTTGAGGATTTGCGGGGAGGTGGGGAGGGGGTTGAGATTGAGATTGAGATTCGTATGACGGGATAGAGAGGGAGGGGAGGACTTTTGGAGGGGGATGAGAGGAGAGGGATTTTGGGGGGAGAGGAGGAATACGTCTTATGTCTGATCTACCATGGATGCTGTAGGGGCAGTGTAGAGGGCAGTGTAAGGGAGAGAGAACTGTATGCTGGTGGAAACTTGTACTATACCTTTTTATTTTGGAAATAACAAAGTCCATGACACATATTGCAAGAATTCAAAGCAAAGATACACATTACAAGCCCAGGTTGTTGTTTCAAATCAGTATTAGTACAGCACATACATAGTCTAGACTCTGCTACTGGTGAACCTGACTCTCATACTCATTCGAGTCACTCCAATGAATCACAGAACCATCCAGCTCAGGATTCACTTCGGGTAAAGTCTCGCGAGCGAGCTTGTGACCTTCTCGCTTGCCCCTCTCTACATTCACCATAAACATTAGTGGTATCGGGGTTCCGATGAGGACAGCCAAGAACCAGAACGCAGGTCGTATGTCACCAGTCGCGTCCGTGATGGCGCCAACAATGGCAGGACCGAAGACACTGCTCCCTTTGTCGGTAATGGCATAGAGTGCGTAAAAGGCTGCTTCGCTGCCCGGTGGAATCAGCTCGCCGTACAGGCTGCGACAGTACGAGCTCAAGCCACCAAGGACCAGGCCGTACACGGCCCCGAGAGGATACATCTCCCATTGCTGTTGCAGTCCAAAAGAGCCATAACGCTGGATGGCTGGGATATACCCGAGTAGACCATATAGGGGAATGATCTCGAATAGGCAGATACAGACCAGGATGGTCTGCGAAGGCTTCAACTGCATCATTCGTGACGCCGTAGACCACGTGAAAGCGCCGAAGATGCCAGAGATGGTGACAATGACATTGATCATGGCCAAGGCAGTCGATTCCATTCCCAGAGTGGTCTTGGCGAACAAAATTGCGGTACCGGAGACAGTTGCGATAGCATCAGAGATCATGAACCAAGCTGCTAAGAACAAAAGTACATCCTTGAGTCGACGTGCTCGGAGGATGGTCTTGTAGAGGTTCCTCCACGAGAAGGTGACATACTCCACCCAGGATCTGCCCGATGCTTCTTTCGATAGAGGTGGTCCTGGGCGCGGTCGCATGAGATATGCGGCGGGGATGGTGAAGAAGAGCCACCAAGAGCCGATCAAGAACAAGACCAGTCGCAGGGAAAAGAGGTCGCCACGCATGGCCTGGAGGATGAAGACGGAAAGAATCTGTACAATCACAGCGGCAAGATAGCCTATGCCAATACCATAAGATGAGACCTTGGTCGAGAGTTGCATCTCAGCCGAAGGCAGGGCACGGGAGGCTGGGAATGGCTCAGTGTCAGCACTTCTGCGCAGAAGCGCCGCGGTGGAGTCGATCGATGTGTTGTCGTGGTCTTCAGACTAGATGAGTTGTTAGCCTTCGGCGAACCTCGCATCGATCTAGGTACACCAAGGGGGTCCAAGATGATGGGTCACAGCAGCAAGTTTCGGGCACGGAGAGAAGTCGAATAAAGCTCACCTCATGCTCGTCATCCCCAGAATCCTGCATTATAGAACTATCGCGTCTTACAGAAGGATGCCAGCGCACGAGCAGAGGCAAGAAGGAGTTCAGGAGCACGAATGATGCTCCAAAGCATACGTTCCCAATGATGGCCCATAGACTGCCGAGTAAGTATACGCTGGGCGTCACGACAAGGAAGAGCATCGTTGCCACGGCCCCAATCACGGCAAATGTAATCATGAGAGACTTTCGAAGCCGACCGTGATCTGCCGCTCCGGACATGGTGACGACGAGTAATGCTTGAATCAGGACTGATAGCGAGAAAGTGTACATGGCGAAGCTGGCGGTATTCACCTCGATTCCTAGGATCTGGAACACACATTGCGCTCCTTTAGTTTTGTCGTGGTCGCCTCGCATCAGGACGGAGCCGGTGGCGTCGAACAACATGGATCGTTTGTCGAGTCCATGTGGTCTGCATGACTTGCTGTGATCGTGCGCGAGAACAGCAGTCGAGGAAGCGCGGGCCAAGTCCTCGAGAGTGATGGGGATGAAAGCACCGAGACCGCAGACGACAAAGACTTCCGCAGCGAAGGAGTAGGCGTAGAAGCCCAGGAGCTCCTTTCTGGACGTCGGCCTGGTGTCCTCGCCAGGGTAAGCGGGCTCGGGCACGTCGCCGCCGTCGCTGTCGCCGTTGCCAGGCCTCATGATGGCGTCGAAAGACGAGCGCTGGGGGGTGGACGAAGGGGTGGAACGCTCATCATCCGCGTCGTGGCCGTGCTCCGATACGAACGATCGCTGTCGTGATACTGCTGGTGTGCCCTTGTTGTTGAGGAGTGATGCTGAGCCTTCGTGTACAAATGTCAGATAGCCTTGATTGGTGGTGGTGGTGGTGGGAGATGATGAAGTGAAATGAGAAGATGCGATGCGGATGTGAGACGGATGGTTGTTGCTGGTCAGCTGTCGTGTCGGCGGTCTCGATCTGCGAGGCAACGCTTCAGGCACCATTTCCTCTTTGGGCAGCCCGGCGAGACGCGCTGGAGGTTCGGCCCCCGGAACAGTGGTCACTGCCAAAATGCCCCATGCCTATGCCCACTGCCCATTCTCCTGCGTCGCGAGACTGATGATGATTGTGGGAAGAGACACCAGAAGATGGAACTTCCTCTTCCTCCTCCTTCTTCTCCTCCTCCTCACGCTACTGCACCTGAAGAAACCGATCTCTCCTGGTCCACGCTATGTACCATCTGGCAGATCTACAAGGAAGGCTGCATATCGCGATAAGACGTGCTCGTGAGTGTGCCTCATGATCACTGCCTCTACTAAGTCCTAGCTACATAGCTGGAAATTGCGCAGCACGGGCAGAAGTTTGAAACTTAGAAGCAGATAACAAGTCCCCAGTTCATGGCTGAGAGTGGCGGAGGTGGCCAGAGATGAAAGAACCAAATACCATCGCTGCCGTTCATACTCGCCGCTCGACGATTTGTTGATATCCGCTGTTCCTCGCAGTCGCCAGCCCTGAGCGCAGCTGTCCAGATGGACTACCTGCACAGAAAGAAGTCACGGCGGCCGAATCGGAGTCATTCATCTCGCATTTCGAATAAAAATGCTCAAACTACATTTTCGGCTGCTCCTGGGGCTCAGCCTCTGTCGGCAAGGATAGCCAGACCTGTGATGTACGGTCCCCGACTGTGACGCCAATCTGCAGGAGAGAGGGCAAGGGAGGCATGCAACGAGGGTGCTGCGATGGGTAAAAGAGTATGTCAATCTGCAGAAGTATGCTATAGTGCGAGTGCAAGTTTGCTTGTGATGAATACTCGCACTCTGTCGAGACGATTCGATGCGAGACAGCAAGTCTGCAATGTACGGTAGTGAGTGTGAAAAAGAGACACTTCGGCTGGGCTATGCCAAGGGAGGTGAGTACGAGATACCTGATTGTGCTTATGTATCGGATAGCAGGAGAGACAGAGGTTGGCACTTGGCACATCATACGAGCATTCTTGGATGCGAACCAGCCCTGCGCATACAGGACCTGTACTCGTGGCTACAGGGAATGGAACCTCGCCCTAGTCCTTCGTAATTGTGCGCATACTGTACATCCTACCTGTGATATACGGACGACCCCTCACTGGACCAGATTGCATCGCAATTCGCATCTCTGTCGGATCCAGTTGTCAATCCCCCATGGGAGATATCTACGGAGGTAGATTCAGTATCCATGATCGAATCCTTCATTTCTACGGCAGCTGCTTGTCGTGCATGTGGGATTGTGAGGACATGCATTAGTTAACTTCTACTAGCTTTCGGTGAATTGCTCGCTGTTTGATAGCCGCTTCTCACTCTACTGGTACCACTAGGTAATAGTATAGCAGACTGTAGGCAGTACAACAATATCGAGAGCCGCCCTTGATGTGCAATCTTGCAAGGTGCGGTCACACGAGACTTCCGAGCAAGTCCTTTGTAGACACCTAGACATGAAACTGGATTTTTTTTCGTCGCCGTTCGGATCGATGTGAATATACAATATGAGAGGATGCTGATGAATTCACCGTCATGCTATCGAATGACATTCTCAGGTATTGATAGCTCGAGGTCAGCTGTGACGATGTGAAGACGAGATGGAGCGAATATAGTATGATGAGTAGTAGTTCTAGGTGGTAGAAGTTCTCGTGAGCGGTGGAGAAAAGGTGTGTGGAAGGGAGTGGCCCAGTGGGATAGAAGAATATATTCAGTGGCAGACGGATCTTCCGGGATCGGGAGTCTCGCCTCGTCTTCCTCCCGGCTCCCGCCTTCTCCAAGCAAGCCATGCCATGCCATGCATCCATCCTCCATACCCAAGGACCCTCGGACAACCGACAAAGACAGAGACTCACGCTCTCCCGCCAGAACTCACCACACCACACCACATCACACCACATTATTGCCATTCCAACATACACGGCACCCCGAGATCGCCCAATTTCTACCCTGCACGTGGCAGCGACCCGGGCGCACGCGCACGAACTGGACATACGCTCTGACATCACGCTAACTTGAGCTGCGACGACGATCAGAGACCCGCGCACCCCTTTGACCGCACAATTGCAACACTTTCCTGGGAACAACTCGGGTGATCGAGCAGCAGGCGAGCGCAGGCGAGCGCAGGGGTCCGATTGCGGCTGGTCGCGACAGAGAGCTGGAACAGCAATGACCAGCAGGTTGAGGAGCAGTCATCCACAATAGCGCACGCAAGCAGCAGTGACATTGAGAGGGCAGTGGAGGCCCGGGAGAAGGGGGCGGCCAGCAGTCGCGAGGCTGGAGGAAGCAGCGCACTGCGAGCAGAGGCCGGTGGGGAGGAGATGCCGGGCAGGCTGATTATGGATCAGCAAGGACCGGTAGGGTCGCAAGACCTGAAAAAGGATCGCGGTCAAGCGCACGAAGGAGTCACGTCGCAGAAGCGCGATTTTGCGCAGATGCAAGGTACGGCACATGCCAATGGCAGCGCGAACGGCCATCCCAATGGCCAGTCACTGGCCAACGGAGTAAACGGCCAGCACCAACTCTCTACGGCCACAAGCGGTCATTCGAACGGCACACCCACAGCAGTCTCGAGTCTTCCCACGCCTCCGCCGCTTGATCAGTCATGGCGCAGTTCAGATGCGAACAAGCCCATGGGTGTCATGCTCCAGCGCCTGGCCCAGCAGTGTTTTGCAGATCTGAACGATACGTGCAACAAGATGAGCCAGATGCCTCCGCCTCCACCGGCGGCTGCAAACGGAGTGGTTCCTCATATAAATGACCCTTCGCGCGAGAGTGTGGAACGGAAACGGGTGTGGATGGACTTTGCAAATGGGCAGAGAGATCGCTTCATCAAGGCGCTTGTTCTGTCAGACTGGGCACGCAGTGAGCATGACATGGCGAAGCTCGTCGACCTCAAGGTGTGGCAAGAGAAACAGTCGAGAGCACAAGACGCAGCCAAGAGATTCATTGGCGAAATTAAGCATGGCGTCGTCGCTGCTAAGATGCGCAATCCCAACATCGAGGACGCAATGGAGCTACTTGCGACTGGCAAGTCGTCGAAATGGCCCGACCTCATGTGGATACCGCCTAAGAAGCTGCCGGCCAAGCGGCTTGTCGCGACTCTTAATGACATGAACGTGATGCTTGCGACACGGCTGAATCTGCACGAAGAGCTACCACTACACTTCCGCGACTATTCGATCGCCAACGGGAGGGCTACTTTCCGCGTACCCGGCGAGTTCGAAGTAGATCTATCAATCGCTGAGGAAGACCCGAGTTCGCAATTCTACCTCATTGACTTGCGATTTACGTTCACGCCAACGCCCAGTATATCGGACCCATTGCGCAATGCTCTTGAAGCTCAGACTAATGGAGCTCTGAGCTCCAAGGGCCTTCAAGGCTGTTACGAATTCTTACACAATTTTGTTCTTACCCACAAAATCAATGTCTTCAGATCGCAAGCAGTGAAACTCTTTCGTGAAAAGTGGTTTGGCTGCTTGGTGACAGAGACGCAGAGAAGAGTATTCGCGATCCACTACTGGCGAGACCAAGCTGGGAAGAAGAGTTGGATCGAATTTGGTATCAACACAGGCAAAGTGCAAGGCAAACGGATGAGAAAAGCTCCAACGGCACGGCATTCTGTCCGTTGGTTCCGTCATGGACAGGAAGTGCAAGACGACAGCATAGAGATTGACTGGAACAATCTAGACCTGGACGCCATTCTCACCCAAGTGATAGCCAAGCACGCGTCGTGGACGCTCTCTACGGTTGAGAAAAGGTTACGAACTTATGCTGGCACCGCATCAACCCTGCACAGTGAACTCTGTACTTCCGCCTCCAATCCCGGCGCATGTAAGCTGGGGCTGTCACTTCCAGGTCTCCGTACTGCAATTACCCTGCGGCTCGAGCCCGTCACCGGGCTCATGACCATTTTTCCTGAAAGTCGAGACGCTGCAACGGCGGAGCGTAATTTCAATCGCAATCCCATCGTCGACAACTCTGCGAGCTTCACTCAGCTTCTTTGCCGGGCTGTGCAAGATCGCGTGCGCAGAGCTGTCATCTCGTCTGGATGGCAACTCGCGGATCTTCGTGGTTTTGGCGCTCAGCCTAACTTCAAGGCCTTGTTCGGCCAAGGGATTGTGCGATCTGACATTCTTCACTGCGCCAGAGGCTGGAAAGACTGGGCGTTGTGCACGACCTACAGTCTTTCTGGTCAGAACTGGTGGGCTGTGCGCCTCAACAAGCAAGCAGTCGAGCAAGGAAAAACGGTTACGACAATCGCAGAAGCGCGAGCCATCAACGTCTCGGCAACTGGCCTATGTCGCGCAGACTTGTCACGTATCCGAAGACTTGCGGAGGCAGAGATATCCTTTGCAGTGTTGGCGCACGACCTCGAGGCGAACCAGATCCCACACCATATTGATAGTCTGTCCTCGCCACAACTTCACAGCGATACTACCTCGCTCCAACAAGACAGTGCGGTGGCAGTTTACCTCCGCCTCACTCCTAAAGACCTGAAGAGCTCTGTGTTAACAAAGTACAAATCTCTAAGCATCACGAATTGGGTCAGGATAGCATATCAAGGCATCGTTGACGAGGACGAGGAAACCGCCCATGTAAGACACGACATTCGCTTGACTGTAGACTCTGAGAAGCTCAAACACCTCCACGATTACTTCACGAATTCGAAGGTCCGAGACGCAGATATCGCTATGAACGGATCTGGTGGCTTGGCGTTGTCTTTACGCACTCCCCTTGGCCAGCCATACGTCACAAAGATCATTGCATTGCTGGATCGTTGTCGGGAGCTCAATGAGGTACTATTGACGGCACCCAGGCTGCAATTCACTTGCACTACTGTGGGGCTTCAGAAAATCACCTTCACTTATGGCGCTATGCATCAGTACATCGGCTCCCTGGTCACAAATGGTTCAGGCACTCTCCTGAAGCTAGACCCACCCTTCACCAACCCACATCAGCGCATTCGCGTATTGCTCGAGAGGCTTTACAATAAGGCAAGGGATCACAAGTTTTGGGCGCTCGCCCTCGCCATGAATGCTGTCCAACCTCTTCTGGAAAGCCTCGTAAATCTGGAAACCTCGCACGCAGCTCAACATACTCTGTTGATTCATTCACACGACGTCTCGATGCACACAGTGGAGTATCGCTCGCCATTCATCCCCTGCAGGTTCAAGGCATCTGTGCAATGGTATAGGGCAGAGGGAGGGCGGCGTCAGCACAGATATACCATCACACCTCATCAAAGGGAGGGCGTCGAAATGCCTGCTGCATTCAGCAATGCTCTTGACGAGCTGAGCAGAAATTGCGGCTCAACGGCAGAAGGCTGGTTCGGAAACAACAAGGGTGGCTACACCGCTACACACCCGAAGGGTCTGCCCACAGTGTTCCGGCGACTGGATGACTTCATGCGCACATCGGGCCAAGCAAGTGATGCTACTGTGAACAAGGTGGAAAAGCAAGAGACGCCAGTGCCCAATGCGAAGCCGACGTTGAACCGCAATCCTTCCAAGCACAACGTATCACATCAGCAGAAGCCGAACGGTCAGACACAGCCGAAGCCTCAGCCAAGACCACAGCAGCAAAACCAATCCAAGCAGAGTTACAAGCCCCATGACAGTACAGCAAACCAGACACTGAAACCCAATCAGAAGTCAGGTAAGACGAAGCAGGAGCAGGAAGTCATCGAACTCGACTAAAAGCCAGCCAAGATCTGGAAAATGAATGCAGTATACAAAAGGATCTTGGGGGCTGGTTGGAAGGCGGTAGCCGGAATACCGTACCTAGTAAAGTGGTTAGGAGAGATTGATACGACTATAGAAATCCTTCCCCCTTCCAGAAATGAACTCGCCTCCATAATGAGTGAAAGTGCTTGATCACTACGATGCAATTGGCACTGCTCGACCCTTTTGCACCTGATCCAATAGTCACAGGCATCACCACGTGCGCTATGCATGCAACCTTGACTACCTAACTAAGAAAATCATCTTCAACGCAGATAGATGTAAGAGATATATACGCCGCGTACCCAAAACCCTGTGTCTCTGGTGGTTGGTTAGTTAGTCAAGTCAGTCGTTCCAAGAACGAAAGCACAACTCGACTCAGGTTGCCTCTAACGCGCATGATCTTTACAAATATCCCCCCCCCCCCCCCCCCCCCTTCGCAGAAATCACTCCTATAGATACACCGCTGTCTCGTTTCGATAGATAAGATACCTTATAGGTATACTTATAGCCGCCTAAGTAAAATCCCTCAATGTAAGCGATCTGATCTAATCGTAACAGTAATAAAGGATGTACAACTATTGATTCTAGGCATAAAAGCTAGACGAAACAAGAATAATAATAGTAGGAGCAGTAGGAGCAGTAGCAGTATCCAATTCTATTTCTACGAGCTTAATAGACGAAGTATCTCCCGGATCCCCCCAATTCTCCGAATGGATAAGAGATCTTTCAAGTGCGTTCTACTTTTGCGTAGGTCCGTAGGATTGGAATTTGTATATAGGGTAGGGTAAGGTAAGTACGTACGTACCTATAGGTACCCTTTCCTTTTTCTCGGTAAATGAAAAGAAGGAAGAGATAGGGACGGACATTTGCACTTTTTCGGGTTGTGATTGCGGAGTTGCGATGTACTTTCGAAGGAATATTGCCTAGAGTTTTAGTCCATGATTTTTAGGATTTGATTCATATTCGTGTGAGGTTGTTGTGTTGGGAGTAAGATAGGTACCTATATGGACTGTAGTGGAGGCTAAAAGTATTCGCTTGAAACACGGGAGCCGATCCCGCTGGTGTGCTGATTATCTATACCTCCGTGTGTTTGTGTGTATGTGTGGCTGGTGATTTGACTTTTCGTGAGCGGATGTGGGACGCGCCGTGCCGTGTCAATTCACTAGTTAGACCACCTCACGTGCACTGCTTTTCTGGGAGCACACCCACCACCCGCGAACACTGTCAGTACTGGATGACATAAACACGCCGACAGACAGGATCAGATACAGGTACCTTACCTATACCCGATATGGCGGAGGTTCAGAAGAAGAAGAGTGCTGGGTGAGTCTATGATTTCAGAAATTCTTGATATGGAGAGCCACCTGAAACTGATCCAAACATTCCATCACCAGGAGCAGCAAAGATGCTCCCACCAACCCACGAGGAATTCCCTATGCGCCCTTTGTCGATCGTGTGGAAGATTATGTTTCGACTCGCGCAGACGTCGAAGGGACTTTGAAGAGTTTTCAGGAGATGATTCAGTGAGTTTTTGAGAGAGAGAGAAAGTGCTGGAAGGAGGATGGAGATGGAGAAGGAAGAAAGAAAGAAAAAGAATTAACCACCTAATTTTGGTTTTAATCATTAGGAAATATCAATTCATGGAAGCCAATAACAAACGTCGTATTGGAGGCTTGAAGGATAAGATTCCGGATATTCAGAAGACGTTGGAGACAGTTCGGTTTTTGCAGAAGCGTGATGTAAGTGTTTTTGTTGTTGTTGTTTGTGGTGCAGTGATATGTAGTAGTAGTATGAGGGGAGAGAGAAAGCAAGAAGAAGAAGAAACAAGAAACAACAAAAAAGAAGAAAAGAGAAACACACACGCGCACTTTACTGACACCACCACCCACCACCATTTACCAGGAAGACTCCGAACCCCTCGAAGCAACATTCGAACTCAACGACACCCTCTTCGCCAAAGCCCACATTCATCACACCCAAGAAGTCTATTTATGGCTTGGCGTAAGTCCTTTTCTATCATCACCGTCTCTTTTCTTTTGCTTTTGCTGTTGTTTTTCTTTTTCACACCCACACGCTAATATTTTTTTTTTCTCACAATTTAAATAGGCAAACGTCATGCTCTCCTACCCCCTCCCGGAAGCCGAAACACTCCTCATTTCCAAACTTGAAACGGCACAGCAGAGTTTGGCAAATTGTGAAGATGATGTTGATTTTTCGAGGGAGCAGATTACGGTATGTTTTGTTACAAAAATCCCGAGACTTATCTTTTGTTTCTTTTTTCTCTTTGAGGAGGGGATAAGGTACTAATGGGGTTCTTCTGGGAAATAGACAATGGAAGTCGCTACTGCAAGAGTGTATAATTGGGATGTTGGGCAGAGGAGGAAGGAGAAAGGGGGTGGTGATGATGATGATGGGGATGATGGGAAGGGAGGTGGTGGGGTGGAGGGGTGAAATGGAATGGAATGGATGAGAGAGAGAGAGAGAGAGAGAAGTAGGACGTGATCTTCTTTCTTTCTCTTGAGAGAAGAAAAGAAGAAGAGGAAAAATCGTTCCTGTTCGAGAGCTATTATCATAGATATCTCTGTCCAAGAAAGCAAGCAAGACAAGAGTCCTTCCTTGGTCAAAAGGTACTAGGTAACAAAAGGTTCCAAATTAGGCCAACTCATAAATAGACGGGCAGTCATGCCTCTGGATGAGAAGAAGAAGAAGAAGGCGATATAATGATGTACATGTACGCACACGATTATAGAAAATGGAGAAAAAAAAGAAATAGAAAAAGAAAAAAAGAGTAAAGATCAACTGCATCTTCCGATTCGATCAAGTAGGTCACTATCTAATCTAATCTATCGATGATACTCAAGTAGCCAACTCTTCGCAGCATCAGATTGAATCTTCAAGTTCCCTTTCTAAAATCTCCTCCTCCTCTGACGACAGTGTGATCCCCATCTCTGTTTGTGTTTCAACAAAAGGAAAAAAAAAAAGAAGAAAGATGTATATCGCTCAAAAGACAAGAAAAAGAGCACAACGCCACACCTAGTAAAACAAATCAACAAACCAACAAATATTGGCCTTCCCTTGAGAAAGTATTATCGTCACATCTCCGACTGTGGTGGTTTCCCCTCCCCCTCCTCCCGCTCCAATGAGGTTCTATTATTCGTTTCGCTAAAGAGCAATGATGAGGTATTATTTGTAGAATGGGTGTAAGCAACGCGGAGGATTTGGCGTAGCAGTTTGTTTCCTACATCGCCGGCCAAGGCAAAGTAGTTGGTGCTGCTACGCAAAGACCACTGGCGTCACACAGCTTGTCCTCTCTCTCGCGGGTAAGTGGGATGATGAGGTATCGTGCTCAAGGTCTCCAGTCCAGTCCCTCACGAATCAACTTGCCAAGTTCTTTCGCATGAGGCTCCTTCATCATGCTGAAGTGGTGACCATTCATGACTCCATTTTTAAATGGTCCTGTACACAATTGTGCCCAACCATTATCGCCAAAGTCGGTACGGTGGTTGAGGAGCCATTTCATAGGCGCTGGGTCCTCATCTTCGGCTGGGGGTGGGCGAGGGTCACCTGGGTTGCCGGCGACGCCTTCCTTGCACCAGACGGCATATGTGGGGATGGGACGGAGCGTGGGTTTGGGGTCGTAGGCGGATAGGGAGCGAATGGCAGCGGAGAAATGGGGGAGAAGCCATTTGGGGGTCTTGCTCGGGTCGCCGGTTCCGAGGAGGCCGATCTCGTTGAAGAAAATGTGGAGGCGTGCAGGTAGGGGGTCGAGGTTGACCGGGCAAGGTGAGTCGAGAAGCAGTAGCTTCTCCACTTTCTCGCCAGCAGCCAGTAATGCTTGAGCGACCGCATATGCAATGACACCGCCTGCAGACCAGCCTCCGATGATGTATGGCCCCTTGGCTTGACGACGCTTGATCTCCGCAAGGTAAATCAGAGACGCGACCTCAATGCCACAGTCCCAGGTGTCGGGATTCTTCATAAATGGACAATTGAGACCATATGCAGCGACGTCTGGTCCGAGATTGGGTATGCTCACATAGCTGGTGGCTGAGCCAGACCCATCAGGCAGAAAGAAGACCTTCTTGGTGGCAATCTTTGCATTGCCTTGCAGCAGTACCGAAGTCGCGGCGGGGTATCTGGAAATGTCGGTCTTGTTGATGGCACCGAGTCGAGCAGAGACCTCGTTCATGTCTGTCTGTGTTGACGTCTTCGCGGCTGATCGAGGAGCAGCAGCGGTTTTGGGTGCAGGTCGCATGCCGAGAGCGTTCTCAATGTCGGCCATGGTAGGATTCGTCGAGAGAAAGGTGCTGGGCAGATCGACATTGGTCTTTTCGCGTAGCTCGCCGAGAATAGTCAAGCTCATGAGACTGTCCATGCCTAGCTCTGACAAGTCCGCGTCGTCGGTGATCTCCTCGATGTCGACTCCCATCTCCTGTGCCACAACATGGCGGGCAATCGAGACATCACCCACTTCTGCTAATGAGTCGCGGGTAGGAGAGTCGGGCGCTGGCTTGCCCATGATGGACGGAGCTGACGAAGCCGGAGTCGAAATGTCTTCCAGCGGTGTGGGCACATCGGTCGCTGGGTTCGAGTCGGAATCCGAATCCTCATCGTAATCGGGAGCGCTACTGCTGCTGCTACTATTGCTGCCACTCGAAGATGCGTCGAGCCCAGCAAAGTACTTCTTCATCTCACCAACACTTGGGTAATCAGTGAAGAGAGAAGAGCTGATCTCGATGTCCAGCTCCTCGCGAAAGATGGCCGAAATGGTCAACGAGAGTAGCGAGTCGACGCCCAAGTTTTCAAAATGAGCATCGTCTACCAGCTCTGCAACATCCACTTCTGTCTCCTTGGCCAGAATTTGCATGATCTTGTCAACGAGTCCGCCAGATGGCTTCTTCGGTGGAGCGACCTTCTTCGGCTTGGAAACAGACCGTGAGGCCGGGGCGGCGACGGCAGCTGGAGGTGGAGGAGCGGTCTTGCGAACCGGTGCCGGAGCAACCTTGACTGGAGCAGGAAGAGGTGATCGTGTCAACAGTGGACGAGCAGCTGGCTTGGGAGCGATCGACCTTTGCGCTTGGGGCGCGGCTGACCCTTTGTTTGGTGGCAAGAAAGTGTTGAGTACACGGCGCGGGATCTGCTGGAACTTGATGCCTTCGCACACCGCAACGATCTCGTCGCCTTCGAGAATGTACACATCACCTTTGCTGATGTTGTTCGGCTGTGGCAACATGCGAACGTAGTTGCGCAACCGCATGCCGGCAGTGAGGGGTTTGCTGATCTTGACGGCGCTCCAGCCGTGCGACACATAGACATTCTGCTCCGAGTCCAGCAAATCAGAAGCATTTACGATGAATCCGGAAATGTGGCAGGATCCGTCGATGTGGTATGGTGAGCAGTAAAAGTCGCCGTCATCTGGTTTCGTGGGGAAATCAATAGTCGCAGAGGCTTCGGTAGTTTTACCATCCAAGACAACTTCTGACATGGCGCGGTATCTGGAGTCATAGGTGACAAGCGCCTTGAAGAGCTTGTATGCCATCCCGCGCTGCACCTTGTGAGCGCCTCCGGTCATGGTCTTGGCGGTGAGCGTATCGATTTGAGCGTTGACCATGAAGTTGTAGCGAGCCCATTCGCCTGCCCAGGCTGCCTTGTCTTCGTAGCGTACGATACAGTGAGCGTGGTCTTGAATCTTCTTGCCATCGGGCTGGACACTGCGGAAGTTGACCTTGACAGTGTTGTTCTCAAGATCCGCAACGGCCTCCATCTCGACATGCTGGCCTTGAGCAGGTTGTGGAATCTGCGCAATCAGAGGTTTTGGTACTTCCATGTTGCAGACGTTGAGGCCCGGTGTCTCGCTCTCTGGGTGTGTCTCCTTCCAGATGTAGTCACTGACAGTGAGAGCCATGTCGGCGTACAGCGAGGATGGGCAGAGAGCAGCGTTGTTCACCAAATGGCCACAGACGACCGGGTAGAGCTTGTTATCAGCCAGACTGGAGCGGATGACAACCTTGGCAGAAGTCTCGCTGAATTCTTCGCTGATAACTTTCTGACAAGAAGTAGAGAGTCGTTTCGCAGGAACCTCTACAACTGGAGCTGGCGCAGCGACCTCCTTCTCGCGAATGACCTCTTTGATTTGCGCTGCCTCGCCCTTGGTCAGTGTCCAGTTGTTATGATAGTCGAGCCAGTACTTTTTGTTGTCAAACGAGTATGTTGGTAGTGTCAGGAGCTCTTGTGCATCGTTGAACTCGCGGTGAAACTCGTCAAAGTTGATGTTGACACCAGCTGTATAAAGCTGGCAGATACTGTTGGAAATGGTCTTCCATGCGTCCTCTCCTCGGCGAAGGGATGGGGCCGTGACTGTAGCACCAATAGAAGCCTTCACCATGCCTGAGCAGACGGGGTGAGCACCAATCTCGAGCCAAGCCGTCTTCTCGCTAAACACAGTTGCACTCTGACCACTGATCAAAGCAGACCAGAAGTTCACGGGTTCACGAGCGTGACGGGCAAGGTAGGTGGGGTTGATGATGCCATCGTCGCGGATGACCTGGCCTTCAAGGGGAGAGAGGACTGGGACCACAGGCTTGTTGAAGGTCACTGCAGAAGCAACCTTGGTGAACTGCTCGAGGATGGGGTCAACCTGAGCCGAATGGAATGCGAAAGGCACGTTGAGTTTCGTTGCCTTGAAGCCGCATCGAGCGAGAATCTCATTCGCAGTGCCGACCACGTCGCCGCTTCCGCACAACACGGTCTCCTCGGGGCCATTGATACAGGCAATCTCGGTCATCTTGGGTCCAAGAGCTGTTCGGATGGCATCCGCACTGCCCTTGACGGCCAGCATGCCATGAGTGTGTGGAGTGCAGTCGCGTACGAGAAGCTCGGCACGACGCCCAACCAGGAGCACCATATCCGAAGCTGAAATCACACCAGCGACATGGAGAGCGGCATATTCGCCCAAGCTGTGACCAACGACTGCAGATGGAGTGATCCCCCACGAAGCCCACATGCGAGCCAAGGCAACCTGAATGCAGGCCATGCCTAGTTGCACCTTGACAGGCGACAACGTCTGCACATCTGTGCCATCAAGGAGCTCAAGGAATGATGGCAACCCCTGTATGCGAGCGAGCTGATCCAGCTGGTCGATATCATCGCGGAAGCTCTTCAGGTCCTGGTAGAGCTTCTGACCCAAGCCCGTGTACTGAGAGCCTTGCCCGGTGAAGCAGAAGGCTACCTTGGTAGCAACCATGGGTACTGGGCTGTAGGTGTCCTTCACTTGACCTTGCAGTGAGTCGACAAGTTTGCTGGCATCGGCAAGAGAGAAGGCAACACGGTAGTTGTGCTGAATGCGGCGAGCAGTGGTGGTGTAAGAGAACGACGTGAGTGTGGTGCCTGCATTCTCACGAACAAACTGCTGGTAGTGGCTCAGGTTGCGCTTCAGCGATGCAATCGACCGGGCTGAGATGGTGATGGGAAGAGTGCTGCGCGGGTCCACGGCCTTGGGTGCCTCACGAAGTGGTCCATCCTCGATCAGCAGAGCAGTATTGCCACCGGCAGCAGAGAAGTTGTTCAGGAAAACTCTCCGCGGGGCAGCAGTCTTGCGTGGCCAGTCGACCTGTTGCTGTGAGATGTGGACGTTGCGGTCCTTAAGATCGGCAGGGAAAGTCTTGTTCATCACGCCCTTGATTCCCACATTGGCGGGGATCTTGTTGTTCTTCATCATCATCAGGACCTTGACCAGGGAGTTAACTCCAGAAGCAGCTTCAGCGTGGCCAACGTTGGCCTTGATGGCTCCCAGATGCACAGTCTGGTCGGGTCGACGCTGGCGGTGACGAGGAGCAAAGACGTTGGTCACAGATGTCATTTCAATGCCATCACCAGCCTGGGTACCGGTGCCGTGCATCTCCACGTATGAGATCTCGTGAGCATCGACGCCTGCGTTTGCAAGTACTTGCTTGTACAGAAACTCTTGTGCGCCAGCGTGCGGGTGAGTGATGGACACCGCCTCGGCCGAATGGTTGGTCGCCGCGCCCAGGATACATCCAAGAATGTTGTCCTTGTCTGCAACAGCATCCTGGTAGCGCTTGAGGATGACGGTACCACAAGCATCACCACGACAATACCCATCGGCGTCATTGTCGTAGGTTTTGCAGGATCCCGTCTTGGACAAGAATTGGCCCTTGGACAAGCCCGAGAAGATATCCGGGTTGGTGAGAACATTGAGACCTCCAGCACAGGCAGTATCACAGTCACCTGCCCACAGAGACGTGCAGGCAAGCTGGATGGCAGCAAGCGACGATGAGCACGCGGTATCGATGGAGTACGATGGGCCGCTGAATTTGAAGTAGTAGTTGATGCGACCAGGAGCAAAAGCGCGCACGCCACCTGTGATGAAGTAGGTGTCGACGTTCTCTGCTGCGTTGATCTCACGCCAATCATCTGATGTTTGGCCATAGAAGGTGCCGATGCGGTTGAGCTTGGTGGATGTGGTACGATTGGGGACGTAGCCAGACATTTCGAGCGCTTCGTACGCAGTGACCAAAGCAAGACGGCCCATAGGATCGGTCTGGGCAGCCTCGCGAGGGGACATGTTGAAGAATCGAGGGTCGAAAAGACCTGGCTCGTCGATGAAACAACCAAAAGGCGTATGGGACTTGTTCTTGCCCTTTCCAGAAGGGTCGCAGTGAGCATCGGCATCGAAGCGATCGGCTGGAACCTTTCGGTGTACATCAAGTCCCTTCATCAGCAAGTCCCACAGGGCTTCGTGGTTGGCAGAGTTGGGGAAACGACCTGCCATGCCGACAATGGCAATCTTGTCGTTCTGTGTCCGGCCATTGTATTCGGTGGACTCGGTGAAGGCAGACTGGTCAATGACAGACACTTCGGTCTTGCCACCAGCCTTGAGAGCGGTCACGAGGCTGTTTGCAATATTGCTGACTCCGAGAGCGTAGATCTTGGCGGGTAGTCTGCTTGCGGCCATTTGCGAAACGACCTCTTCGAGCAAATAGTCCCAGCGTACAGGGCTCTGGAGCATTTCGCGAAGAGCGGTCTTGGCGAGTTCGAAGGAGTTCTCAGCCACAAGCGGCTTTCCTGTCGCTGCAGAGTGAACCAGAGCAGAGGGCACATGCTGCTTGAGTTCGAGACCAACGTTGCCAGAAAGGATACGCTCCAGGTCAGCTTCGTGGAAAAGATGTGGAGCATGATACGGACCATAGATTGGGATGGCAACGCGGTTGTTTTCCGACAGAGCGCTCTCTTTGAAGAAGCGCTCCAATGTGGTCGGAGGTCCTGAGATCGTGATTGCCATGACAGATACAGCACTAATGTATGCTTGATTCGATAGTGGGATGCCCTTTTCTTCATGGAAAGCTGACAAGGCCAATTTGGCATCCTCCTGTGTAGTGCCAGTGACAATAGCTGACCACGGTGTCTTCTCTTGACCAGGCTGCGCGAGCACCGAGCGAATGCCATCGACCGCAGCGCCTGAGCGGAAGGCAACGCGAACGAAGTCGACACCAAGCAAAACCAGCTCATCGATAGTCCTTGCGGAAACGACGGCTGCGGCTGCAAGCAGACCAGTGCAGAGGCCCAGAAC
The DNA here is from genome assembly GCF_000320565.1 of Sphaerulina musiva SO2202. Taxonomy (NCBI): domain Eukaryota; kingdom Fungi; phylum Ascomycota; class Dothideomycetes; order Mycosphaerellales; family Mycosphaerellaceae; genus Sphaerulina; species Sphaerulina musiva. The sequence goes on from NW_016017393.1 coordinate 1,069,984, forward strand.
GCGAGTGTTGGAAGTAGCTGGCAGCTCATCGGGGTGCTCAGAGAAGTATCCAATGTAGTGACCCAATTGAGCAATGGTCACGAGAGCAGACTCCAACATCGGCACCTTCTCGCCTTTTTGATAGTACGCCTCCACGAGGCTCGTGAGAGTCAAGAAGTCTGGCATGGCATCTCGTTGACTGCGTGGCAGAGCACGTGTCTCCTCTCGCAGTGCCAGAGCAGATCGTTGGACGAAATTGCTGACCAGCACATTGTCGCGGTGGAGAGTCACTTTGTGAAGTAGTGGGTATTGTTCGGCGGTCTGATCGCCGAAGAGAAGAATGTTGGACATGGTGGCGTTGATCAGGCTGTTCTCTGGGGGGAAAGCTCGATGTTCGACTAGGTTGGTAAGGTGAGGTATTAATCTTCGGTTTGTCGTTGATGAGTAGGCTTCGATTATGAATTAGATCTGGAATAGCTCAGTCGTGGTGGCTAGACACGAAAGGCAGCGGTTCGGGGAAGGATGAGCGCGGAGCTGTTGATCAGAGTGAAGGAGACTGAGGACTGCATATATTTATGAAGGCAATGAAATCAATACGGAAGGTGGCTAGACTATCCGTGGTACTCAGGTATTGTCAGGTTCCAGGAGGACCTTTCGATTACGGCGTACTTGCGAGCCGTATGTATATCAATCTGATGGAACAAGGGTCCCTCGAGCGTACTTGATTATTCGATGTCTGCAAGGAATGTGCTCCGATTGTGGATCTGCGTCGGGCGGGCTGCTGTGTCCTTGGTTGCCAAATAGAGATGCTCGACAGTGCTCATCTGGAAGCAGAGCTAGAGCTCCGCCGCAGGTCATAGTGAGCACATTGCAGGATCCCATCCATGCCCGAAAATGGGGATAAGCAACGGCCAAACGGTGAGGCTATTGTTAGATTCCCTTGGTCGCGAGGCTGGTGGCAGGTGTTGTTTGCAAGACGAGATGAAGTCACGAAATTTCGGCTCTCCATCGTGGCCGGTAGCAAGTCACCGGTGGTGCCAGACACGCACAGCCCGTGCAATGATGACATGCCTTCAGAGATACATGTAGGTGGTTCTGCTGCAGGCCTTGCTTACGGGTGGACCGATTCCGAACGAAGGGATTGCTATCTGAGTCTATGGCGCAGCATTTGCATTGTAGACTCTGTAGAGCCGTAGCAGACTTGCTTCGACGAGGAAGGCTAAACATGGATCTCGCTTAGGTTGAAGTAGCGGGTATGCCATTTAGCACACTGAGCGCCACAGATGGGTTGTACAGCGGCTGGAGCGCCCTACTCTGTGCCAATCAACCTGTACTGCTGCCGCAGGAACTGGCACATGTTACTGCTGCTGTTCTCACTTCCGAGCACTGCTTTCGCATACTACTATCGCCCTTACAGCACAGCATGTCCTTCTCTTGCTGCTGGCGATCGCGTCCCGCCGCCTCATCGGGTCCTGCTGCTGCAGAGAGAGCGCATGCGATGTATGATGTTGCATGGCCGGGTCCTGCTCGTCAGGCTGAGTATAAGAAGATTGTCCAATTCGGGAAGATGACATTGTCGTGTTTCACGCGGAGATAATCCAATGTTGAGCACTCGAGATTTGCGATATCCTAAATCTACCTTGGCGCAGAGAAAAGTGCGGAGGGCGCCAAGGCGCTTGGCCTCAAGTAGTTAGCGTAAGGTGCTCAGGACCCTCAATCACACCACATCTCCCTGCTCGCTCCTGCCAATATCACGTTCAGAGTCTCTTCAGAGTCCAGACATGTATGATGTGTCATCCTCAGCATCCTCAGCCTCAAATGCTCCTCCTCCTCTTCTTCCTACATCTACACCTCACTTGCTGACTTCCTTCAACGCCAAGACTGCATCGCTATACTAAGATATGCTCCTGAGGAAGGGTGCTTACTACCTCCTAGGTACCTTACCACAACAACACGCTCGACGCGTTTCTCCGAACGCCACCCGCGCGCGACTTGTGCGATCCACATGGACTCCGAATGCTGTGCAACTGCAACACCAGACCTGGGCCATCCATGTGCCTCTACGACTCACTGCCGAATCGGGTCCTTTGCAGAGGCGTTTGTCGCCGAGCGCCTTCAGAGGTCCCGCCCGAAAACAGTCGGCGGCAGCAATCATCCAGTGCATCCTCCACGCTACAATGAACTCTCCAGCCCTTTGGTCGCCACGCGGAGACATTGGGACCGCAATACGGGGCTGTGGAGGTCTGAGCACAGAACGTGGATATTCCAGGTGCAGATCGACTCACTCACGATGGTCCACTGACGAGCGCTACTGCGTCTGTGTGTAGGGGAGAGGAGCAAAATCACGGCGCGGGTATCGGGGTCCCACATTGGGTGATTTGGGTCCACGATTTAGCGTACCTGCGAAGTCGCTCATACTGACCACAAGGCGATATGAAGGCATCATCCATCTATTCTCAGTCATCTGGTACGCGATGTCTGAGCTGTTGTGCTGACAGTACGGCGTAGCAGTCGAGTCTGGAAGCGACGCTGATGCGCTATGCTACCACACTCAAGCGAGACCGCTCTGGTGCCAATGAGTGCGAACTCCTTGCAACTCTTCTAAAAGAGGCATATTGCCACAGCGCTTGCTGCTTGACCTATGGCAGGATCGCGGGTCGTTGACCTTGTGCATATACGCGAGAGCGCATCATTGAAGTTGGGCACAAGCTACATGTACCTTATCACATGTCAAGTGGACCGCTGCATTATTGCCTTGTCAGCCGCTCAGACGCTGCTCTGCATCGTTGTTCGTGCCCACGCCATGGTATTCGGGATGAACACGGCTGCCGTACAACGACACACTCTGCACGTGTTGGCGTTGGCGTTGGAATACTCCTTGCTTGCCGTGCTGCAGCGATAATCGCCTGCAATGCTTGAGCTGGTCTGAGCTTTTCACGTTGAAGAGCGTGCGAGATGCTCCAAGGTTCTTATCAATACGACGTTGAAGCGACAGAGATACAGTATGCCCAATTACTCCGTGCAATTCCCTGATCAAGAGTCTATACTGCATTCCTTCATGCGCAAGTCTCCGGTTCGTGATACAGACGCCTATCCACATGTCGCTGGGCCGGACACTATGGTCAATCTCGGGAATTGGCGACAATGGGATAACGCAGGTCTGCACATGCCAACCGCGACTCGCAGGCAAAAATTATGCACATTGCAGGCGTCTCTCGTCAACCGTGTTCACTGTCGCAATGGAGAAGGTTGATAGTGCTTTCGGAACTGTTGAGTATGGGCACAGCAACTCCTTCCAAACGGCTTGCTGACAGGTGTAGCGTATTCGAGCAATAGCAATCGTGCTGTCTATGCACGTCCGCGACGCCTTTACCTCAAAGTCCTGACTTCATCAAAGATGTGGCGCACATGATTAGCAATCGCAGCCTGGTCCCTGGACCTCTTCACGGCACGTCGGATTTTCTCATTTGAACAGCTACAGCGGTGATTGCGAAGCACAGACAGCTGAACCCGCCACATGATCGCGACTCTCTCCTACCGATGTCCATACGAGGCGTCGATGGACTTGAGCAAATGTAGAAGGCCATTGCCCATGTTTACGTCCGCCTCGAGCAGCACACAGGTTCTCTCTCATCGCCTTGCCACGCTTCACCGCTGCTTGGATCGCACAAGATGCGACATTCAAAAACAGGTTCACTGGCGTCTGGAGCTGTTCAGACTGATGCTGCTGCTGCTACACTGTCGTAATGTGCAGCTGTTCGGGAACATCGCTGATCGAGGTTATATCGCAGCATTTCCGATCGAAGAAGCACTATAGTGCCGAGAGAAGAAGAATCCAAGTTCGGAAGCACGGTGCCGAGCCGAACGACCATTTAATATCCCAAGAAACCGGTAAGTGACAATCAATGGCTGGTCACACGCGTACATAGTTAAGGCAGACAGTCGAAATTCCAGTTCTGGCCCCTCGATCTGCCCATATACCGATCTTCAGAAGAAGAAGAAGATTGAAGAAAAGAAATACGTGTCGGTTTCAGACTGTCTTCTTGGCCCGCCTTATTTAGGCACATATACCGGTTTTGCTTTTTATTCTGGGGTAAGTTTTTTTTTTCCTTTCCTGTTTCATCCAATGCAGCTGCAGCTGCTGCAGCGATGATGATGTTTATTCTTCTTCTATCATCATCATCCTTGCGGCGCACAATACGACTTGGGTTCCCAGTCGAACCATAACCGTGCTTCTATCTGTTGCGTCAGAAGAATCTCGCTTGTTCTCAAGGCCGAGAGCCGTCTCGGCACTGGTCATGTACATTCCTGTAGGTACCTTCCACGGTACTCTGCCGATGCCGATGCCGATATGAGATATCTGACGTAAGGTAGGTAGGTACATGTAGGTACGCTACCTATACCGTACATGTAGCTTCTGATCGTCATCTCGATTTTTTTTTTGGCTCCTAGACTCTCTGACGCTACAGCTGTCATTTTCCATCCATATCATAGTATTGTCACCTATGTCATACGCCGATTTTTCGCTTTTCACTCCATAAGGTACGGAACAGAGGGATCCACTTTTTTTGAAAGAAAAGAGAGAGAGACAGACAAAGTACGATCGTTGGGTTCGTTACATACCTTATTCAAATTGCAAGTCTGTCTCATTCATCACTATCTAGTAACTGGACTGTACGCATATTTTTATTCTTTTGTTGAAGCAACTTAATGAAATTACCTATTGATTGATTTATGGATTGGAATTGGAATTGGAATTGGAATTGCGCTACCTGTACCTACCTAGGGTACCTCCCCTATTGGTAGCTCAGTCGTAACTCTCGTCGTTTTTGATTTTTTTTTGGCTGTGATGAGAGAGCTAACATTTAAAATTTTGCGGAATTAGGAAGTACAAGTTGCCGTGAATTTTTAAGGTATAGAGATGTTTAGTACAGTAGGTAGGTTAGGTAGCAATTTCCTTAAGGTAAGTACTAGATTTTTATTTTTGCTGAAGGTTGTGTTTTAATTTTGCTGGAGCTATCTATAGTATAGGTAGATAGGTAGATTGAGCAGCGGCTAGTGACTACGGGCTGGAAGATTGACTGGTACAAGGTAAGGTAGGTTACCTTACTCTATACTTCTGATGATTCAGCAGCGTGGGCTCACAAGAGAGTCTAGAAGGTGGGCAGTTTTTTCAACGTGGATCGCACAGTGTGTGGAAAGCGAGCGAGCGAGCTCAAGGCCGCAAGTACGTAGATGGAACTCGTAAATTCTGCTATATGGGAGTCACATGAAATGACGTGCTCTCTGTTGTTGCACTTTCATATCTTTCGCTCGAAACAGCGGATGACTATATCAGCTGTGCGTTGCGCGCGTGAAAAGAGTTAGAGGGAACTCGGAGTTCCCGCTGCATTGGCTGTTCGCAGAGCATCATCTGGTGCATCCTCGGGGACCAGACTTTTGCAAAGAAAAGGAAAAAAAACCTTGACAGCGGCTTCTCGCAGGTCAATAGTCATCGGGTATGCAGTCTGTGCAGTGTGCATGCTACCGGACGGAGGCATCGATGGGATTGCTCGGAGAGCAGGTTTGATATTCCTTGTTGCTTGGAGGCGTGTGTAGTCTTGACCTGATTCTTGCATAGATAACCAAGGACGACGTCCTATCATTGCTGAGTTCGTGTTGCGTTCGGGCTGAATAAGAGCGAGCTGTTTGTATACATCAGTAGTAAGCTGCAGCCCCAAAAAGCCACCAGGAGAGAAGAGACGAATGACGTGTGCAGGATAGAAGCGAGTTTTTTGTTTGCGGATGCGGAGAATTCTTTTCCGGTGAGAAGCCGTCTGTTTTTTTCAGCTGCTCCTGAATGCCACGAGAGTCTGCATATGTACTTCTTTGCCTTCCTGCCGCCCTCCGCTTGGGTAGCAGAAGCTAAGCCAATAGTTTGCTCCTAGGATGCAAAAGGCCAACTGCTGAGTCATCCACCACTGACCGTGAGATCAATCCTCATCAACCACGTTTCTTCCAAGGCAGGATTGATGGTATGCTGCAGGAATTCGAGTGATGCCCAGCATGGCGAAGCTGGTGAGGCTGTACGAATCTCATTGCGCCCTGGATGAGTGCCTGTCTGGGCCCCTCGGGCAATTGTCTTCGCCAGGTGTGCTGTACGGAATTCCAGGCGTGCCGTCGTTGAAGTTCTTGGTTTTCCCATCCATCAGCCGAGAGTGATGGGCCTCACAGACTGCGGATGCATGATCGCCAGCTCAGACCAAGCAATGACGCGAGATGGCACTGTTGGGACCGGCCAGCCTTACCAGTACCGTCGTTTGCACTCTCGGCAGATCCGTGAGCACGCCAGCAGGACTGAGTCAGCGGCCGCATTGCCATATGCAGTCAATGGTCATGTTCAGTTGGTTGGCTTCGGAGGTGTACAGTGTAGCGAGTTTCGAGTGTGAGAAATGGAATGTCCCGTCCGCAGGAAACGATGACTAAGTGTATTCGGCAGCGGAAAGGGAGCGGCACGGCACGTCACGGCACGGCAAGGCAGACGCCGTTCGCTGTAACCTGTTCGGGCCTCTCGGCAACGGCGGGCAGCTGGCTGAGAAACTCCCGAGTCCCGTCCTGAACCTTTGAACACTCTTTTCCTCCCGTCCCCATCACACACGACCCCGTTTCACATCTCCGCCTGCAACACCCTCGCCCGTTGCGTCACTCACAAAAACCACCAGGCAGCAATCCAGTCAGCGCGAGCATTTGGTCAGCATACAGGCCCCATCGCCGCCAAGAGCAGGAGGAAGAGGAGCAAGGCCGGTGCCGAAAACACGGGAGCCCACCCACTCACCCAGCAGGATGGATGCAGCAAATATGCAGGCCCACGCCAATCTCATCATTGGGGGGCTTATGAGGGTCCTGTGTGGGCCGCAGTCCTGCAAACCCGATCGCGGCGTGGACAACGGGAAGGTAACTCTGTGTATGCCATGAGGATACAGCTGTGATGGCAGTGATGCCACTTCGCAAACGAAAGTCAATCTGGAATTTCAAGCTCACGCACACCAACTTTCCCTCTGCCATTCTCTAACGCGAGCCCAGCAGCCAATCCAAACAAGCTCTGACGCTATTGATTCGGGAGAAACTTGTGTCGTGCCTGTAGTGACGATAAGCACGACAAGACACGGGATGAGTTCCTGTCAGCAGCCTACCTCGAACATGTACATTCGAGGCATCCTCAGAACTTCCGGCTTATGGCAAGCCAATAGTTCCTGAGTCAGGCTGAGCGCTTGATCCACCACCACCACCACATGTATGCGCAAAAAAAGGCGGGTGCGATGTGGTATCAGTATTGCCTATCGCGCAGATACGCCCGGAAACCCTTCCAGGAACCATAACATCTTGTTTAATTGGCAGGGACTGATCATTGGCACCACGATCGTCCCCCACAGTCTTCATTACGCTGCACATAGGTCGAGCCTCGGGCGCTCGATGAGCAACGCCATTCTTCAAACACGAACACTTACAGTGAGTGGGCCAAAGTTACTGGCTCATTCTCATCATAGACAGAGTTGCGGCCAGGAAATTGATGATTTTTAAGCACGCCGGAGTAGAAGCGTGTTCTTCGCGCTCTTGGGGTGACGCGAGAAGCATGTCGCGGTCATCGACGCTAATGCACAGGGTCAATTGTTCGAGATCGGAAAATAGTATTACGCTTTCGCTTCTAGGTCTGGAGATTGAGGTGGCTGGCATTTGCACCCGTTTCTTGTGCCAGCCCTGTCGGTCACAGAAAGCCGCCTGCTGATCGAACTCTCCGACTTGTTTATGCCCAAGACACTGCCGGTTTGCCGACTTCTGAAGAGGAGTCGGACCTGATCATGAACATGCAAGCTGACGTGGAAGTTGACGTTGCTGCTGGAGATACATACAGGTAGGAGAAGGTCGTTGAGGCCAAGTTCGACATGATATGCAACAGCGCCAAGGCGTACATAGTTGTTCAAGCGAGGGCAGCCTGAGCAGGAGCGATGAGCGCATTGCGAGTTACACAGTCAGGATGCTGACTCGATGACAGAAGCATAAGATACTGGGGGACAACATTCACACAGCGCCTGTGCGCGATGCGTAATCGCACCAGCGCAATTCTATCAATTCTATCAATGCTATCAATTCTACCGGAGGTATGCATTGAGCCATTCCCGCGCGATGGTGCGGTACACGCGGTCTCGCGCACTCGGGACGAGCGCGTGGCAAGCAGTGGATGCTACGTTCCACGATTGTCGAGCCATGTGCAAGCATCGCACAACCCGAATGATCTCGTGCAGTCTGCAGTGCGAGTTCGGCGTGTGCAACGTCGCAAATGCGCTGGCGCTTCCAAGAGTCGTGGATCTGACGTGTTGACTCCCCGCCGCCGTGAGCACAGAGACAATGCGTTTACGCATTTGGGCCAGGGTCATCGCCTGTACGCCTCTTTAGGCGTTCAATGCAGCCCTGCTATGTCGATGCTGCAGCCAAGCATCACGCCCATGTCGGAGGGTGGGTCGCAGCCTCGCAGCCTATCTTGAGCTTGGACACTCTTCTGACTCTGGTGGCTGAGGCCATCCTGGTCCATTACTCCATTTGCTGGGAGTCCACAGTGCATGCAGAGAATGCAGAGAATGCAGGGAATGCAGGGAATGCAAGGCCCCTGGAACCAACGGCGAGCCCTGGACGCTACTGGACTGGTAGTGGGCTACTGGTGGTGGTGGTGGTGCTGCTGCTGCTGCTGCTGCTGGTACTGCGTCGTGCTTCTCACACATCCATGTGAATATGGCAATGAGTGTTGACGACACACACTGGCGGGCGTGATCTACAACTGGCAAAAATGCTCCGACAGGTCAGCTCGAGCGGCATCCCTGTACCACCAGTCGTCTCCAGAAACAGAAACGCTCAAGATATCACTGATGATGGAGTGACGAGCTGAGGTTGCGCTTAACCCTATCTCTAACAAGGCTCATGTCAGCCGTGCATCGCCTGCCGCAGGATCATCAAGTCATGAAATAAACGGATCTGCAGCTGAAGCACGACGCTCCAGCCTGTTTCTCTGCCCCACACCGACTAGCTATCCTCCACGCTGGGGCACCTTTACTACTGTCGCTTATTGCTGTCGTTGGCGTTGTGTCATATTTGGATGAACATCCCGACGTCTTTCGTTGGTCTCTCTACTCTGCCATTTCTCCGACCAGCCTCGTCCATCCTGGGAAAGCTGCAACGACTTCAGCAGACAACCATTGCTACTCACGGCAGTCATGGTGTTTTGCACGTACTGTGGACAATCCTTCACGAGGGACGAGCATCTCGAACGCCATATCTTGACCCGTACGCCAACAACCACCTCACTACATACTGGGCCCTGACTAACCACACTCAGACACTAATGTCAAGCCGTTCAAATGTTTTACGTGCCACATGTCCTTCGCCAGAAGGTCAGTCGTCGGTTGTGTGCCCATATCCTTTACCAGACTAACCCATGGGAAGGGACCTACTGCAGCGACACTACACCGTACATGGCAAAGACCAAACCGGGCAGCATGAGATACCTGCTGCTGCGGGGATGATACCAAAGTCGGCAGGGAGAACACCAATTGCATGCAGCAACTGCGCGAAGACGAAGACCAAATGTGATAAGAAGTTTCCCTGTTCGAGGTGCGCAGGACGGAACTTACGATGTACATTGCGGCCGACCAGGCGTGTATCGAAGAATGCAGCGCGCGTGGGAGTGACTGTCGAAGGTGCTGTTGCGGTGCCTCAACCAAACTCGGAGAATCACGCTCAGCAGCAAGAGTCTCAGCAGCAAACCGCGGCGCCAGTGCCCACAGATAGCCCGCAACAAGGACCTCCATCCACGCAGCCGGTGAGCCCCAAAGCTGTCTTGAACTCGATATCGGAGGAACAACAACATCACGCGGAGCCCAGTGTGGATGGACCACCCACGCAGTATGCTGAACAGCCCACCAGTGGTGGTCCCCTGCCGCCCAGCTCGTTTTCGCCGCCATTGCACACACCGGGCTTCATGCAGCACACCCCTCTGTCCGGATACGCTGAGTTTGCAAACAATATGGGCAAGGATAGCTCCGATGATGATTCTAGTCCCCGGTTCATGTTAGATTGGAGCCAAATGCAAATGCCGATGGGCTACGATGGGCTGGTGCCACCACACATGATCATGAATGCAGAGATGGGATTCGACACCACCATACTTTCCAGCAATGATGCCATGCTATCGATACTGCCTGACGTGGACGGCGGCATGGGCCCTCTGCTGACGCCTCTCGAGACACCCAAAATTCAGGGTGCTTTTGCGGACCTAGAGCTCAGTGCTACAGCGACACTTCCGTCACAACATCGGCCGTCGATGGTGTCGATGGTGTCGTCACAATCGGTGCCGTCAAATCCTTCGACGCCTTCTTCAGACACGAATGGTGAGATATTCGAGATCATCCAGGCCCAGGATGCCTGGTCAGTGTTCCAATGTACGCCCGTTCTGCCTTCGTCAGCTTGTCCCAAAACGGCAAAGCGAAACCTTGAGCGACTGGAAGACACGCTACGGAATCACGAAGGTTGGGCAAGCTGGAGTCCCTCATGGGATGAAACAGATCTGGCGGGCGGCGACCACTTGACGGTGATGCAGCTTCATGAGAGTACTCGAGACAAGTTATTGGCCATCACACAAAGCTTTCTCCACAAGGCGCTCGAGATCCACAGAGAAGGTGACGGCCGTCGGTCCTCGGGAACTGGATATCACAGTCCCAACTCGTACTATGGCTCGAACTTTGTCTTACTGCCGCCCGCTCGCGTCCTGGAGTACTTTTTACGATCCTACTCGAACAGTTTCGAGCGCTACTACCCTCTCACATCACGGGGTGTCCTCGATGCGAATGAATTGCTACACTGCCACAATGACCGGGCCGCAAGTCTCCTGGTGCTCATGATGATTGCTCAGGGAGCCATGAATATCTCCTCGACGGAAGCACGCCTCCTGACGGGCGGCTTGACCGAAGCTTGCCGCATATCATTATTTGATCTGATCGAGAGGAATATCATCATGTCGGGAGACCCGATCGTGCTCCATTCTGCTCTACTGTTTATCGTCCAAGCTGCGTGGAGCGGCGACAAGTGGCAAATGGACATTGCCATGGGTCAACGCGGAATGTATCTTGCCATGCTGCGACATTCCGGTATGCTGGACAAACCTGTGCCGTCGACCAGCGTCAACCAGCACTCGTCAAGAGATCAGTTGTGGCAGGAGTGGATCCGCAACGAGTCGAAAAGCCGGCTGATATATTCGTGGATCATGGTAGACCAAGATATGGCCCTCTTCCACGACACTGCTCCGCTGTTCACTGTCTCCGAGTTCGCTGCACCTATGCCTGATGCGGATCGGTTGTGGCAGGCGAAGAGTGCGGTTGAATGGTCCTCTGTTTTTGAACAGGTGCATGAATTCTCCGGTGGCTACTCCTCCGTTGGTTCTGGAGCTCGTCCGTCATCGCTTCGCGACTTGTTTCGCCACTTCCTCGACGATGAAATGGTCCCGTTGGGTATCGAGATGACGCCCCTGCATCTGCGCTTGCTCCTGCATCCTCTGCAGTCGCTGGTGTGTCAATACAGTCAACTCCTCGGCTGCTTCTCCGAGACTCGTTCGAGTCGGACTCAGGGCCAGACGAGAGCCGTCAGTGCGTCGTCCACCAGGCACCGGCTCGAAGAAGTGCAGTCCCTGCTGGGGAGATGGTTTGACCTTGCCGAGCGATATCTGAGGGCGAATCCATTATGTCCCATGATGCAGACGAACCTGATCATCTTCCATTTGATCAGCCTCAATGCTGTGACCAACTTTCCCGAAATCGAAAAGCTGGCCCGACGAGAGAACTTTGACGGGACTTACCAGCAGCTGGTCTGGACGCACAAACGATGCATCCACGATGTCGAGGAAGCCATCTATCACTGCGGCCAAGTGCTTCGCATTGTGCGAAGCATGTCGGGGGGCACTCGGCCTCCATGGTGGGCCGGAGCAATCTATCGCGCCGGTCTTGTCCTGTGGACGGATAGCCTGACACACAAGGAACAGTCGTCGCCCCACAACAACAACGGCATGTTCCCCTCTGTGCCAGGCCCGTCGTTTGCCATTGATGCCTTTACCGCCGATCATCCGCTGATTGTGCGCTACCTGACGAAGCGCGAGGGCGTGCCTTGCGTGACGAAGCGCGATGGTTCGCAAATATCGTCTTTTGATCGAGGAGAATTAGGCCAAACTGTCGAGATTCTTGTGTATGTCTAATCGATGTATGTACGATATTGTTGTCGTTCTTGTCGTAGAGCGACAACAACATACATACACATGAATAAATATATGTATATACGTGTAAATACATGTATACATATGAAAAGCGAAAATACTATTCATTCATTCCTCTCTCCCTCCCTTCCCTCTCTCCCTACGCTACCCTCCGCTCCCCTACCTCTACTACCTCCCCTACCTCCCCAACCGATGTAGTTCTTTATATCCTTCAACTATCAACCAAAAAAAAAACCCCAGCCAAGTACCTATCCAAGTACCTACCTAAGTAGATCAGTAAATAAGGAATCAACAAATAATCAACAAATAAAAAGAATAAAGAAGAAAGGAAGACAAAAAGTGAGGAGAACCGTAAGGTAGATTGATTTATTTTCTTCTTCTCCATTTCTTACTCAATCAAAAGAGTACCGACCGGTAACGACGGGTCAACTAACGGGTAACGGAAAACGGGAAACGGGAAACGGTGGTGCATACTATACATGCAGGTTTTTTGTTGTTGTGGTTCTTGTTCTTGTTGTTCTTGTTCATGGTCATCTTTTTCTTGTTCTTTTTCTTGTTCTTCTCGGGTACTGGGGATTCAATCGGATGGTATATAGATAGAATTAGATAGAATAGAAGAAGAAGAAGAGAAATAGAATGTCCGCGGTTGACGGACAACAAACATGTTTATAACAACAAACAACGGGAAATGACAACTGTTTGCTCTGTTCTAAAAAACACTGCCGTTTTCTCTCTTCCCCGCCCTCTCTCCTTCATTCTCTGTCCCTCTCTCCGCAACGACAAGACAAGACACATTACTGATGCATGCGTTTTCAGTGACGCTATGCTTCAATTAACAAACCAAGACCCTACACGGGCTTTTTTGTATTGCTCTGTCATCCAGAACGCCCACGCTTGTACGACTCAGATCAAACAAAAAAAGGCAAAAAAATGATTACGCATGCATGCATGCATACAACAATGCCGCTATGCGTGACAAGAAATGAAGGAAAAAAAAAGTCAGGCAGCACACATTCAATCCATGTGCATGCAGACGAGTTGGACCTCCTCAAGCATGCTCAGCCTCGGGCAAGCTTGTCAATCTTCGATCTGATGCCATCGGAGAAACGATTGGATATACCCTCGTCAATCAGTTCGACGCAATGCTGGAGGACTGGATATGCGCGATCGAGACTCTTGATCGTAAGGTAGGTAACTATCCTTAGTCTATCTAAATCCAGGCTATCTGTTCTAGCGATCTCTCTCTCTCTCTCTTATTAATATAAAGTTGTTTAATCTAGTTTACCTTCAATCCTCTAACAACGCCAAAATTGAGACGAACATGTTCGATTATACTAACTATCTCGTATATCAACGAGGTAAGATGTTTTTTTTTTCACTTCCAACTTGATACATGTACGTCACTTTTGTCGCCGACTAGGTGAAGTTTAAGAAAAGATCCTTTTTCGTAGGGGATGTGTATTGAATTGTTGATGATCGATTACAATGACTACGACTACAAACAACTTAATCCTACCGATTTTTTATATTCAAAAGTAAGGATCTGCAACAAAAGTGTATATATCCCTATATGTTGCAACTCTTCCTTTTCGCCGCCGCTACTTTCTTGTAGATGTGAACAACATACTATGTAGGCACCCTCTTCCTCGTTGACATTTTTTTCTCGCTGTACGGAAGAAATAGTAATAAAAAAAAATTCGACGGGAACCCCACTCTCCTCCCCCATCAAAAAGTCCGAAGTGAAAAAAAAATAGGTTGAACCCGGTTGGGTTTTTTCGGTTCCTGCAAGTAAAGACTAAAACTAACGGAAAACGCTTACGGAGAAGTTTATTTTGAGAAACAAGAAAAACGTCAGCTCGCTCTTTCGGCTTCTATGAAGATGCCCGAATATTAACTGACTTTTTATTTTTATTTTTTCTCCTCTTCTCTCCTGTGGGGTTGTTTCTACGGATTTGGTTGGTTTGTATTGTATCTTATTGTATTGTTGTGTATATCGAGAATCTAGGTATTGACGAGAAAGAGTTTAGGTGGGAAACTCGGAGCCGGAAGTGAAGAGAAAAAAAAGGGAAAGGAATTGATTGCCCCGGGCGATTATTATCGATTGTTCAATGTCCGATGACTGGCTTGTTTTCGTTCTCGCTACTCGCTACTTTGCAAGACGACGAGGAGAAGAGAAGTAGAGACATTCATCGGGTTCCACGATTCAACGTCCGAATATGCGAGCGAACGACTACATCGGTAGACCGAAGATACCGAGAGTACCCAACAAGATCACAATAAGGAACAAACTCTCAAACTTGATCAGAACCTTCCGACATATATCATGTCTCATCCCCCTTTCTCTGACTTTTTTTTGAAAAAGAATGTCAATCAGCCCAACTTGCAACAACTTTATCGTGACGGATCAATCTAATAATAGTGATTCTTGTACTACTACTACAACTACGACTACGACTACATCAGAAGAAGAAGCAGTGAAACCCCATCTTCACCCTCATCGCCTCTCCCTCGACCCTCTCGGAGCAACAGCAAAACAGAACGCTCTTTCACTCTCTCACTACCTCCTCTCTTGTCCTTCTCCTCTTCCTCTTCCAACAACAACAACAACAACAACAAAACCAACTCCAACCATGTCCACCCCCACCACCGAAACCACCACCCCCTCCCCACCCCTCAAATCCTGGGGCCAAGACACCTCCCGCCTCGACGGCAAAGTCGCCCTCGTAACCGGCTCCGGCCGCGGAATCGGCTCAGCAATCGCCATCGAGCTCGCCCGTCGCGGCGCAAAAGTAATAATCAACTACGCCCACTCCTCCACCGCAGCCCAATCCATCGTCGACACCATCCTCTCCCACGGAGGAGAAGCCCTCGCCATCCAAGCCGACATAGGAAACGTCTCCGAAACCATCCGTCTGATGGATTCCGCCGTAGAACATTTCGGCCAATTAGACATCGTCTGTTCGAATTCCGGCGTCGTGTCTTTTGGTCATTTGAAGGATGTCACAGAAGAAGAATACGACCGCGTCATGCGCATCAACACCCGCGGACAATTTTTCGTCGCCCGAGAAGCCTACAAACACCTTTCCGTCGGTGGGAGAATAATTCTCATGGGTTCCATCACGGGTCAGGCGAAAGGTGTACCCAAACATGCGGTGTATTCGGGCTCCAAGGGCGCGATTGAGACGTTTGTGAGATGTATGGCGATTGATTGTGGAGATAAGAAAATTACGGTGAATTGTGTGGCGCCGGGGGGGATTAAGACGGATATGTATCATGCGGTTTGTAAGGAGTATATTCCTGGGGGGGAGAAGTTGTCGGATGATGAGGTTGATGAGGTTAGTTTTTTTCTTTTTTTTTCTCTTTTCTCTCTTTTTCTTGTATGTGGGAATAACATGCTAACGTCTTTCTTTCAAATAGTACGCAAAAACTTGGTCACCAGTCGCTCGAGTGGGTCAACCCATCGACATCGCCCGCGTCGTCGGTTTCCTGGCTTCTCAAGATGGCGAATGGGTCAATGGCAAAGTCATCGGAATCGACGGTGCTGCATGCATGTAAGCATAGCGTAGCGCAGCGCAGCGCAACGGGGGAAAAATGGGCACTGGCTTCGAAGAGCTTTTTTCCAATTCGCGTGAGCAATTGGTTGCTGAGACAAAGTGAGCGTTGGCGCATGGAGGAGATCGAGCAGGGCGAAGAGAAGACAGATGGATGATGATGATGGATACCAAGCCTATCATAGAGAGAGAGGGGGAGTTTGCGTTGTCGAGTTTATTTAGAGCGGGATATTGAATCGAATGTAATTTAATTCAATCAAGCTCTGCTGCTGCTGCTGCTGTTCACAATACAACTTGCCCCCTAGTTGAGAGACTGACTACAGTGAATTTTCGTGTCACTTGGGCGTAGAGACACTTTCCCTCCTCAACGTCACCATTGCGACTCGGTAGCCCCCGCAGCTTTCTTTCAGAAGAGATGCTGGCTCTCGTGGTTGCATCGTCGATACGAGGTCGTGTACCAAATGCTGCAATGATGATGTATGTCTGTCGGTGTGCCATGTGGATCTCGCCCGAGCTTTCACGTCCCGAATGGATCGACCATGTTGTTCGTCAGAGAGTCGAGTCTTGATGGTGTGGACTCGTATTCCACGTTACATGGCCGAGTACGCAAACGGGGGATTGCATAATCAGAAAAAGGAGGTACTGTATAGGTCGCAAGGAGAGAGAGAAAGAGAGGGTGAGTTCTGCACGCTAGCATCGTGCTAGTGTTGGGAGCACTGTGTCACAAAGATCTCGGTGCCGTAGAATGTGAGAGGTACTGTATGCATTATCCATGAGATCGTCCTGGCCCGTGGCGCGCCGGCGCTGTGGAGAATAAAACGGTGCAACCATCGTTTTCTATCTACTGTACTCCCTGTGCACTGTGCATTGTGCATTGTGCATGTGCATGTGCATGTGCATATGAGGATGCCCATGTGTTTTCTTGGCATATAGGCAATGTTGTACAGCATAATCGTCCATGTAGGTCTTTTCTTTTCGTTAGTTTCATGTCGGAGCCATTTTGAATGATGAGTGGCGTACCTCCGAGCCCTCAACATACTCACTCTGCTGCTGAAGTGATGACGCTTGCATTCGGTGCCCGTGCACCATGAGAGTACCATTTGCGTTTCTTGTGATCAAGTCGAGGCGCAATGGATGGAACAGGAGAGGTCACATGCCTCAAATTACCCCCGACATCAGTTCCTGCGCTGCTTGGGAGCTAGAAGCCTTGATTTTGCGTCTCTTCGTTGCAGGTTCCATTCCCTGAGCCATTGCTGTAGGCTCCCAATTCCAATCCCGTTCAAACGACAGCACGCTGTCTGGGGATTTACGTCGCATAGGCTGGTATATCACCTCGGCATCCACCTCGATCACGGGCCGGTTATCGTCTCCCTCAGTTCTGCATTTGCTCGTATAACCGTTCACGAGTGCCTCCCACGACAAGGATCGCTTGTTGTCAAATCGCGCTAAAATACCACTGCAACGGACGTCAGTCAGGATCGAGTACGTGCCACTACACCTGGCGCGTAAGGTGATATACCTCGTATCATCTCACGGCAACACAACAGCTGAGAGACGTACGGGCTATTCAGATTCCAGGCGAAGCGTTGGCGGGCGGAGATCAACTTCTCACTGCGCGACTCGTTAAGCTGCGCGTTGATGCGGCAATTCCGAACGGTGAACATGCGGAGTTTGGGGAAGGCGCTGAGGTACCATAGGGCTTGGGTCGTGATTTCGGGCTGATCTTCGATGAAGATCATCTCGAGCTGTGACATCGCACCCCGATGAGTCGCGTCTGCCGCCCAAGATCTCAGCAATCTGTTGGTGAATGGGCTTCGATAGATTCCCGACTGGCAAGCCCGTATGTGAATGGTGCGAATATTGGGAATCTGGGAGATCGATAGAGCAGAGTTCATATCCATGTCCACACTGCCCAATGTCAGGTTCGTCAGCCACGACATTTCCGGGCTACTGGCAATATCCATCAGGCACTCTGGCTTCATGCAGAGAATCATCTCTCTCCTCGAACACTTCTTGTCGAATATTCCGGTGCGGGCAAAGACTTGCCAAGCATGCAAAGAGTCGCATGCACTGTCCGTGATCCACGTCCAGAGTTGTTCTATCATCGATCGTGGGAGATATTGCAGCGCAGTGTGATCGAGCTTGCGCAGGTTCCGGAACAGAGTGTTTTTGGCCATGTCTACGAGGGAACGAGGCCCGTCAGAAGCAGGTCTGATGGGCGCGACAAAGCCCTTGTTGTGCTTGTTTCCATGTCTGCATCGTGGTAATGGTATGGTTCTTTCGTCAAACACCAGTCCGCTGTCTCTGTCGAAGGGCATGCCGGGCCAGATATACAGATGTTGATGGCTGATGAACTGCAGAATTGATGACCAGTTCAATCAACATTGACGTCTGATGGAAGTATTGATGACCACCTCCAGTGATTCGATGGCTGATTCCAATGTTTTGGCATCACTTTGCTCTCGTCGTGTCTCTGTTGGTGGTGTCATGTCACTACCTTCCAGGTAGGTAGGCAATGTCGTAGTTGTGGTCAAGTTCCAGGTCGCGTGCGCGTAAATACCTTATTTCTACGCGAGAAAGTCGCGTTGCCAAGTTTCTCTTGGCGTCAACAACACTCCGTCATCGCATCTTTTTTTGTGCTCCCACTCACTGCCGAAGCATCAACCTCTTATTGTATTGCTGACCATCATGGCCGACTACGACAGCGACTCCTCTGCCGGCGGCGATGACATCGAGACCAATGTCTTGCTGGGCTATGCCTCCAAGGAACCCACCATCGACGACTTTTCCCAGCTCGGAGGACATCCGGTACGGCTAGTAGAATGATGGCGCAGAAGAGAGACCAGGCTCTAATGCTCAGAGATGGACTTAGATATGGCTCGACCTGAAGACTGCTCCCGATGGCGCTCTGGCCAAGTGCAAAGTCTGCAATGGACTCATGAACTTGCTACTCCAGCTCAACGGCGACCTTCCCGATCGCTTTCCTGGCCACGAGCGGAGGTTGTACGTATGGGCATGCAGACGGAAAGCCTGCAGGCGCAAGGCAGGTAGCGTCAGAGGTTTCAGAGCAACGAGGCACACCGCTGTGAAGGCATCGCCAGCGGCCAGGAAAGAAGAGACGCCAGCACCACCAGCGCAACCAGCCGCCAATCTTGGCGAGACGCTGTTCGGAGTCAAGTCGACCACATCTGCGAACGTGAACCCATTCGCCACTGCTGGGAGTAGCAGCACCACTCCTACTAACCCATTCGCTGCAGCCTCGACCCTGGCCGCAAAGCCTCCCCAGGCCCCAACGGAGCCCACAGCAGAGAGCTTGCCACAGACTTTCGCTGAAAAGGCTCGCCTTGCCTCTCCACCATCTCCAGAAGTCGCACCATCTGCCATTCCTACCGAGTCCTGGCCCGAGAAGGCAGCATTTCCCGAACCATATCCAGCCTACTACATCGACGCGGACAAAGAGTACATTGATGCTACTCCAGAAGAGATACCCCAGAACGTGCGAGTGGACAATGGTGAAGGAAGTAGCAATTCTGCAGGAGAAAAAGACATGAAAGATGCTTTCGAATCCAGCATGGACAAGACTTTCCAAAAGTTCGCAGATCGACTTTCACAAAACCCCGAACAGGTCCTGCGATACGAATACGACGGCCAGCCCTTGCTGTATAGCAGGAAAGACCCCATCGGCAAACTCCTAGAACCGCCGCAAGGCAAAGACGTCAAAGTCAAAACGAGTGGGGGAGGGAATAGCAGCAGCAGCAAGATGCCGAGATGTACCAATTGTGGTGCGGAGAGAGTGTTTGAGCTGCAATTGACACCGCATGGAATTACCGAATTGGAAGCGGATGAAATGAGCCTCGATGGAATGGACTGGGGCACCATCTTACTCGGCGTATGTGGCAAAGACTGTCAGGAAGGCGGCAAGAAGGAGGGAGAAGTGGGATATGTAGAGGAGTGGGTGGGAGTGCAGTGGGAAGAGTTGGACACGAAGAAGTAGTGAAATTGAAGGTTAGATGGAAAACAATCAAACAATTATCACGTCTCGTGTTATCTTTCCATCTGCCTTCTTTTCCTAGAGGGAGAGAGAATGAATAGGTGGAGAGGAAGATCCAAGGAAGTGCTTAGGGTTGGCTGGACTAGGATTAGACTAGGGTTACCCAAAACTGGTGGGATAGCGACGACAACAGCTACGACGACGATGATGTCTGTCTATAGAAGAGGTAGGTCTGTTTATCTCTACCGTTTACTATTCGAGGGTTCTCTTGGGTATATCAGATTTGGGATATATATATGTATCAGAATTGTTTTTCTTTTTGGGATAATTGATTGTACCTGGTAGAGATTGAATGGTAGGATTTTAGGGAAACTCGAGAGCAAGGTGGGCTTTTGACTGGTATACCCACCCGGCTGTATGAACTGGAAGGAGATTTTTCAGACTGGGGATAAGAGGAAGCGTCATCAGAAGATATTCATAACGAACCTGTAGACTACCTTATTCTATCAGTCCCAGCGAGCGACATCCCCGAAGACACTGCCTCCCTCCCTACCTACCTACCTACCTCATCTCCTCTTATGCCCACCCCCACCAGCGCCCCCAGCACCACCCCCCTCACCCCCTCTCTCAGCCAAACTCACCACCTCACTAATCCCCGCCGCCTCCTGCTCATCCTCCAAAATCTGAATTTCCTCACGAACATCCCACCATTTCTGTTCAGCGCGCACAAAAGCTTTTTGTCGAATTTCCTTGACGGAGCGATTTTCGACATTGCGCATGTACTTCATTGCTTCGAGTTCGATTTCTTGCCACTCGTGAGAGGTGCGCGAGAAGAATTCTCGGAGGGTCTCGAAGGGTCGGGGCATAGGTAGGAGGGGATTATCACTACTACTGTTGTTTGAGGAGGTGTGAGAAGTGTCTTTTTCTTCGAGGTCGTCGGGATCGGGTTGCGTGGGAGATTCTTCTTCTTCGGGGCCGGCGGCGATGGATGTGGATGGGGTGCTGGGGTCGGCGTCTGAACCGGATTCATCGTCGGAGCCTTCTTCTTCTTCGTCGTCGTCCTCGTCGTCGCTTTCTTCATCTTCGCTTCCTTGCCAGTCGTCGAGCTCGCGCTTAAAGACTTCTTTTACACCGTCGAGTTTGCCGAGGTCGATGGCCCACATTTCGTCAAAAGTGAATTCTCTGTCGCCTTTTTCGTACGTTCCGCCGAAGATGTATAGGGTGTCCTCTTGGACTGCAAGTTGTGCGTTGAAGCGAGGGTGAGGCATTTCCCACATAGTGGGCTTCTCAATCTTCGTCGTCTCTTCATCGTCACTATCGCCGTGATCAGGATCGCCTGTTACCTCATTGTCGCCATCAAATTTCCCTTTGCCCTCGATTAGAGCCAGATTGCGCAGCAGCTCTTCCTCGTCGGCCTTGCCTCTTCCGCGCCTGGCACGATCAGCGTTTGCGACTGCCTTCTTGCCTGGCGCGCGTGGCCGCCTGAGACCGAGCTGGAAGAATCTGTTACGATCGATGTTGTATGCATGAAGCAGGTTGAAGAATTCGCTGTCCATGCCTTCTTCACTCTCCTCGACATCATGCACTCCACCAAACACGACACCTCTGCCTTTGTGATGCGCCATCGTCGCACCCGCTCGGGGAGGATTCGGTAGATTGACAGGGCGCTTGCGCCTTTCCCATCTCACAGTAGGTGG
>NW_016017393.1:1092020-1152981 GCF_000320565.1 Sphaerulina musiva SO2202
TGGTGCCTTGGCGGGCGCATCCGCACCAGGAGGTGTGATTTGTAAGAACCAGGTGTCTTGATACACCATAGGCTTCAGGATGACTCGTGAAGAACCAGGTTTGTTGCCCTTGGACTTCACCGCAGCCGATGCCTTGATGCGAGCATAACCCCCATAAATCACCGCGCCCTTGTCGTGCGGAAGGAGAGAAAAAGACGATCGAGCATCCGGCTTACCTGAAGCAGGAGGTAACGCGGGCTGATGCCACATGAACTGCTGTGTATCATACAGCCATATGTCCTGCAGATACTTGGTCTGCTGGCTGGTGTCTTGGAAGCCGCCAAACAAGACAATATAATTCTTGAAATAGGTCATGCGGTGACCACTTCGAGCAGGCGGCCCTCCTTTGCCTTCCAATTTCGTCCATTCTCGCGTGCTCGGTTCCAGTCTCCAGAAGTCATTGTAGTGGTAGAATGTGCCCTGCTTGGGAGACGAGAATTCTCCGCCAAACAGATAGATGCCGCCACTGTTTCCTCCTGGACACATCGCATGTCCCGAGCGAGGCAGTGGTGTGTTGGGAGATGTCACTTTGCGCCAGGAGTCCTGGTTGATCTTGTAGACGTATAGATCATTGAAGAAATGGGCGAGAGCTCCATTGTAGTACTCGCCACCGAACAGGAACAACTCGCTGTTGTTGGCCGGCGAGGCGACCAGCGTGGCAGAGGATCGGGGTGAAGGAGGATCGGTAGGAGTCTCAGTGACCTTCAAGAATTGCTCTTGTTGTTTCTGATATTCGGCCAGAATGGCATCGAGGTCGGCATCCTCTTCGACGTCCGAGTCGTCTTTGGTCTTGGCCGACTTTTTCTTTTCCGACTTGCTGGCCTTTTTCACGGCCTTTTCCGCCTTTTTCGCCTTTAATGCCGCCTTGTCCTTTTTCTTGTCCTTTGCCATTTTTTTTTCTTTTGATGAATGTTTGTCTGGGAAGTCTTGCAAACCCCCACGTTTGCAATAAGTTTTACTGGGGAACGGCAACCGAGAATTACATGTAGTCACATTATTCTAGCTAGTGTCTGTCTCTCCACTTTCCGAGGCGAAGCGACGAGCACTTCACTCCCAACTCCAAGCCCCCCACTTAGGTAAATAACAAATAACAAATAACACCACCAACACAACAACAACATCAACATCACCGCGTCTCGATGAACAACATCGTCCGACGCAGCATGTCGTCCATTGCCGTCTCTCCCGCCAAAATCGTGAGCCAGAAAACCCATCAAGTCGCAGGTAATATATACACCTTCCACATCATACCCATCTCACAAGAGGACAGAACCACTAACACCCAACCACCAGGCAAACTCAGCGTAACCGAACACTTCTTCGAAGTACCCAAAGACTACACACAACCCTCCAACGGCGAAACCATCCGAATTTTCGGACGCAGCATCCGCAAAAATGAAAATCCCCTCCTACCCAAATCCACCTCCACCTCCTCTTCTTCCGAGCCCACCACCACTTCTTCTTCCCCCCAACTCCCTTGGATGATATATTTAAACGGCGGTCCAGGAATGGAATGTCGTCCACCACAACAATACCCTTTTACACAACGTATCCTAGAAGCCGGCTATCAACTTTTTTTTCTCGATCAACGCGGAACAGGTTTTTCCTCTCCCATCACCGCTTCAACTCTACAAATGCTGCAGCAAGGAAAACCCAACAACAAGGACAACAAAAACAAAGCCAACGACGAAGAAACTCAAACCCAAAATCTCAAACTCTATCGTGCAGATAACATCGTCCGAGACTGTGAAGCCATTCGACAAATTCTCACCGCAGACTATCCTTCTGGATCTCCTACTGGACCTACTACCGCTGACTCGGAAAAGAAAAAATGGAGTACAATCGGTCAATCATTCGGAGGATTCATTACCATGACCTATTTATCCTTTTACCCCCAAGGACTTCGCGAAAGTTTCATTTTTGGAGGTTTGCAACCTTTAGTGCAGCATGCGGATCAAGTGTACAAATGTACATTTCGCAAAGTGGCAGAGCGGAATCGAGCATACTATGATAAATACCCCGAGGATGTGGCGCGCGTGAGAAATATTATGGCGTATTTGGTACGTGGTGGTGGCGGGGATGGGGAGATTGGACTTCCTTCGGGAGGGAAATTGACGAGGAGGAGATTTTGCGCCATGGGGATTATGTTGGGAATGCATGGGGGATTGGATAGTGTGCATGAGATTGTACACCGCGCGAACAACGATATTGAACTTTTTGGACATTTGACTCGAGGGACGCTTTCGATGATTGATGCTGCTACTTCCTATGACGATCATCTCATTTACGCCATCCTCCACGAACCCATTTACTGCAATGGGCCGGGGACGGCGTCCCGATGGTCTGCAGAGCGCGTACAGGCGGAATTCGCAGAATTTGATATCGATCGTGCAGACGGACCGATATATTTCACGGGAGAGATGATCTACCCGTGGATGTTTGAAGACTATGCGGAACTGCGCAAGGTGCGAGACACTGCGAATCGGGTGGCAGCAGAGGATGATTGGCCTGCGCTGTTTGATCGGGAGCAATTGGCACGGAATGAAGTGCCCGTGTATGCGGCAAGCTACGTGGAAGACATGTACGTCGACTTTGGCCTGGGATCCGAGACGGCCAAGTCGATCAAAGGGGCCAAAGTGTTCGTCACGAATGTCATGTTTCATGACGCCATTCGTTCGCGGATGGACGAGGTTGTCAAGCAGGCGTTTGCTCTTCGAGATGATGTCCTGGATTGATGGATGTCCAAGATGGTTGGCCGCTGGCTGCTGTTGCCCCAGATATACCATGCTCTCAACCCATCGCAACGAGCTCGCACGGGGATTAGACTCACGT
Source organism: Sphaerulina musiva SO2202 (assembly GCF_000320565.1). NCBI lineage: Eukaryota > Fungi > Ascomycota > Dothideomycetes > Mycosphaerellales > Mycosphaerellaceae > Sphaerulina > Sphaerulina musiva. The sequence continues at coordinate 1,094,892 of NW_016017393.1, forward strand.
CTCGATGCATCATAATGATATTAGACCATCTCCTTTCCTCCACAAACTTCCCTCTTTCGTACCTGAACTTCACACATCCTCCTCCTCCTCCACATCAATCACAACCCCTTCCCGTCTTGCAGTCCTATAAATCCACTCCGTGATCGGCTTCACATCCTCCCACTTGATCGGGATCCGATGCCCACCATCCCACTCGATCACATCCGCCGTCTGGGGATCACAATACTGGCGCAACAACTTTCGATGCAGATGCAACCCTTCATCCATCAACCCATGCACATGCAACGTCGGCAAGCGCAAGATATGCGGAGAGATGCCCTCATACTCAAACCCTTCACTCATTTGGCCCGCAGACACCAATGCGGGGTCTTTACTATATTCTCCCAAACTCACGAGCGGATTCCTCCCCGCCATCAACACCGCAAATCGATAATTATTCGTCGTCGTCCTCCCATCTTCTTTTTCTTCTTCTCCCTCTCCCCTCCCAATCCCCCTCTCCCTCCTAATCTGCTCATCAAACGCCAAACTAGCCGCAACCTTCGCACCCTGACTAAACCCCAACAAACCCACCCACTCCCCCGTCGCGCCATGACGTTCCGTATCCTCACGTTGACACCTCTCAATCTCGTACAAAATCTCCTCCACAGCCGCTTCGTCGTCAATAGGCGGATGATCGGGTGTCCAGCGCAGCCATCGCCGAAAAGGTCCGCAGTCGGCGTAGACGGGGAAAATTCCGGGGCCGGCGGAGCAGAACCAGGGCCCGTCGGCGAAGACGAGGCGGAAGTGGGGGAGGTGTTTGATTAGAGCGCGGCATTGCGTGCGGAAGATGGAGGAGTTGACGCCGCCGCCGTGGAGGCAGAGGATGCGGGGCGCGTGGAGGGAGGGGGTGGTGGAAGGAGAGGACATTGTCGTTGGGCGAGGTCTTGCCCTGGGGTGGGGGGGACTGGACGATGTCGTTTTCGTTGTGGATCGGGTAAGTGTGTCTATTCCAATAATACAGGTAGGTAGGAAGATCAGTGTGTCTTTTTTTTTTCTTTCTTTCCCTTCGCTCGTTCACGACTCCGTCGTTTCGGAAGGTAGGTACCTTAGGTAGGTACAAGTAGGAGGTAGATAATCAACTATCGTTTCGATATCGGTCGCCTTTCTATTATCAGATACCTGTAGTCCTACCGATATACTGCCAGTAGCCGTAGGTAGGTACAGTAGTCCTGATTTTCTTAAAACCTTGAGCGTTAATCTGTCGTTCTCTGCTTGTATCAATAATCAATAATCATGCAAGGCTCGGCCGCAGCATTTAAGCAGCAGCAGCAGCAGGTACATGTAGTCTCAAGCATGCACGAAACGTGTGCAATGTGCATACAGGTAGGCATTGTTGCAGGATGCCGTCGGAGGAGGAGGAGGGAGCTATTTCTAGCAGCCGGCATTGCGCATCGGCATCCCCCAACATTGAAGTCTCACAGAGGAGAGAGAGAGATAAGAGAGTTTGCTATAATTGATGCTCTGAGGAATCGGCGCTGTCCGTATCCGTGGTCAAGACGGGCAGAAGAGCACATCCTGTCCTGTCCTGTCGTGTCATGTCATCATGTCCTCGTGTCTGCCGAAGACAGGATGATGCATAAGGCTGAACAGGTCATGCACATGTATGTGGTCATCAAAGGCTGACAAGGCTGGTCAGTTCTTAGAGCCCCTACCGAACGATTCCCAGGATGTCGCATCAACGTTATATCCGGTGCGCGTGTATCACAGAATGCATCAAGTCTGGGAGGTATATCGAATTGTGGGCAATGCTACTACTGATGGTCCGACAAATGCTTGAAATCAACCCCAATGCATGCTTGGAAGATCGTGCGGCACTTGCATGGTCGACGTGAATCGAGGCGTTTGCAGAACGTGATGGTTTTGTACAGTGAAAATGCTACATGAAACGAGACACAATACACGCTGGCTTATCTATCATGCGAGGAGCATTTTTCTGGGGTCCTCAATGTATTCCTGTTTGTTGAATTAGCATCATCATCATCATCCCAGAATCCTACCAACAAGAAGGGGGAGAAGAAGAAGAAGAAGAAGAAAAAGACATACCTTGATCTTGACCAAAAAGGTCACAGCTTCTCTGCCGTCAAGTAATCTGTGGTCGTATGTAAGGGCAAGGTACATCATGGGGCGGATTTCGACTTTGCCGTTGACAGCTACGGGCTTGTCCTTGATAGCGTGGAGTCCGAGTACCGCAGTCTGGGGAAGGTTGATGATAGGGGTTCCAAACATGGAGCCGAAGACACCGCCGTTGGAGATGGTGAAGGTGCCGCCAGCCATGTCTTCGATCGTGAGCTTGTTGTCGCGTGCCTAATACATGTTAGCGGATGGTCTGGAACGGGTTGAAATTTGTGACTTGCCTTCTTCCCGAGGTCAGCAATGGCCTTTTCGATGCCAACCATGTCCAAGCTCTCTGCATTGCGCACAACAGGAGTGACGAGACCCTTTTCAGTTGCAACAGCAACGCTGATATCCACGTAGTCCTTGTACACGATGGTGTCACCGCCTCCTGGACCCTCAATAGCTGCGTTCACAGTAGGAACATCCTTCATAGCCAGCACAGCAGCCTTGGAGAATGCGCTCATGAAGCCAAGCTTGACGCCTGTCTTCTTGAGGATTTCATCCTTGTAGTTCTTACGCAGGTCCATCAGTTGCGACATGTCGACCTCGTTGAAGGTGGTGAGCGAAGCGGCAGTGTTCTGCGACTGCTTCAGGCGCTCAGCGATCCTCAGACGCATGCGGTTCATCTTGACTCTGTTCTCCGATCGAGTGCCGTAAGGTGATTCGGTCTGCTCCTTCTTGGGCTCCTCCTTCTTTGGCGCTGGTTTCGTCTCTTTCTTTGGCTCAGGTTTGGGTTCCTCCTTCTTAGGCTCAGGCTTGGACTCTGACTTGGGCTGCTGGCTTTCCGCATTCTGTGGTGAGCCCTCCTGCGAAGGTGGTGTCTTTTGGTCGCCTGACGCAGCTTCCTTTGGCTCCGACTTTGCAGTCTCCTTCTTTTCACCTGGCTCACCACCCAGCTCTAGTCTCACGAGATCTTGCCCCACAGTGACCGTGTCCTCTTCATTTGCCAAAAACTCCTTGATGGTACCCGCTGCAGGCGCGTTGACAGCAACATCGATCTTGTCGGTCTCGATTGTGGCAATCTCCTCGTCCAGCTCCACATAATCGCCGACCTGTTTTGAGAACTGTTTGAGGGTTCCCTCGGAGATGGACTCGGCCATTTCGGGCACCTTGACGACTTGCTCTTCTGTAGAACATAGTCAGTACAATTCATATACAGCTGCAATACATTCCCGTACCCCATCGTTGCGTGGACAAGCTGAATTGGCGCAACTGCAGAGGTGAAAACAGCTTTCTGGGCCCAGGAGTCAGTGTTTGTGCTGTTTGTACGGAATATAGGAGGTATTTGATGTCTGCGTACTGTGACTGTTGAAGCGGCCTTAGGGATATTGATGGCGCAGATGAAGAGGAGGACGAAGAGAGGTATCGAGTGGCGGTATATGATTGTGCTGCTCTACTCGTGGTTGCGAGAGGTTGGCGCAAGGTGTTGGGACGAGGAGAGCTGCGAGCCAGACGGCGCAAGCATTGTGAGCTGCTCATGGTGAATGAGAGACGGCAGGTTGCCTTTGAGGAGCTCTCGAAGAGGGCCAAATAGACAGGTCCAGGAGGGTGTGGAGGTGTTGGGGGTGCAGAGCGGAAGCGAGGAGAAGGTGTTTGGATGTTTGTCTGGTTTGGATAGAAATGGTCAGCAGCGCAGCTTCGTCAGTTCCGTCACGCCCCGATCGATCCTGTGAGACCTCCCTTCTGCGTAGCGGCATACTTTCACGGCAACTCCGCTCCACCACTACCCATTCTGCCACCGACTGGCGCGAACTGCACGCGAGCGCTACGAGAGGCACGTTGGACTACAGTGACCTCGCTGGCGACCTGACACTGTGCAGCCCTTGAGGCACAACACCACCGCCGCCATGTCCGCCGCACGCACCCAGGTCCTGTACGCTACCTCTACATACCTATCTCTTCTGCCAATCCCGGACATGATATGGCGCATTGATGGTATTGACTGACCAACCCATCCGACAGCCACCTCTACCGCCGCTCCCTGAAGCTCGCCCTCGACTGGGCTGTTCACCGTTACATCTGGCGCGGTCAGGCTATGTACATCCGATCCCTCTTCGAAGCGAACAAGAACGTTACACAGCCCCGACAGCAAGCGGTATGTCGGTAGAGATGAGATAGAGGGCTGTGTACAGGTGCTAATGGTATGCAAAGGCCATAATTGAGGAGACAAAGCAATTGCTAGAGAAGTGGAAGCACCCGGACCCATACAGACCACCAACCGCACCAGGTGGCAGCAAGTACGAGCGCAACTTGCCTTGCCCACAATTGGACCGTGAGTGCTTTCTGCCTGCTCCTGGACTGTGGTTCTGCGACTGACTTGTGCATCAGCTCCTCCGCCAATGCATCTCTGAGAAGCTGGGAAGGAAGCTCCGGCTTGAGGTGTACATATGAGAAGAAAGCTACAAATGCTGCATGAAACCAAAGAAATTTTACAATCAATGTGCACTCATGAGACGCACTCTACATGACCATACATAGGTATTGACGTGCTGACAGTAGACCGCAAGTCCACAGCCTGGGTATGGGCCTCGCGGATTGCACCACAGCTCACCTCAACCAGTCAGACCATCACACGAAGCACACGGGAAATTTGTGTGAGCACTGATCATAGCCTCGTCTGGCCAGCTTTCTTCAGATCACACACTCGCTCTACAGTCCAAGCACGGATACACGCGACAAGACCCTCTATCTGCTCCACCGTGTTCCCCGCATGCAGACACACTCTAATCCTCTCCGTCCCTAATGGCACCGTGGGCGGCACAATGCCTCTCACCACGAACCCTTTTCTCTGACAATAAGCCGCCAATTCCTTGGGCTCACTTGACAACACCGCAAAGATGGGCGTCTTGGGTTTCTCCAGGGGACAACGCAACAGATGTGACTCTTCAATCGACAGCTGCAAATCCGCTTGCATCTGCTGCAATCTTTCGAATAAAGTTCCCATCAGCTTCTGCAAGTTGTCCGCCAAAGGTTCCGCTTTTCCCTCCATCAAGAACTCATAACTTGCTCGTATCGCCGCCAAATTGGGATACGACATAAACGTCGTATAAATCAGCGGTCGAGCATAATTGATCAAGTACTCCCTGATCAGCGGCGAACACAGCACAATCGCCCCATTACAAGCCAACGCCTTTCCAAACGTATGCAAGCGCACCTCACATTCCCTTTCTAGTCCCAATGCCGAGACCAGTCCACTTCCATGAGGTCCAATCCATCCTGTAGAATGCGCTTCATCCACAATCAACACCCCATTCCCCATGGGACCCAAGATCTCCTTTTTCAATTCCACCACTTTTTCCAAAGGACATATATCGCCGTCCATACTATACACAGCTTCGACAGCGATAAAGACATTTCTGGTTCTCCCTCCTTCTATCACTTTCATCTCCTCCACAATCTGCTCCAACACCCTCTGTAACGCACACATGTCATTATGCGCAAAAAATCTCAAATTCCCTGCTCCACCATCACCATCACCACCAGCAGTCGTCGTCGTCGTCGTCCCAGTAGTCATCCCAGTAGTACTCGTCGTCACCGCAGTAGTAGTAGTAGTAACATTCATCCTCGCCGCCCGAGAAAGTCTCATTCCATCATGTACCGACGCATGAATATATTCATCATAAACAATATAATCCCCTGCCTGAGGCACACAGGAGAAAAATCCTGTATTGGCATCATATCCCGAATTACACAACAGTCCTGCTGGTGCATTGTGGAAATTTGCGAGAAGTTGTTCGAGTTGTTCGGCTAGGGGGGAGTTTCCGTCGAGGAGGCGGGAACCGCCGGATCCGAGGTGTTTTGTGGAGGATGATGATGTTGATGGTTGTTGTTGGTGGGAGGAGGGAGAGAGGGATTGGAGATATTTTTGTTGGAGGTGGGGAGAGGTGGAGAGGGAGAGGAAGTCGTTACTGGAGAAATCTGCGGAGGTGGAGGGGAAGGTGGTGAGGTGGCGGATTGTGTGGTTGTGGCGACGTTTGTGGAGGGCTTTGGAGAGGGACTTTTCGAGGTGGGTTATTGCTGGGGGGATGGGTTTGTTGTCTGGCATTTTTTTTTATTTTCTTTTTCTTGTTTGTTTTGTGAGTAGGTATGAGTGTGATGTGAATATATGGTAATGTTTGTAGTTATACCAGGAGGTATTATATGGTATTATTGATGAAGGACTAATAAAGTGGGGTCATTTGACTAATAGATGTATCTAATGGCCCTTTTTTGACTTTGTTGAGAGGACAAGACGACATGATGTGACAAGTCGTCTTCTTCCTCCTGGTCACAGCCTCGCAGCCTCTCAAAACATCAGCACTGAGCTATATATACAAGGTATTCTTGAGCCGAGATTACGCCACCCTCTCCCCCTCGAGGTTCACAAAGGCCAGCCATTCGATCATAATCCTCTCTGAACCATACAGATATACCATGCGCACGATATGAGGACCATCGGATCGGTCCTCTGGCCGAAATTCAGAGTCCTACAAATCTATGGCGCAAATACTGGAGTGGGAAAGACCATCTTCAGCTCGATCCTGTGCCGAGCATTCAGGAAGAAGTTGGAGAATGTCAAGTATCTGAAGCCCATTTCCACCGGACCGCTCGAGGAAGCAGATGACCAGTAGGTACATATTTCGGAAATAGACCGACTGTGAGAGGGAGGAAAAAAAAGGAGGAAAAAAAAGAGAAGAGAACCATCCAGCTCATCATCATCTCGTCTTCTAGTCACAACAAGTCATTCAATGGAAATATCGTCGACTCGAAATGTCTTTTCCAATTCGACGATCCCGTCAGTCCCCATCTGGCAGCTCGGACGATGGGAAAAGTCGTGCCTGATGCAGAGGTCCAAGCAGCCGTGTACGACGAATTGAAATCGTATGTCGATGGTCGACAAGGGATTGCCATTGTGGAGACTGCCGGGGGTGTCCTTTCGCCATCACCTTCGGGTAGCTCACAAGCAGATCTCTACCGACCACTGCGGCTGCCTTCGCTGCTCGTGGGCGATCACAGACTCGGAGGGATTGCCACGACGATCTCGGCATGGGAGTCGCTTCATCTTCGAGGATATGATGTTTCCACCATCGCATTGTTTGCGGGTGAGAGATATCAGAATTACGAGTATTTGAGAGATTACTTTCGCGAACGGCAGATCGATACGTTCGCTGTGGAGGAGCCGCCAGAGAGGCAGAGTTCGATTGTCGCAGATCGAGAAGCGATGCAGCGATACTATCAGAAGGCTAGTGAGCAGGAGAGTGTAGAAGCTTTCACGGAGAGCTTTCTCGATGCCCATGAACAGAGGATCCAGGACATTCGAATCATGTCCGAAGTAGCCAACGAGGCCATCTGGCATCCTTTTATGCAACATACCGAGCGCTCAAAAGATACCATCACAGCATGGGATTCTGCCTACGGTGATCACTTTCAAGCATATCGGACAGCTCATGAGCGCGAGCTCACGTCAGTGGCGAATGCATCACTCCTCAAGCCCGCGTTTGATGGCTCAGCGTCCTGGTGGACCCAAGGTCTGGGACACGGCAACCCCCAACTGGCATTGACTGCAGCGCACGCAGCGGGTCGATATGGCCATGTGATGTTTGCCAACGCGGTGCACCAGCCTGCGCTCGACTTGGCCACGACAGTGATCAACAAGTCTGGCAACCCGCGATTGGCCAAAGTCTTCTACTCGGACAACGGATCGACCGGGATGGAGGTCGCGGTGAAAATGGCTCTGCGCGCGACAGTGGAGAGGTACAAACCACAGGATCGCCGCAGCCTGGATATACGGATCGTGGGACTGAAGAATAGCTACCATGGCGATACCATCGGTACGATGGACTGTTCCGAGCCAAGCATATACAACGAAAAAGTCGAATGGTATCGAGGCCGCGGCATCTGGCTGGATTTTCCCACTGTCAAGATGCGGCAGGGTGTATGGCAAGTCGAAGCCATTGCCGGCACAGGCGAGACACGAGCCTTTGACTCGCTCTCGGCAATCTTCGCCTTTGAGCAGCGTCAGGGAGACGCACAAGTGTACAAAAAGCACATTCGAGAAACTCTCCTCGAGCGAGTAGCGCACGAAGGCGCCAGTCTAGGAGCTCTCGTGATCGAACCCATCATCTTGGGAGCAGGCGGAATGCTCTTTGCCGATCCACTCTTCCAAAAATGTCTCGTCGAAGTCGCCAGAGAATTCTACACGGACTCTTTTACGCCTGTGAGGGCTTCATCTACCACAATCACCAATAACAACAACAACAACGAAAAAGACCCCCTCGCCTGGCAAGGCATACCCATCATCTTCGACGAAGTCTTCACAGGCCTCTACCGTCTCGGCCACTTCAGCGCCGCCAGTTTCCTCGCCGTGCAACCCGACATTGTCGTCAACGCCAAATTACTCACCGGCGGTCTTCTCCCCCTCTGCACCACCACAGCCAGCAACTCCATCTTCTCAGCCTTTTTAAGTCCGGACAAAACTGATGCGCTCCTACACGGACACAGCTACACTGCACATCCTGTGGGATGTGCAGTTGCGAATGAGAGTTTACGTACATTTGAAAAACTCGATACGAGTGGAGCGTGGGATGCTTTTCGACGGGATTGGACACTACCAGCTGCAACATCAACACCAAACCCAACAACTAAATCCCCTCCCACCCCCCACATCTGGAGTATGTGGTCCCACACCTTCCTAACCACAGCCTCTCACAAACCCTCCGTCGAGCACGTTTTCGCCCTCGGTTCCGTCGTAGCCATCTGCATCAAAGATCCCGCCGGAGGAGGAGGATATGCTTCCACAGCAGCAACAAGTCTACGCGATGAGCTTCTCGAAGAAGACGGAGAAGTGCCAGGAACGTCAGATGGAGCGGTGATACATTCGAGAGTCATGGGGAATATTTTATATGTGATGGCGGCGTTGACGACGAGTGAGGCGACGTTGAGAGGGATTGAGGAGAGGGTGTTGAGGGCGTTGGAGTGAGCGGAGCGAGTGGAAGAGCGTGAGAGCGGAGCGAGAGGTACCTATCCTATCCATATCTGTCATCATCTCTGCTCTCCGTCACCTCATCTCCTCTCCTCCAGCGCAAACCTGGCAACAAAAAAAAAGCAAAAGAAAAGAAAAATACCTCGTATACATCCTATCTCCTTATTACCACACCATCTCGCACTTAACCTCCCAAATCGTGCAATTCTCTTTTCTTTCTTCGCTCCGCTCTGCCTTGCACTCTCAATTCGTGTGAAAAGGACTTTCGTCGCCGACTCGTTGTAGTCCGCACCTGAGGTGGAGTCTCGATTCGGTACTGGCTTTCGTGTACCATGTTCAGAATGCATGTGCGCGTCTGCAATCGTTGATGTCTCAGAAAGGCAAGTACCTACATATGTAGGTACCTTATACATGTGCTGCGTTGCACAGGATCAGGCCAGTTGGTTTCTGCGCCAAGGCCTCGGTGTTGGTCTTTCTCGACGCGACCTCTCGACGCGTTGGGAATGTCAAAACTTGCATGCTGGAGATCAGTACGCGCACTGCAAGAAATGTATGAAAAGGCAAGTTTTTAAAAGTTTTGAAGTGCTGATCGATTCTTGTGGTATCATCATAAGCCTGCTGCCCGAATAGCTGTCTTGCTATGGTATCATGGGCATAATGTACAGCCTTCGCTCCTGGATCAGATCAGAAGCTTGCGTGCATGCTGTAAGCAAATAAGAAATTCAGAGCACGCCATAACCTGCGCTCGTGCCCGCCGTCGATGAGTCCATTATCATCGCGAAACAACCCCCATCTGCGCCATAACCCATTGTGCCGTAGTCTTAAATTGAACTGGAAGAAACTCGAGGGAGCATCTACAGCTCTTGAGATGCGCCACCTTTGCCTGGCTTGGTACCAGATGTCTTCTTGGGCAGAAGGTCTGAAAGAATAGCAGTCAGCAAATGCTCGAAGCCGAGTGCATGTGAGAAGCGACTTACTCTGGTGGATGTTTGGCAGGACACCACCTTGTGCAATGGTAACGTGTCCGAGAAGCTTGTTCAGCTCCTCGTCGTTGCGGATGGCCAACTGCAAGTGACGTGGGATAATACGTGTCTTCTTGTTGTCACGCGCAGCATTGCCAGCCAATTCAAGGATTTCAGCAGCCAGGTACTCGAGGACGGCTGCGAGGTATACGGGAGCACCTGGAAAACACATATTAGGAGATGCGACATAGCGGAAGCAATCGGAAGGTCGGGCTTACCGGCACCAACACGCTGAGCGTAGTTGCCCTTGCGGAGGAGTCTGTGAACACGACCGACTGGGAATGCGAGACCAGCCTTGGACGAACGACTATGAGGAGAATGATGTCAGTTTGCGCCGATTGGAATTGCAGAGTGAAAAACGCGTCAATTTGAATCGCAAAACGCGTCTCAAAAAGGCGGCGAATTGCGCTGATGCATCGGAATCAGAACGAGGCGAATACTTACGACTGCGCGCTAGACTTGGCACCGCTGGCCTTGCCTCCGGACTTGCCTCCAGTCATTTTGGATGGATGTGAAAACGGGTTGTTGTGGTGGTGGAAGAGGTGGTGGTGATGGCGGTGATGATGTCGTGGAGCGCTGGGTGTTGTTGGCGATAGATGTTGGATGAAGAGAGGAAGAGAGGGCGATGGCAGAAGGTGGGCGTCGATGAGTTTAAGTACGGACACGCAAAGTCCGTGGGTGGGGAAGATCAATCGAGTTGTTTGTGGGCCGTGCGCAGCTGACTGGACGCGTCTGATTGGGGGAAAGTCCGTTGATGCAGCCAGAAGCCGCACGGCCAGCGGTGGAGTACAAGAACCCTCTGACGCCCACTCTCGTCCGCTGTTTCTTCTTCCTTTCCATCTCCAACAACATCGCCCAACGACCGCATCCATCAACGCCAACTGCCCCATTTCATCCACCACCTCCACCAACTTCCAAAAACCACATCAATCAGTCGAAATGGCACCAAAGGCAGCACAAAAGGTAATTTGGCGCGACTTTGGCACGTAGGCGCGTCGCAATCGCATTCTAACCTTTCGCGCAGACCCCATCCACCGGCGGCAAGGCACCAGCTGGCAAGGCTCCTGCTGTTGAGAAGAAGGAGGCCGGCAAGAAGACTGCCGCCCCATCTGGCGACAAGAAGAAGCGCACCAAGACCAGAAAGGAGACCTACTCCTCGTACATCTACAAGGGTATGTTTTCTCACCTCGATCCATCTAGCTCATCCAGATTCGAAGTCGCATTTCGATTTCAAATCCATTCTGAGTCATCTCAATCTTTCTTTTTTGCGCTTTTACTGACGCGTCTTTTCTCAGTCCTCAAGCAGGTACACCCAGACACGGGTATCTCCAACCGCGCCATGTCCATCCTCAACTCTTTCGTGAACGACATCTTCGAGCGCGTCGCAACAGAGGCATCCAAGCTCGCTGCATACAACAAGAAGTCGACAATCTCATCGCGCGAAATCCAAACATCTGTGCGACTGATCCTGCCTGGTGAGCTTGCCAAGCACGCCGTGTCTGAAGGCACCAAGGCCGTCACCAAGTACTCTTCTAGCACCAAGTAAACGTGACATCATCGGGTTTGATGGATGTTGGCGTTGCTTCTTTCGAATGACAGATGCCTCACTGATGGGTGGTGATGGGCTCTGCTGGGTACAATGGGCGTTTAGATAATGCGATCATGGGATGGGTCTGCTTGATGTTTCTTATTTTACGATTGCTCACAATACCACGGCGCTGATACCGCAGTCGGCGGCGCGCAGCAGAGCAGTCGGGCATGGATAGGCTGTACAGTAGCAGCTGCGGCAGCGCGAGGGCAAGTCGATCAGGCTGAGTCCAGCTTGATATGAATGCATGATTTCCAACACTACTACTTGCCGTCTCGACTCGTTCATCTCATACTGACTTGCAACTCATATGGTCTGACTTATGCACTTGACATTGCTCTCTCGACTCACAGAATGCGTCCTTGACGCATTTTCCTGTCTCTGCACAGAAGAAGACGTGAGGTCCGTTTGTTTTGATTTCGGGCACGAGACTGACGCGCTAGTGTGAGCCTGAGGCATCAAAGAAAAAAGTCTGAGAGGAAAACTCTGCTGGCACGTGACACGTGTCCATATATCTTACATTTGACTTGCATTAGGTAAGCTGGGAAATGACATTTAGAGATGTATGGCATGCTAACTTGGTCAAAATTGGTGAAAGAATGAATGAATGATTTGGTTCTATTTCTTTGGTTGGCAAAAGTCGAAAGAGTTGGATATATGTATCTTACCTGGTAGGTATAGGTAAGGAAAGTTTTCTGTGCAGTTTGAATTTGAGGTTGAATATCTTCACTTGTATCTTCATCCCATGATGGACCTTTCCTGATACTCCAATTCGTTTCTCTTTTCATGTACATGTACATACATACAGATCATGTAGAGTAGATAGTTATTATCGTTTGATCATGTCCCTTCATCATGTCCCATCATCATCATCATCATCATCATCATCATCATCACAGAGGAAACAAAACCCAAAACATCTTTCCATACCTATCTCCCATCCACCACCACCGTCGTAGGTACTTTTCATGTTTCACGGTACAGGTTTTCTCGGAATACTATGTTCTCTTGTTCTCCAACCCCATCTTCCCAGAGAAGAAGAAGAAGCAGAAGCACCAGAACCATCTGCACCACCACCACCACCACCAAATCTCGAAACATTCTCCCAAGGTTGCAAACCCGCCATTTCACCTTTTCCACGCTCGAGAGCAGCTTGATTCTTGGCATTTGCAATCGCCGCCTTTTCGGCGTTTTTGCGAGGGAATCGCGTGTCGATTTCGTTGTTGAGTGTTCCTCGGAGAGTTTCGCCGACGCCCTGTGAAAGAAATTAAGAAGTTGAAGTCGTTGTTTGTAAGAAAAGGGAGAGGGAGAGAGGGGGAAAGAGAGAAAGAGGACTTACGTGAATTCCTTTTGCCGCTGCTCGCAAACTACCCAGTGTGGAAGTGGTGGCGGCAGCGGAAGGAGCTGCAGATGGTGCTTGGCTGGCACTCGCGCTGGGCGCGATGGAGGATTCTTCGGACATGCTTTCGATGGTGGAGAGGCCGCCATAGGACGAAGGTGGGCCCGGAGTGTAGCCATAACTATCATGTGGGTTTCCGGCAGGATGAAGCATTGCTGCATTGGGTGCGAGATGTGATGCATTGGCTGGCCCCGCTGATGAGGAAGTGGTGTAGTTGGGGTAGTCTTCTGGCCCGTGTGGATACGATGGGGCGGCGGATGGAGAGCGTGGAGGAGGTGGAAAGGGCGCTGGTGTGCCTTGTTGAGCTTCTCCTTGGGTGCCACTCTGCTGCTGACCTTGTGCCCATGCCTTCCATCCGCTGCTAGGACTATGCCTTTGCGCATCTTGCAAGAACGGAGGGGCAGGAGGTGCACTCGCTGGCGCAGCTGGCGCAGGAGAGGGAGCGAGCGGTCTGCTTGGGTGAGAGGGGGTCACTCCAGAGGTAGCGCCAGTGACAGGACTCGATGGCAAGGGCTCCACAGTCTCGAGAGGTGGACGATCGAACTCTCGTGACAACCGCTTCGGGCTCCTGGTTGGCAGATTTGGAGCAATGGGGGGCAGGCTCTGTTTTGAGATCTGTAGAGGAGTCGGTGCGGGAGGGGTGTTCGCCCGAGTGGCAGTCGTCGAGGATGGAAGTGCAGGCGGCACATCTGTGCTTGATCGTGTGGGTGCTGGATTCGCTGGCATCTCTGATACCACACTGGCTTCTCGTGGTCTACTCCCACTTCGTTCTGACGGTGGTGCGGCCGCAGCAGTGGTAGAGGATCCGGCAGGCAGGGTGTTGACTTCTGTCTTGATCTCTTTCTTTCCATCCTTTCCGCGCACGAGTGTGGTGGTAGTCGTCGTGGTAGTTGTGGTCGTCACAGTGGAGACTACTTCTCCCGTATCCTCATCCAGCACAGCTCCAGTGGTCTTATTCACAGCCAAGTTTCGATCTTTGTTCACGCCCTCGATTTGCCCCTCATTGTGGAGGGGTACGATGTTGTTCGACTTCTCTGATCGCGAGTTGGATGGAGCATCGCTACTGGCATATGCGGAATCGTGTACAGGCCCGCTCATGGGCGACACAGCGGTCGGTACCGTACTGGAGCTATTGCCAGTTTCGTAGTTGGCACTCGTGTTGGTATTCGGTGCCGTCAGGTCTGCAGACGGGTTCGTGGCAGTCGTGCTACTTGGCGCTAACAGATCCGACGAAGCATTCGTAGACTGTGGACTTGAAGAAGTCTTGTCCTTTTTCCTGCCAAATATCCCACTGAGGCGGCTCCTCTCTCTCTTGGCCTGCATGGTGTCGGTGTCGCTCCCGTCTGTGGGCACTCGTTCGGTCGATGGGTTGCGTTTCTGTAGCTTGTTGACCATTCCGTCGGACTTCCCTTCTCATATACAACGATACCTGTAACTGGAGCAGCAGACCCTATACAGGGAAGACGGACTGACACATGCGGAGACATTATAAGAGAAACCCACCTCGTGGCTCTTCGTGCGCGCCATGCTGCCAGGAAACTGGGACAAGCTCCATCCACAGCGTAGGGTGATGTCACCACGGGCGCAGATCGTGCAGATACATGTAATGTACGCCTCCAGCGCTCGATGGCGGGGACTGCAGTGTATCTCGACAGTTTCGTGGATACGTGGAGTGAGGGCATATTAGTCGTGTTTCTAGATGGGAGCAGGAGATGGGCGATCTAGTCGCTTCGTCCCTGGATTCCAGGAGGCATGGCGAGCAATCACATCGCCTATACCGATCGGCATGAATTTGGTGAATATGGGCTTTCGATTACAGGCGTGCTCTGCGGGCCTCGAGTGCTGCGATGGACCATATTGTCAATGAACTGCGCATGTAGTGGGCACTGGTGGTTAGACTGAGCGTGCATGTCGACTGACGATTGTCTCGGAGTGTCCACTGTTATGGTTTGCGTCTGTTCATTCTAGGCCGGAGCTGGGTCCGCTGACATCGGCATCGAATCCTCGACGCCTCAACCTTTACCTTGTGAATGATCAATCGATCAGAATAGCTTCTTAGTAAACGACTCTTCCTAGGATCAGGTAGTTTGTATTAGCCCAATATTTCTATTCCAACATATCCTATCTCATAATTTACCACCTTTCATCCAGACTATGACCTACTTCTTAGTCAGTAGTGTATGCACAATCCCAAATATGGAGCATTTTCAAAATATCGTTAAATCCAAAACATCGCCATCGAGGTCTCAAAACGGCATTTACGATATTCAAACCACGTCGAATTATTTCCATAATATTATTCCATCGACACAAAGACTTATTGGCGAACTGGAGTATATAATGGACGACCTCGTCGTCGACCGTAACCCTAAGCTAACCCTAAGACATTGGAATCAAGGCACCGAGACCCTTGGCTGCGCTGTGTCCGCACGGCATTCGGGACCATGCATATACGCCAGAAGTCATCGGAATAGAAAAGGAGAAGTATGCTAAACGGTCTAAAAATCTATACACTGGCTGCTTTTGCTGTCAAGTTGCTGTGCACTGTGGGCATCACCATTGTGCCGTCCCAAGCTGTACAGATGCAATCAGACAATGACTTCGTCATCCAAGTCCGGCAGTTCCGGTCCTCATAATCTGCTCTACAGGCACTGTTCGCCCTTCGTTTGCCTTGCCTAGACCCATACCACTCGACCACCCATACTTCCCCATGAGCTTCGCGCCGAAACTGGTATGGCTGATTGCAGGCGCCGACCCACCCACGATCTCTCCATTGCGCACAGTGACGGCATCCTTGTTAAAGCCACCACCCCTTCCTGGACCTTTGCTGATCTGCTTACTGAATTTCTTCGCCGCTCCACGGTTGGACAGGAAACCCCTCGAAGAAGCCGAGACGACCTTGACGAACACCTCTTCAGAATACTCTGCGGTTCTTGCAGTCTTCGACAGGACAGGGAAGCGGTTCTTACCCACTCCCTGAGATCGAGAGCTGAGATTGAGAGCATTGCAGATGTTGTGGAGCGCCGCGCGATCTTTCTTGTCCATGGGCGGGAAAGCTCGCTGCTCGAGATCTTCATCTTGCAAGAACTCTCGGAGCTCGTCGTGTACATCTCGCATGCTCATCCCCAGTGGGTACTTGGTGCCCAGATGAGCCCTGCCTTTTTTACCAGAGGAGCCAAGTAAGCCTTCGCGGCGAAGCTCCTCCCGTTCGAGCTTCTTCTGGGCCTTCTTCGATCGATCTTTGTTCCACTGCTCAGACAACACCTCCCTCAGCCCATCGTCGGATATGGCGTCCAGCTCTGGCGGAACTTTACCCTTACGACCCTTTTTGAGAGGTCGCAACGACGGCCGCTCGAAGTCCATGACATCGAAACCATTTTCACCATACTGTTCAACAGTATCCGCAAGCAGAGACGCATCGACAAAGTTGTTCTTCTTGTCACGCCCACGCCTCCGCATGCGGTTCCTGTTCGGTGCTTGACCGTATGCCAGATTTGTGAGATTGGACAAACCCCTGCGCGCGGCTTTTACATCACCAACACCATCGTCCGAACCGTACATTCCTCCGTCATCAATCATGAGCTCGTCTCCATGCATACCAAATTCTTGTTGCTTCGAAAGTAGCCGCGCAAGCTCCTCATCAGTCATTTGATCTCGCCGACGTTGTCTGATGTCTTCCTCATCTTCCCACATCTCTTGCTCATTGTACGCCAGCTCGGACTCCAGACCATCCGAAGACAATTCGTCCATGTCGGGGTTTATCGAAGACATTCCGTCGCTGTTACTATTATCATCGTCGACACTCTCCCATTCATCATTATGATCATCATTGCTCTCATCGTCGTCGTTGCCCTGCACATGCGTCAACAGCTCATCGTCCGGAATCACACGGCCATCAACCACGAGTGAAGGACGATTCAGCGTCGCCGTCGCCTTCAGACCGGCGAGAAACATCTCCTCGCTCGGGTCGCCAGCCTGGTCGTCCATCTGAGCTATCAGGTTCTCCATGTAGTCGTCGTATGCAGCTTCTTCGTTGGCTCCGTCATCGTCATCGGTTATGAGTGTCCGCAGCGAACGATTGTCCGCTTTCCTGCCACGCTTACCCCGGCGATCAGGTCTCGAAGCGCTCTTACTAGACTCCCCTTGTCTCCTAACGGCGTTTTCCTTTGCTTTCCCATTTTCGAAGTCCTCAGCCTGCACGCCACCATTTCTTTTCGCCATTTGCCCCTCTTTCTTCGACGCCTTCTTTTCGCGCAGCGCCGTTCTCCATTCAGATTGCAGTGATGCGATGTTATCGACTGCGCTTGTTACTGGCTTGCTTGACTGTGCCTCAGCGAACGTATCTTTCGATCGCTTCGCTGAAGTGCTGCCGTATGCTTCTCGTCCAGCTTGAGGAGGGTTGAGGTCCGGTCGTGGCTTGCTCTTTTGCTTTCTCCAATAGGGCGGACCTGTCGCGGGTTCCCACGGGGCGTCTGACTTCATGTCCAGGTCATACTTCGAAGGCATAGAGCCCCAACCCCAGGCCTCAACCTGCGAGTTCGTGCTTGTATTCGGCGCATGTGAAGATTTCGAAGGTACGGTGCCATTGTTTAGCTCTTTTTCAAGGTCGTCGAGTGGATGTGGGCTGGGGCGAGGCACTCGAGCAGTGGGTGTAGCAGTCAGTGTCTGTCGTGGGGGTGCCGAGAATGGATCGTCGATCACGGTGGCCTTGCTACGGCCTTTGAACACAACAGCCTCCTCACTAGACTCTGATCGTGCAGGCGATGGCTCGCGAACAGGTCGCTTCCCTCTCAACCTGGATGAGGTTGCGGTTGTCACTAGGCTCTCGTCACCAACAGTGTCGACCACGAACTGCAGCTCTGGCGCAGGTTCTTGCTGGGGCTCGTCATCAATAATGATTCTCGTATCTGTGCTGGTCGTAACGGTTTCTATGTCCATATCCATAACTTCAGACCTGTCAATGGCCATCTTTGCCACACCGTCTTCTGTGCTCTCAATGTCCGCCTCTAAGTGGATATTGGTTTGTATGGTGCTGTCGTCAATGTCGAAATCGTCGTCGTCATCGTTGTCGTCGTTTTCGCTGTCGTCGTTCTCGGGTGCTACTTTGCTACCTGTGGACGGTCCTTGAAGTTGCTGGTGTCGTTCCTCAACTGCTGATTGCGGCACACCGGCGCTGACAAAGGCAATGGCTTGATGCCGGAATTTGGCGTTGGAGCTCTGAGGGTTTGCAGAACCCGAGGGCTTCTTTGCGCCACTGAACCCTTTGAACTTGACGCGATTATCGTCGTCTGCCATGAATTAGCATGTGGACATGAGGAACGATGCAAATCTATGGCAACACCAACCCCAGTCGCTCTCGTCATATTGAGAGAAGTTGTGTCGGGGCGTGCTATGCCCGCCGCTCTTCGCTTTCTGCTTTTTGCCAGCTCGACCTTGAGCCTTTCCTTTCTTACCCATCTTTTCGAGCCCCGCTGGGGAATCGCTGTGGCGTGTGGCAATCGGCGGAGGGCGTCTGAGCTAGGCGATGTAGCTTGACCGCGCGTGAAGATGGTTGGAAGGAGTGCAGATGGAAGAATGTCGAGAGATGGAGCGCGCTCGATGTGTCTCTCTCATTGTGCTGTCATCTCGGTTGAGAAGGAGGAGGAGGAGATGGTGGTAGTGGTGGTGGTGGTGGTGGTGGTGGTTGTTTCTCATTAAGCTATTCATCGGTGATGACTGCATTTGCATGTGGATCTTGCTTGCACAAGCGCGGCGCACAGGCACAAGGCGGGAACATTGGTCGGATTGGTCCCTGACTGACTCCCTGTCCTGTCGCCTTTATCGGGGATCAGCCGCTTGCCTGAGCCTCGCATGACGGACGGATCTACCACCAGGCACGGCTGGCACGCACCATCCACCATCTTGTGACTCTGCACCAACCGACCTGCTTTGTGAATAGCTGCAGTGGTACTGTACTCCTACCTACAACGACTCTCCTCCCTCCCCGTCTCCTCCCTTTGTGTGCAGCAAGCAGTATATGAGCCCCGCTGTCTCATCAGTCACCAGTCACATGCTCCGCCTCCGATCTTAGCTCACGGAGCGCGTGAGCACGACTGCATACCTACCTAGACTCCCTGAGAGTGCCGCTCGCTGCCTCACGCTGCCTCTCCCTTCGCTCGACTGATCGACTCCACTGTAACAGCGGCCATGAACGAGTTCGCCCGCTTCTCCAAGCGGGCAGTCGACTACATCTTCGATCGGCCGGCCAGAAACGACGACACAGCGCCCATCTGGTGCTTGGGACGATCCTACAAGTCGGATTATCAACCCACACAGCTGGCGTCGTCTACCGGTGCTTTGCCCGGTACTTCGCCTTCAGCACACTCAGATGTATCTCATGCCGACAGTGCTGTTGTGACCAAGAGCAACGAGAAAACAGATGGGAAGAGTGTAGATAACGACGATGAGTTGGTCAAGAGCTTCGACCAAGTGCAGCTCAGCAAGTCTATGGACGAGGAAGACCTGGGTTGGCCTTCCGACTTCATAGATGACTTTGAGTCGCGTATATGGATCACGTATCGGGATGGCTTCCCTCCCATAGCCAAATCAACAGATCCCGCTGCTGGCTCCAAAATGTCATTCACCACTAAACTCCGCAGTCTGACGAACCAACAAGGCTTCACCTCTGATACTGGCTGGGGATGCATGATCAGGAGTGGGCAGTCTCTACTGGCGAACACAATCCTCTTGCACAGGCTGGGAAGAGATTGGCGCAAGGGCCAGAAGCAGGAGGAGCACAAGAATATCCTGTCGCTCTTTGCCGATACACCCGAGGCGCCCTTCTCGATCCATAAATTTGTAGAGCATGGTGCTCAGGCCTGCGGCACATATCCTGGCGAGTGGTTTGGACCGAATGCTACCGCCAGATGTTTACGGTGAGTCTTGGAGGGCGATTAAGTATGGCTATAGCTAACGTGCTACAGAGCGCTCACAGACAAGTACCATGGAGCTGGCTTGCGAGTATATGCACGACCAAACGACAGTGATGTGTATGCCGATGCACTGATCGAGACAGCGACCCAGAAAGACGCCGATGACAAGTTCCAGCCTACACTCATAGTTCTCGGCATCAGGTTGGGCATCGAAAAAGTCACGTCGGCATACCATGTAGCGCTGAAGGCGGCATTGGAGCTCCCACAAAGCGTTGGCATCGCGGGCGGACGACCGAGCAGCAGCCATTATTTTCTTGGGCACCAGGGCGATTCGTTCTTCTATCTCGACCCGCATACCACACGACATATGTTGTCGCCGCAGCCCTCAGCCGAAGACATTGAGACGTGCCATACTCGACGAATCCGAAAGCTCCCGCTGTCAGAGATGGATCCTTCGATGCTCCTTGGCTTCCTCGTTCGTTCTCAAGAAGAATTCGAGGAATGGCGGAAAGCGGTACTAGAAATGCCAGGCAAAGCCATCATCCACATTCACGAGACAGAGCCCAAGTACTCTACAGGCAATGAGCGAGCTGGCGCAATCGACGAAGTGGAAACGATGGACGAGACTCTAGACGAGGATGACGATGACGAAGGCGAGAAGATATGAATGCATCATGTGTCGGGGTTTATTGCATGGGAAATGATGGTAACGTGAAATGAGAGGATATTTGGCGCTCCGGTGGCTCTTCAGAACTGAGCATACTGAGCGTTTTTGCATGATAATGCGGATGGGCATGGCGCATACTGGAGATGCAGTTCTCGGCTTAGACTCAGCCATAGATACCCGAAGTAAATGATGCCTGCGGGTACCTCCTAGGCTGGGTAGCACAATCGCGTGAACGCGAAAATGACACGATGTCGTCTTGGCGGCGTATGACGATTGTCTCCTAGATTCTCTACTTCGTACAGACCTTACCTCCTACCTTACCTACCAATACGCAGTTTTCGAACGACATTCCTGAGCATGTCTAATCCACCCAACGCCTTTTGTGCGCATTTGTACGATGACTTCGGTGTCAGAGAGTCCTTCCGCACCTCTCCCATCAGACCGGAAGCGTGGAAGGTTGGAGATGAGCTGTCTTCAAGAAAAATGATGGCTATTGCGGCTGGCAAGCCTTGTACCTGAAAGAGCTAGGGGCACACCAATGAGAGAAAGAGAGGGAGAGAGAGTGGGAGAGGGGGAGAGGGGGAGCGAAAATTTTCTATGGATACTCCACAGCACGAAGGGGTGCACTTTTCCACGAGGTCTCGCACTGGCGCATAAACCTTTGCCAGAGACATGAACTCGCTATTGGCCTTCATGTTGTTCATATTGCCGTCAAAGCCCCATTGGCGTCTTGCACTTGTAGCAGCGTTTCGGAGCTGTATTGCATAAGCGAAAAGAGGTTTCGGACCTGCCCTGGCCGCCAATGAAGCCTCTGGTATGCGCCCTCATGGATGATCATTATTAGTTCATTATCATCGTGTCCATTCCATGGTCTACCATTTCGACTCCTTGGAGCTACCCCGCAAGTACCAGTCGATGCATTATCCGCATTAATCCTTGTCGTCGAACGCGTCAGTCATTTTCGGAATCTTCCGAAGCTCTATGGTGTTTGCATGCTGCATTGTTGGGTGCCTCCAGCAAACATCGTCCTGCCTTTACCAAGCAGAACTCAACATCACATCGATCAAGTCACATCAGCTGCTTGTCACTCTCACCGATACCATGACAGTCTCATACAAAGAGTGCGTTGAGTTGCATTTGAACACGAGCACTCACTGATCTGCTGTAGGATCGCGACTGCGAAACCATTCCGATTTCTCATAGGCGATGCCGCTGTCGAATTCTTCGTTCATCCCGCGATTGTCACCCAGCAGTCGAAGTCCTTGGAGACACTTATCCATGGCAAAATGAAAGAAGCTCGCGATGGATTCGCCTGTATCGAAGAAGTCGATGTGGATACCTTTGCTCGCTTTGTAGAGTACTGCTACACTGGAGACTATCCGGCTGCTGAGCATGTGGTCGTGCTAGACGCTTCTTCGATACAGCATGAAGACGGTAAAGTCGAGCATGAAGTTGGTGAAGTCGAGCATGAAGTTTGTGAAGTCGTCCAAAACTTCTGGGACCTAGACATAGAAAGTTCCCGCTGGAAGGCAAAACGTGGAAAAGGAGTCAAGAAGAATTTAATAATGGCACCACGCTCAATGCGTCGCCAGGAAATGTTGAAGGCGTTTAAGGAGCTATCCTGGAACACTCCAGCCCAAGAACCAAAACCACCCCAATATGGCGCCCGAGTCAACAGAGAAGCCTGTGAGGACTACACCGACGTCTTCCTCTCCCACGCTCGCTTGTATGTGTTTGCAGACACATACGATATCGAAAGACTCCGTGTGCTGTCACTGCAAAAGCTACACCAATCTCTCGTCAATTTCACGCTATTCGCGGAAAGAACTACAGATATTGCACTCCTGCTGCAGTATGCCTACCAACATACCCCAGAGCGTACATATACAATGGATGATCTTCGCGAGCTCCTGATGAGATATGTTTGTTGTCATCTCGAGCAGATCAAAAGCAATAGTGTCTTTCAGGAGACGCTCAAGGCTGAAAATAGTTCGTCTGTGGATCTCATCGAGATGTTGTTGCCAAGCCTAGACTGAAGGACGAGAAGGCGAGGTCGGTGTGGGAATCACTTGATTCGTAGGTAGTCTTGCTGCTTCAATCGAGAGAAATGAGGAAGCCAACGCAGCTACGAGGAGGACCTTGCAGGCATCGATAGGACATGGAAAAAATTTAATGTCTAGCCAAAACTGCTCGCGAATCTGTCCAGACTATCGAGCAGCTCTTGAATCGATATACAAATGAGTGTGAGTATAATCTGATAAACCGCATCACCCCATCATCTACTGCTTCTCTTCTCCCAGCATCTTCCAACCAACTAACCAATCAGTCACCAAAGATCAATCCTTCCGCTTCAACCCTTCTTAGCTCCTCCACTGTTACCGCCGTTTCCTCCATTGCTGCCTTTGCTAGCAGCAGTATTCGCGCTCCGGTCTGCTGCGGACTGCGCACGCGCAGCAAAGCCAGAGTCGTTTCCGGACTTGGCCTGGTTTGATTGTGTTAGTTGGAGAAGCTGAGATAATGAAGAAGGAGAAGAAGCTGAAGAAGATCAACGTAAGGTACATAGGTAACTTACATTTCCGCTTTGGATGCGCGAAGCATCTCCTTTGGTCATTTGGCCTGACATCTTCAGGAAAATAATTTCTCAATTGATGTTCGTGTTTGATGTTCTTGTTTGTGTTTTTCGCTGATGTTCTATCACTCTGAGTTGAGGAACCAAGTTTTTATATATGAACTCTGATGCTCTGCTATTTAAATATCATCCTACCTATCTTATCTTATCCTTCACACATACATATCCTGCTGCCGCTACCGTCCCCGTCAAATTGTATATAGTACATGTACATCGATTCGATCCACGTTGAGTTGAGGGTTGTACAGACAGGCCTGCTCTGATGAAAAAGATGGGTCCTCAAAGCTTGCCTTGTTATCGTTCTATATGAGATGTTGGATAACAACGAATTTTAAATGGGGTCTTGCAGCTCAACCACTAAGGTATCTATCTGGATGGTCGTAACGAGAAGTATGAGGAAAACAATGTGTGTCTGTTGGGGAGATGGTCTCGCTACTACGTGCAGTGACCAGTCCAGTACATACTTACATACATATATTGAAAATCTGGGAGAGAAGGTGAGGGTTATGTAGTTACCTTACTCAAATAGGTAATCCGGCTACGGGTTGAATAGTTGTGCAACAGATATATGTATCGAGTATCGACGAGGAAAAAGAGAAAAGGATGGACGAAAAGATGTAGAAGCTTCAGAAGCGTTGAATAAGTCTATCGCAAACAGATTACACGGCAGTCTTGCAGCCGCCTGTTTTTTTTCCTTTGATAACAGGCCCCAATATTCTGCTTGCAAATCTCACTCCACTACCTCCAACTTCCCAAATCCTTCTTCCAAACTCTTATTATTATGATCCACCTCATCATTCTTCCCCTCCTCCTCCTCTTCTTCTTCCCATCCCAACAAATTCTGTCGACTCGTCATCGGTTCCGCCCTCCACACCACTCCCGGCAACTCCTCAATCCGTCTCCTCACATGCGCATCCATATCCCGCAGGACACTCGCCAATTTCCGTCTCGAAGCGAAATCATATTCCTTCAAATCCGGCACCGTCCATTGATCGTACAATCGGCCATGAGTGGGGAGGAGTGTGAAACCGCCGTGATAGTGCAGGAAGAGATGACAGAGATAGCAGAGATATTTGCTCGTGCCGATTGTTCTCGGCGGAATCTTCCTTATCCCTTCGCCGCTGCTTGTTGGGAGATGAGTTTGAGCTTGTAGAGCAATCTCGACGACGAGTTGGACTTCTGCGTGAACGTGACATTTGCCGGCCCAGCTCTCGTATGTGATGTCTGTGGGTACGCTGGCATATGGAGGCACGTATTCGAAGTGGATACGATGAAATACTGCAGAGTATTGGGATGCAGCGGCTACCAGATCTTGAGCTATTCTCCAGTATGCCCCGATTTTCTCGAGTTGACGCAAAGTCTTGAGTGCGGCCCCGATTTGCGGAGTTGAGCTGGATTGCTCGAGCTTGAGGGCATAAGCGCTCATTTCAGGTAATCTGCAAGATCTGTAGGTCGCTTGTACTAGCTGCTGTAAAGCATTCGAGGTCTCTGTATCGGTGGTCTCGAAGTCTTCATAGATTTTGGCTAGCTCTGTGAGTTGCGCTACCGTCGACTCCCTCACTCTCCGCTCCGACTTCTTGGGATAGATGTGTTGAACCCGATGAATCACATTAGCAAAGTCCTGCCAGAGTGACTTCTTATGCGTTCGATCCAGATACGTCGGTTTCGTCCATTTCTTCGATCGCAAACGGCCCAAGATCTTTTGTGTATGCTGCTGAATGATGATGTTGAATATGACCGGGACGGATGTACTGTGTTGGCGATCTTCATCCGTGCTTGTGCTTCGGGCAACGACCTGTAGCACTTCAGCAATATCGCCCAACATGTTCTTGACAGCGTCATCCACGATGTCCATGCCGGCGATTTTGGCATTCAGAAAGCGTTCGCACTCGTTACCACTTGCGAGGCTGATATGCTGCTCGAGACATACTGCTGCAACGCTTTGGGCTCCTTCTGATACGGCCGCGATGTAAGCGAGATCGTCTGCCACTTGCTTCTCAACCACAAGTGGCAGGGTCTCACTGCTCGTTGCAGTCTTATAGGTGCCTTTCACCCTTTCAGTCATCACGTCAATGGGCACAGCATTGGTTCGCTTCTCCAGAGCGACGAGATGCTGTCGAAAATCATCCTCGGAAACTATTGACCAAATCGTATCTGACGGGTTCGCCGTCTGCACTGGTCGCAGGCCATGAGCATTAGAAGGGTCAAGCATCGCCTGGTGTCACGGGCATCTGTCTGTAGGCCGGCCACTCAGTGTGATTCAGCTGTGCAGACACGATGATGATGTTGCGAAGGAGTTCCGAAAGGAAAATCGAAGGTGGAGTCATGTCAGAGCTAGAACTAGGAGATAGCGACGTCAAATTTTGATGGAAGCATTTGATTGAGGTCTTGGCGCATATGCTCAGAGATCACCTCCCATGAAAACAGCAAGCAGGCCGTCGTCTCTGCGCCGGTATATCACTCTGGAATAGAATAGAGCACTGATCCCAGCAACAAAGTCTCAGACAAAACTAAACCTTCCATCCTTGCTCCTAATCGGAATACCAAGCAGACTTCCCTTTCTCTCCTTCTCAGCCGGTCGAACAGTCCTCTCACTAGCAGCTTCACTTCTTCCACTTCTGCTGTGTCTTCCACTACTCGAGTGCTTACTAGAGTGATGGTGACTTCTTCGATGCCTTCTTGGCCTACTCAGATCCACACACGATATGCTGTCCTCTGGAAGCACAGTCTTGACATCCCCCAATCCATCAGAATCCTCAGCTTCGAAATTTTCCCAGCTCTGGAGCACGGAGTCGCGCTCGTGAATGTATGGCTTTGCTGGGACTGGTGGAGGGGATTTGCTTCTTCGACTTTTCGAAGGCTTGACTTCCACGTCAGGATCCTCTCTGCTCGAAGAAGCGGCTGAAGGAGGTAGGGAGATGGCCGCAGGATGGTAGCACGAGCTACCAGCTCTGCTTGCGTGAGATGGAGCGTGATTACCAATGGGTGGTGGCGGGAATGGGATGGAATCGGAAGCTCGGCGAGAGGGTCGAATAGTGCTTGCCGACGATCTTGTGCCGGCTTCACTGCCTCGATCTCGGTGCGAACGGGAGGAGTGCACGCTGATGCCACTATCATGACGCTTGAGCCTCTCTGCATCCTCCACACTGGCGCGAGAACGATGAGAGACTGAAGATTTGTGGTCATCCTTGTCGCTACCATGGCGGCTGCTGTGCTTCGAGACTGAAGATTTGTGGTCATCTCTATCGCTACCATGGCGACTGCTGTGCTTCGAGACCGTACTTTTCGGCGCTTCCAGGTAATAGTCTGGTCGGTCGACCTCATCGTCTATTGGCAACGTGCTTGCTCGCTTGATGCGGCTACCGGCATTAGACTTGGCCGGAATATATTCTGGAAGGTACTCTGTCGAACCATCGACAGTATGACTTCGTGTGGGATGCGGTCGGAGGTGTGTATAGCGAGGGAGGTTTTCGTAAATTTCACCATCGTCGTTGTGGCCAGTTTCCTGGATCATGCGCATCGCCTGAGTTGAGCGCGGGACCGGGCGACTGTATGCAGATTCTGTGGTGCTGTAATTGTGGTGAAGCCTTCGACTATCTTTGAACTCAGACTTGGGTGCCTGTGATAGAGCTGGAAGTGATGGTGGCATCGTCTCTGCTCGAGGTGGTGGCGGTGTTGGTTGGCTTTCGTGCATCGGGGGCATTGATCGGGGTGTTGATCGTGATGACATGAAGGCGAGATGGTCAGCCTCCTCTTTTGCATTCTTTGCCTCTTCACGGGTCAGGGCGAACATGAGCGCAGCACCTGCTGCAGCACCCAGTGCAGTCCCAAGGATTGCTTTCGATGAGAAGCCCGAACTTGAAGGCGTCGTAGTACCACCTGATACGCCCTGCGGTGGCGCTCCAGACTTGACGGATTGCGACGTCGACTTGGCAAGGCTCATTGCAGTTTGCAGTCGAGACTTTGCGGTAGATGCTTTGGAGCCCATTGATTTTGCGACGGAATGTGCATCCTCTTCGACATCTTCGTCCTCAACGCCCTCTCGCCATTTTTGGACGTGATCATTCTCAGCCGGCGCTGCCTCACCACAGCCAGCTCCTGCAGTATGTGGCTGGCGGAAAATGAACTCTATCGTATTGCCGTCATGGTCTTCGACCGCAGCATTGAAACAAGTGCAATCCTCATTACGATAGTTTGGAGCGCCGCTCGGACGACCACCAGCATGTAATGCTGCACTATAGCAGTCTCGCACCACGTTTCTGTTCTCGGCTAAGAATGCAATGTGGTTTGGAGAAGGTCGTGTGCTGTTCCTCATCAGCTGTGTCGTCTCTCGAGGTGTGACCAACTCACTTAATGTGCGCCTGTGTGATGAAGAAGTCTGCAGAATCGACGCCTAGGCCTATGGAGTTTCCCTGGTGTCCAATGAAGCGATAGCCAAGAGGTTGAAGAGCAGCCAGATAGAACGAAGTTGCGCTTGGAATGTGAGTTACTGTAAGGCCCAGATGTGATACAGGCATGGTATACACGTAGGAGTGCAGAAGTTAGGGTAAGAATGGCGGTGAATGTACAAGATTAATGCTGAACGACAGTAGAGAACCAGAAGGAGATAGCACCTAGGTGCGATACAGATGCAATGGGTAGGTAGTTCGTAGGTGTAAAGAATACTGGCGGAGAAGGATGTCGATGCTGCGGGGCGAAGACAGCGGTTCCTCGTTAAGAGTGAAGAACTGGTTGAAGTAGAAGAATACGAAGGTACAGAAGCTGGTAAGACGTGAACGAAGCAGGAAATGGTCAGAAGATGCCCAACAATGAGACATGCCCCGGAAAAGCTAGCAAGAGGCCCCCATACAAGACTTGCCGTGGCTCGTGAGACAGACCTCCCAGTGTTATTCGCTGCCCTGCTGGTCGGTGTAGGCTTCATTGGCGGGTCTAATGTGCTCACTGGGCGGCCACATCGGCACGAGTCGGTCACGCAGTCGCGAACCGAATCAGTTCGGACCACGCAACAACTTGCAAGTGCAGTTGAAGGTCGAAAGCATACCTGACCTACCTCTAGGCAATTGGTTGCAACGTCCGTGGTTCCACTGGGAAGAGAGCTCGGGCGTTGGGAGGACAATTCGCAGCTCGTGGTAGGCTTGGACGGGGGAAGTATTTGCTTCCTAGTGCGGTGAGCCATATCAGCCTACTGGCCAGGAGAGAAATAGATCTCGGTACAGGCGCCCATCAGAAGCTGCCACGTCCTCGTTGCTTGGAGCTTGATGGCGGAAGCATCGCGAGTGGTCGGCACGGCCCATTGTATGCATAACCGCTGCTCGATCCCAGTCGCCGTGGTTGAAGTTCACTTTCTGCGTTTGCAGAACACCCATGATATACCCCAGTGCTATACTGAACACCGGGCCTTGGCTTGCGGCACTTCAGACCTGGCCTGTGGTGGTCCTGGTGGAAAGTCTGAGCCTCTGATTGCGTATTCTGTGATGCTGGCTGCCTCCCACGACGTTTGAATCAGGAATGGGGAGCGAGGAAGCAAACGGAAGCGTTGCCCGCTTCAAGACTAACGCCAAGCACCATCCCACCTCACCTCGCGAAACAGCCGGAAGGACTTGCCGAGAGCACACACATGCGGTGAGAGAAGAGCGGAGCCACCCCGCCATCATCATCATCATCATTTCAAGACTCGAAAGAATTGGAAGAGGCTGGACGCCGTGCCATAGCGTGCACGCGCAGATATGAGCTGACAGCGAACGGACATGAAGGATCAATCCTGCTATCATCCATCCTGTTATTATGGTCTGCAGCGCTTGTCATCCTCGCGTAAGCTTGGAGTGAGTGGGCACGCATGCGAGATTGCGGCTTCTCATGGCTTCTTCCTACCTGGGTAGGTACATATTGGTATGCGTCAAATCAATTGTAATAACGACGTCGTCGCTGGTTCGAGGAGGTAGACCGACGCGCGAGACTGGTTCTCTGGTTGCATAGCACATGTTCATCGCTTAGCAGCATATACACATACAACGTTGCTACCGGCATTGCCAGCGGCTGGATGCGTGGCAACCTGCAGTCACTGCCTGGATCATTCGATTCGAATCTACGTAGATACAGGAAGGTGACAGCTGCAGAGCCTCCGCATCTCGTCACAACTACGAGCAGCTCCTGTACAGTGGTGGACGAAACGATGGCAGTCAGGCGTACAACCTCTATAATAAGGTCATCTTTGCCACTCACGCTGATGTCTACTCTTCGGGTATCACTGCATTGTTATTCAACGTTGGGCAAAGAGCATGGTCCACCACACCACCGCGGACAGGTCTGCTGCCGTGTTGTCGTCGTCTGTATTCATCCATGCGCATCCACGCTGGCAAATAGCTCTGCAATATCAATCCCACATTGCCTGATGAATGCTGACGTTTCTTCTTTGGACATCCCTCGAAGTTGCCCCTTCTGCAGCTGCACAAGTACCGGCTCAGGAATGCACTCTGCCAGGCTCTTCAGAAAACAAACAATTTCCTTGTCAGTCTTGGCCAATGGATGTCTTTCCGAGACAGCAGCCAAATGGGAAACAAGATCTTTCCAATACTGATCTTCGGCTGATAGTATGGTCTCCAAAGCGCGAGTTCTGATGTCCTTCCATAGCTCTGCATCTTCACCGTCCATGTCTAAGCAGAAAGGGTTTTCGTCTCGCCTCCTGTCATGTATTTTTGGCGCTTCGCCCGTCATCTCCTCACCCTCCTCTTGAACATCCTCAGGTCGCTTGGGTCCCCACGCAAAAGCTTCGTCAATCGCGTCCGAGCCACTGGCGCCCCAAATGAGATATTGCTCAAGACAAGCTTGCAACATCCAAGCAGCTGCTAGGCGCATCCAAGTGTCGGTGGGCGGACACGAGAACATAGTGTAACAGGCGCCAGAGATGCGCATGAAAAGAGGGAGGAGGTCGAGAAGACTAACGCACTCGCTGGTGCCGTAGAATGCGTCTTCGTAGACATGATCTTCCGGTGGAATATCGATACTTCTCAGCACGTGTGCGCGATTTTCTTCCAATTCTTCTGCTGTAACAGGAAGGGCGCTATCAAATGGTTTGGTGTTAGCATCCACTGTCGGAAGACGTGAGGCATCGCCAATCCATGTTCGTGCTCGTGTTTGATTGCTGTCGCGTAGAGACTGCAGGGAGGACTTCGCCGGTGTGGCAGGGCATCGTACGTAGCGTTGCGTGACGAGCGTCACAAGCTGCAAGAGTAGTTGTCGAAAGTGCAACTCCTGATCTGGTCGGTATGCTGGGTAACGACCTTGGAAGAGGCGCAAGAACTGATCAGCCTGAGCAAGACATATGCTCACGTTGTTTCTATCGAGACAAGCACTAATGGCCTGGTAGAGAAGATAGTCCAGTATCATGTGGTCGACTTCCAGCGCTGTTTCAATGTCGTCCATTTCTCGAGACGCGAAAGCGGCATAATCGCGACCAGAAAGCTTGACGCGTTTCTTGGGACGTTCCCCAACGATCTCCTCATTTGTCTCCCGCTTGTCTTCGGCCTGCCGCTGCTCTTGATGATCCTCCATGGCCACGCCGTTCGCATGTCCGCCGTCAGACATGCCGTTCGATGCACCCAGAAGAATCATTTTCCCTACGCGCGACCGCTCGCTTGGTTGGCTGCAAAGATGTAATCAGAGTTGGAGGAGAATTTTGCTATGGTCCTGCCTCATAGACAGACGCACGCGTCAAAAGCTGGTCCGGTTGCTGGGACTCCCAATTTGCGAGCATTGGCCTCAGCGACGACGCGTCCCGCAAGGTGGCCTTCGTCGTGTCGCGACTGTTCGTGGGTTGCAAGTCGTATTCATGGTAGCACGGGAACCAGACTAGAGTGCCAGTGCGTCGAGTGACATTGTTTGCTAGGAGGTACTGCAAGACTACATTACTGTGGGGAGTGTTGTTGCTTGGGTCACGAGGTGAGGCCCAACGTATTGAGCGCGAGGTGCTTAAACTTTCATCCAGCTTAGCCCTCCTTCTGTACCAACCTGTCCCAACTCAACTTCTCAGGACTCTCTTGTACCACCAAAACACCTCGATGTTTATCAAGGCGCCCCTGAACTTGGTGCTACAGGCTGAATTCAATTGAACTTATATTGTTCTGAAAGTTTCGGTCGTATAAATCAATCTAGCATCACTTCCCTATGGCAGAGCTACACTCTCCTTCCTACCTACATAGGCTACGTTCACTCACCTGGCATCCCGGCCTTCAGGTTATCATACTTTGACTCGGGGTATTCGAGGACATTGGCCGTATTCTCCATGTGCTTGCCTTGGAATCCACCTAATCCTTGCACTACCACATTGATCAAGCTTTCGCCCTGCGATGCGGGAACGTCACCGCTTGTTTCCCACCACATCCCTCCGCCCAGTCCAGTGTTTTTGATGTATTGTACCTTCTGAGCTGCGACTTGAGGCGTGTCATAAGAAACCATTGTTCGAGTTGCGGGATTGTAGGACCAAGATGCTATAGCTTGGGGATCGTGGTGAACCTGTGCACCTGGAGGTGGAAGAACCTGGACGTGCTGATGTTAGTGCATGCTTCTTGCTGTCATAAGTGTCAAACTCTTCTTGGTGAGGAGCGTCAAATGCGAGGCTCAGATTAGATCAAGTTATTTTGGATTTTTGAAGTCCCGCCCATTGCCTCCATTTGTTGCCTCACAGAGACGAGGTGCAAAACCACCGCAGCTGGGGGGCTTTGGGGTTATGTCACTCCGCTCCGACGAGATGGTGGGCTTGGTGTTTGCTCTTTATCATCATGGTAGTGTCATCATCGGCATGAAGCATATCACGCTTACCTTGTAGTCCCATACGCCATTCTCCCAGCTGCCTTCTCCAACGCCATTGAATGCGCATCCAGGTCCGTTCGTGTTCTGGAACGCACGTCCGTACAATGGCATGCCTAGGACGATTTTATGTGGTGGCACACCTGCATTCGTATACCAGCGTATAGCGTTATCTGTGCTGAAGGGTGTGCATTGTGGATTCTGCTGCGAGGGGAAGACGTTGGCTTGATGTCCAGCAGTCGGGTCCCAGGAGCCGGCGAAGTCGTAAGCCATCATGTTCCAAAAGTCGAGATACTTGTCCATCTCGCGGATTTTCAGCCATCGGCTATTAGACTCGCCTGCAGGCGATGCAATAGTTAGCAGGAAATGCGGTCGATTTGGTAGTGTGGCAGAGTAGCGCTCGAGTTCTTCGCGTGTTGCTTTCAGCAATTCCACGAAATCTGCCGCTTCGCCGTCGTTCTTTGGGTACTCCCAGTCCACGTCTAACCCGTCCAGACCGAGGTCTTTGAGCAGTTTGACCGAGCTCTGGGCAAATGTGCGACGTCCAGATTCAGTGGACGCAGGTTGTGCGAAGTTGCTCGAGTATGTCCAGCCTCCAATGCTGAGTAGTACTTTGAGATTGCGATTGCGTTTCTTGAGGAGATACAACTGCTTAATGCAGCCGTAGACATTCGTCCCAGTGTCATTCCAGCTGTCAGTAGGATAATGTTTGTCCGTGTCCGCCTGCGAGTATCAGTATGGACCTGTTGCAAATGCTGCTGTTCAACACCCACCCATGAATCAGTCAGGTAGACCTCCCCAGTTTCCGGTCTGATGTTGGCAAATGCGTACAGAACATGGGTGAGCTTCTCCGCTGGGATGTCCTGAGGCTGATGATTCCTGCCATAGATTGCCCAATTGACGAAGTAAGCCACACTGCGATATCCTGGGTGCTGTGCCATGGCGTCTCTAGTCTCGAGAGTG
The DNA here is from genome assembly GCF_000320565.1 of Sphaerulina musiva SO2202. Taxonomy (NCBI): domain Eukaryota; kingdom Fungi; phylum Ascomycota; class Dothideomycetes; order Mycosphaerellales; family Mycosphaerellaceae; genus Sphaerulina; species Sphaerulina musiva. The sequence goes on from NW_016017393.1 coordinate 1,127,991, forward strand.
TCCTGTGTCTATCGTCAATGTCAATGTAAAGGGTAGGTAAGAAGTGCAAGAAGTGAAGCTGGAGCCACGGTGGCTGATGCCTGAAGATCAGCGGCAAGTGCACAAATCAAGGCAGTGCTAGGAGGTAAGTGGATGACGCTGGCGCGTCGGCAGCCAAGCAGAGTCTTTTTGGTGGCGCAAGATATACAGCATCGTTGAAGCTGAGGTTTCGGTGCAATATGTAAAGATGCTCGTGCAATGTGAGTTGGCGAAAATGGTGTTGCCTGGAGGGAGTCGTACTGCTTTGTCCGCCGATGAGAAACACAGTCCCATGAGCGTTGAGGTGAAGAGTCGTTTTGAGCTTGGAGTGATTTGTGAAGGAATGAGTCAGCTCGATTTTAAGGTGGTATCGTGGTGCTACAGTCGACGCTCCAGATGCACGTTGTTTGCTTCGCAGTTCAGATGGAAGATGATGTCGGAGGTCTTGTTATTTGTACTGACCATCACCTTGAAACTGAGATGAGACTGCACGCGCCACGCGCCACGCGTGCCTCAAGGAACGGGCCGAGTCCGTCTCCGCCGCCTCTTCCTCACCCGAGCCGCTCAAGGTGCATACATGTACCTCTACCTCTTCAGGTACCTGTACTCTCCCGTTGTCGACAGCAGCATTGCCCGTCTCTCAGTGCCTGTATGCCTCCTGGGCCCATGAAGGAACTCAAAAATGGTGCCCCGGCGCTCGACTCTGAAGTGAAAGCGACATCCGAGACTGCAAATTCCGCATTGAAAAAAGAGACTGCAACCCACTTGGAGAATATTGTCCGAGCACAAGCAGATGCCGTCAACAGCCGTCAAATTCTAGTGGACGATTCAGCCTTCACTTCGCATTGCACAGCAGATTTCGTGCATCTCGCCACTCCGCCCTGGCTGTGCGAGAGTTCGACCTTGCAAGAGACGCTCGATCGTCTCAAGAGGACATTCGTGGAAGATCCGGAGTACAGAATGGTCATTACTGATCTCAATACGGAAATTATTGGTGGTCATTGGGCACGCGTATTTCTCAGTTTCGAGGCTCACGGCCATCCACCAGGAATGATTCGACCATTCATGGCGATCCATCGTTTCCGGAAGGATGATGGGCAGTGGAAATTGTATGCCATTGAGTCGACCACCGGAGTACTCTGAGGCAGGGGGAGCTCAAGGGACCTCTTCTATATCCGCAGACTTTGACAGCACCCACCAATTTCCACTAATAAGTGTTATATTCCCGAGCTTCGAGCTTTATCGGTATAACTACTCATCCCCCATGGGCAAAGAGTCGTTCTGCTCATTTTCGTATATTCGTATACTTCAGAGGCACGTTCGCATAGCGAGCCCATCATTCCATGCCCTACGTGGAAGTCACCACCATTCTTGATGACTGATGCTTCTGGGACTCCGGTCAGGAGAAATGGATAGGGCATGTCTGCTTGGAATTACTTGCTCTCCGAGGCATCGGTCTCTCACGTCGCAATGGCCAGGTGAAAAATTTTCAGTGAGAGTTGCTGTGAACGACCCCGAGACATACCAAACAGTCACACAACAAATCTCTCTAGTTGCGCTTCGAATAGAATTCATCTACTCAACATCATCCAAGCAAGTCCCACTATTGAACGCCCTTCTCAACATTTCATCAATCACATCGTACCTAGACCCCCAAAAAAAGCGCAAAATGCCGACGTCGCCTACACTTTCCTCTGGCAAGACCGAGAGAACGTCCGATGCATAAGCCCAAAAAATCTCCCTCCAAGTCTCTTTTTCGTATACCCATAGAAATGACTACGATACCTGGACTCTCAGGTTGGGCAGTATCCACCCTGGCTAGTTGGTACCTGCCCGGATTTTGTTTTGGGTCTGTAATAGAACCGAATGTTTGTCCATGTGGACAACACAAGTCGTGCCGGGAGTAGGTACATACGTGTATTGATTAAGGCCAACACAAAATCTTTCAGAGGAAAAAAAAAAAACCACAGGCAATGGAATTGAGTGCTACCTTGGATGGTGTTTGTTTGTTATCGGAAGAAATGGGAAAGAAGTCTTATGGATGAAGGGAAAAATCTCGGTAAGAAAAACGTCGGGTCCATAAGGTGGGCTGGAATACCCATCATGCCATGGTCCCAGAAATGATAAGATTCAACCAGCGAACGATACAATGAAAGACATATTGAGATGTGTGTCACACAAGGCAGGCAGGCAAGCCGCCATTCGTATTATGGTCTCGACCATCAGCCGGCATAACTACTAATACAACAGAGGCCCCGAGAGTTTGACCTGCTCGCCGCCGTCTCCTATTCGTCCAACATGTTTCTGACCCCGTGCTCGCAGGAAGCCGTCTCTCCTGCCCCACGAGGCATGCTTGAGTGACTTTTGAACATGCCCCTCGTTCACGCTCGTTAGTAGCACAGCAGTCCATCTACGGCTTTTTTTTTCTCGCCAAAAGCTAATGCGGCGGAGGCTGCGTGGGACCATTATGCTGAGGCGGCTGAGGCGTCGTGCTCGTCGGTCTCGGTGCAAGTTCTTGGATGGGCCGAGGTGGCGGCGGCGCGTAGCCATTGACTGGAGTGTGCGGATTGCTTGGGTAGCTGACAGGAGTGGCTCGACCTGATCCTGGCTGCTGCTGCTGCTGCTGCTGCTGTTGTTGTTGTGGTTGCTGCGGCGCTGGGTACATCGGTCGCTGGGCACCAGCTTGCTGTGGTGGGTAGCTGGGCTTTGCGGGCGACGCGTTGCGATTGAAGATCTGTTGCGGTGGCGTGTTGTTGGTCTGGAAATTGCCTACACTCAGTGTCCGCGCATATGCCTGATTTTGCAGAGGCGTGGATTGATTTTGCGCCGTTGCCTGATACTGCTGTGCATAACTGCTATAGCCTCCATTTGACTGCTGCGGCAGGTTCCGCTGGCCGTAATACTGCTGGTTCACGGTATTGCCATAGCCCGGCTGTGGTGCACCTGGTCGCGTAAACTGCTGTGGTTGAACGCTGTACGATGGTCTGACATTAGGAGCTGTACCGAATGTTGAAGGGTTGCTTTGCTGTCTTTGGAACGTAGGTGTTGCAACCGACGGTGTTCTGGCGTTGTATGAAGTGCCATATCGGGTATGTGCCAGAGCTCCAATGGCTGGTGTTCCTTGTGGGGTGTGATTGTAACGTTGTGACGCTGCCGATGAGCTGGGGCGAGCCAGGCTAGCAATGCTATTGGCAGTGGCCATAGCCGCAAGCTTCGCTTGTCTCGCGACTTGGTCTTCTTCCATGACTCCTCTCACGTCTGCAATTTCGTATGCAACAAGAGTCTTGACGCCTAGGTCTGCCAATTGATCACCATCGAGCTTGGCAATTGCATATGGTGGCAGTTTCAGTAGTAGGTACGCGAGTTCGCGACGAAGAGTGTGATATGTTGCAGTCTCTTGTTCAGAAGGTTCGTCAGGTTTGCCACTTTGCGTTGAGCCAGCAGGACCTGGGCTGATCGGAGTGCGCGATGCTGTCGTCGAGAGATGTAAAGAAGCGTTGCGAATACGTTGATGAGATGCCAGTGTTTCCAGGAGCTCAGAAACTTCTCGCAGCACTTGCTCGACGTCCGTTTTATCCTTGTTCGGTTTGATAGGGGCCTCAGTCTCCATCTTTTCTAGTTGGTCAAGATCTTCTAAAACTTGACTGAACTCATCTTCCCGAAGATCAGGGGTGGGCCCCCAGTCTGGCACCTGTGGCTGGACAGGGTCGTTCAGTAGCGCAGGATCAATTGCGAAGGCGCTGTAGTATCGCTTCTCGCCGACTTTCTGCCACCAGACCATGTTCTTCAGCTCTTCGGGCACAATGGCATTCGAACTATCTTTGGGAGGGGCAAAACTCGAGTACGCCTTCCGGAAAAGAGCCTCTTCCTGTCTCTTCAAGATCTCCACTGAAGTCTCCAAGGTGTCTTTCCGAGCGGTGCCGTCACTAGAACTGAGAGCTCGATCGCGCTGTTTTCGTCTCTCTCGCGTTGAGACTGCCGTCGAATCGTCAACACCGCCATAGTCAAGCCACGTCGCAGTAGACAAAGGCTGGACGGTATAGCCTCCACGCTTATTGCGCTGTGTTGGATCTTTGAATTCCCACGTTATTGAGTGATCCCGAGCGACCGCACGCTTGTGCGATTTGGGCGGTTGCAGAGCAGCGAGACTGTAGGGTGGTGCAAATGCCTGTTCGAAAGTGGGCCCTTTCTTAACCTCATCAGGGAACACAGATGCTATCTTCGTCGTAGATATGCCATTCGGTAGGCTCATCTCTTCCACTGGTAGTTCGGTTTTGATCAAAGGCGCATCGCGATCGGATGGATGCTGCTGAGACGAGAACAATTGCTTGGGCGTAGGCGCATTGCCGAACAGGGTGAGCACTGTCCCACCACGAGTGCTTCCAGAAGACACCTTCTGGTTGCAAGTGCCATTCACAGTATCCTTCTCTTCCTTGCCTATCTGCAGTCGCCCTGGCTCCTCCCAGCCACGCTCCCGCTCCACAATCTCCTGGACCAGGGTCTCCAGAGACTGGATCTTGTTGATCTGCTTCAGCTCCTCCACAGTGGGACGGCCGGCTGTAAAGTTTGCTCGTTCCCTGGCCTTGGTCCTTATAGCAGTCACAAGGTCGTCGCTAACAGTGCCTGCATCTTTGCGTAAGTCCTGAAGGGATGCATAGCTGGAGGCTGCCAGTCTGCTAGCTATGCTGTACCGATCGCTCGCTGGCTCGGACAGCTTGGCCTTTTTGTTGGATGGCTCAGTGGATAGCACGGCGTGCTGCAAGAAGGAGGGCTCGGAGTCATGTCTGTCTACCGTTAGTACATATGCCTGCCTGCGTATTGTTCACGATCTGGGGTGCGCGGACCTTGTGAGAACTTCCAAAATATCCTTTTGTATGCACTTGAGCTGTGATGCGGAAGTGTCTGCGTCGTCTGAAGATGACTGCTCATCCTCGCGCTTCCGTTTGGTCGTGTTCAGGTCGGCGGTGATGGTGTCGGCGGTGTGCATGGGCGCAGGTGCGGCAGCATCGCCGTTCGTGAGAGTGGCCATGTTGCGCACGCGTCGAGGTGCTCGAGAGAGCTAGGGTCGCGTGGGCGCGTCTGGTGAGGGATCACGTCTGGTGATTCTTTCTTCCACCCACCGCAAACCAAAGCACGATTTCCACTCTGCTCTTTCCCGACCCCTCTCGTCGCACAATGAGATTTCGTGGTGGTATGGCTCCGCTCTCGTCGTCGTCCAATCATGCGCCAATTGGGTGCAGTATAGTATAGTACAGGTGTCGTCGGGATACGTAAGGTAGACACGTCGGTCCGTGTCTCCAGCGATACTAGAACTAGTACATGTAGACTAGAAGCTCGGAGGATGTGGTGAGTTGCTCCGGGTGTGTGATTCTAGCGAGAAATGCTGGGGACGGCCTGGCTGTCGACCCAACAGAAGCGGTAACTCAGGGCGTTTTGAACACGATGGGATGAAGAGACAACGCACATAAGCACACGCAGCGCACAATCGAGTAGAGGCTGGCTATTGTATTATCACACTCCACCGATGAGACTGCATCTCCTTGCTGAATGGGTATCACGTGATGATCGAGCTTGGACTGCAAAAGTGTCGGGCATTCCCGCGGCCGCGCTGCCCGTACCTTCCATTTGAGAATGCAATTGCGACTGCGTGCAAAGAGCTTCCATTCTCACCTCCCACCTCCCGACGTCTTTTCATTCTTCCAAGCTTCTCGTCTTCCCGTCCTTTTCTCACCTCCTCCCTCCATCGCTATATCGCCAGCACGCGCTTCTAATTGATGCATGCCACATGGACGACTGACGGCGCTCGGCAAGCAGCTGCGTCAAGTGCTTGCCACGATCTCGAGATCGCAAACTGCCCATGCCTGTCCAGCCACTGCACGACGAAATACTTCCTATACGCAACAACCTGCGCTCCATGCCACCGATGCTCCCAATGGCATCGCGAATAGGACGACAGCCAGAGCTTCTGCTGCGACAAATGGGGAACAGCTGCTGAACTTCAATCCTATATCTGCGGCAGATGGGTTAGATCCGCATGAATCCAATAAAACATCTGCGGCAGATGGGTCACAATCGCATGAGTTCAATCATGTACCTGCAGCTTCACGCCAGAGATTCCGCGCGAGACACTCCCGCTGCAAAAGAGGAGTCGATCCTATTGGCAGTGCCTTGAGGGCAACTGGAAAGGCCCACTTGCATTTCGTACGCTCTACACATATGCCAAACCTGCATTCTCGTTCTCGCGACCCGAAACGTCGAATTGGATCCAAGAATAAGCGCAGGCGAGCGGCTGCTGGCGCAGTCTCTCTTCAGAGCATATTAGGGAACTTTATGAAAGCAGGGGACTGGGGTGTAGATCCATTGTCAGCTGACTGGCAGACCACTTACTCGCCTTCTATCCAAGAGGCTGAGCACTTACGCGTGAGGGGGTATGATGTACAAGACGTGGCAGCATGGGCAGCCATTATTGGCAACGAAGATGTCTTCGAGGCTGCAAACACGCTTGCCACACGTAACAGGAGCAGCGGTGTATTCGCTACGCCTTTGTTCGTCTTCCTCAAGCTGCTTCGTCGACCCGATATACTTGCTGGAAGCCTTCGAGTCTTGCTGGAGTTGGCATATACCATTTTCGGCGAGAGGGCAAAGCTGTTAGCATATCCGCGAAGCGATGATGACGCCCGTTTCATTGCTGTTGTCCGACTGCTTCGCCATGCGCGAGAGCTGTGGCCAGCTAGTGTACTTAGTATCGTACAGCTCTATCTCCGTGGGCCTCAGCTGGATCGAGCCACGGAAACGGACTCTCAGCTGTATCGCTTTGCGGAAGTGGACACCTGCAAGTACTTGTCCACTGAAACGTACCGGCTGAATAAGCTCATGAGTCTCGTCTCGTTATCGACAAGCGAGCAGCCCTTCAAGAATTGTGACCATCAAGAAGCCGCATTAATTCCAATCTTGCGTTACATGTCCGAGTATGAACCTCCTCTGCACATTGATAGGCAAGGCTACCGAGCAGTGATTCGCATCCAGCTTGCACAACGCAAGACTTCTGACGAGCAACAATGGGCCGGGCTGCAAGCGCTCTCGTGGCCACCATGGAAAGAGGACCGCACAGGCATGGATGCACTAATCACGAAGCATGGCCATGGCACGTCTAGGGCCAGTAAAACACTTCTCCGGATGCGCGAGGCTGGCTATAGGCCGTTGAAATGGGAGCAGTTGGCCCAAATTTATGCTGGTTGGGACGTTGACGGAACACCGACTATACAGACGAGAGCGCGCCTTGAAGAACCTGGGCTGTGGCTGTCAAAGAGCTCGCCAAATTCTATTTTCGAATCTGCGCAATGGGCAGCACGCATTATAACCACCCGCACTATACAAGAGGCCTGGGCATGCTATTTAGCGTGGGAAGGTAAACAATTGCCGCCATCTCAAGATGTGTTCCTCGCTATTGCCATGAAACTGCGTGAAGAGGCTCGACGGCCCCATTTGGAGCACAAGCGTGCTTCACAGGCAGCTCAGCAGAAGGCTTGGCCGCTATTCCCAGGGGATGTCAAAGAGCTGTCGCCTTTGCCACCTTCCACCCATCTCGAAACATACACTCGGACTCCTCCTCCTCCCAATTTGCAGGACTTCTACGAGGATCTGAGAGAGAAGGGTTTTCGTCTACGCGGCTACACTCTAGCTTACTTCATTCGCCATGCTCGTACATTGCCGTTCGGCCTGGCATTGATTCGGCACAGCGCAAGACAATATCCTGGCCTCACTCACATGCTCTCGCGCCAACAAACACCTGAATTAACGAAGGTGCCTCCGGTCATCTACAATGCTGTTGTCACGCTATTCTCTCGCTTTGCGTATGTGCCCCCGCTCGTCGACATTTCCAGTGCGCCATCATCTATTAACGAAACGAGCTCATTCGTTCAAGACGACTTGAATCATAGCAGTGGCATGAATCATCGCAGTGGCATCGTGCATGCCATTCACCTCCTGCGATTACGTCCAGCATCTGCTGTGCACATGTGGGACGCGGTCCATCAAGGATTGACTCGAGAGCGCAACATCAGTTTTTTGGAGACATTTCCATTTGACCGCACTGTCCCGGCCAGTAGTGAGCATTCTGCAGAAGATATAAGCGAAGATCTCAAGAGATGCGGAGGCATTTTCCAGGCTTTTCGCTTGTCGCGCTGGATATGCAATCTTCAGGCTCGGTATGGCGTCAAATTCAGCACGTCGGCGTTCTATAGCGTCTGCATTGTCACGGAATACAGAGCGGCCGCTACCTGGACTGTCCTGCAGGTCGCCGAAGCTAATGGCCATGCATCGGAAGGGCATCAAAGCTCCGTTCAGTTCGAAAAGCTCGTCAACGCTGCCAAAAGCCTCTACATCACCAAGGTTGATGGCAGCAAAGGCAAGTGCCAGGTACTCGCATCGCCCCATATACTTTTCCGTCAGTTGGTGGGCCTAGACGATAAGCCAGTCGAAAGCGGAGCTGATGAATCTCGTCCACCACATCTCTTGACTGTACCCAGCCCAGCTGTTCTTCACGTGTACATCCGCGCCCTTGGCTGGCTGTCTCGTTACCTGGAACTGCATCACCTAGCGCAATGGATGCTCAAATTTCGCGGGGAGCTCCTTGTGCGTAGGAAACAGGACAGAAATGGAGATGAAATGATGCGAAGAGCCATCGTAGCGTTGCGTGTCTTCTTGGAGAGAAGTTGGCTTCCCGGATGCAAGGCTGGAATCAATTACCAAGTCTGGGACGATGGCAGCGCGCTTGCTGACACTCGGAAGAGGCTCCAAGCTATGCAAGCGCCCGCCAGTGATGAGCTTATCGATTCTATCAAGGATATTGTTGAACAGGTGGAAGAATGGGGAGGTTGGCCGAGCGATGATGAGGTGGAATGGTATTCTGCTGACCAACGGTTCCAGTCGTCTAGAGAGTATTATGAGAAGTGGAAACAGAAGCGGATCGAGAAGCGGACCGAGAGGTTGAAGTGGTGGCAGGAGAAGCGCAACAAGAAGCGGAACCAGGAATCAGAAGTATGAGAAGTAGGTATGTTCCACTAGAGCCTTATCCGCGCTGTAGAGAAGAAACCATGTGAAAAAGCAGCAGCCAAAATATTGGCCCATCTCCCTTTCAAGAAGTTACTAATGCCAATAGATCTGTTATCGGGTATAGTTACGGGTATGTGTCATATATGTATATATCCTCACCCTCGTTCTCGACATGTTGGAAGCTCGAAACGAGGCACCCTCGGTCGAATTTTCTTTTTCTTTTTTTGTTCTTCGGAATGTGTTATCTGCATCGTTTGTTTACCTTGCTTAAAGGTCAGGTAGGTAAGGTACCTAGCAATGGAAGCTTCCTGTAATACATATACATACCTACCTTAGTTCATCGAATGACCATCTTGAATCCCTCTCAAAAATTCTAGATAGGTAGGTATCTTCTAAGGAGGTATCCGTATGCAAGACGGACAATAAATTACCTTGGTCCCAGAGATAGGGAGGGGTTTCTTTTTTTTTGATTGATATATAGGGGCGATGAGTAGTGTCTGTTTGTCTGTGCATACACGATCTTGGATGTTTAAAAATAATATCATCCTTGGAGGATGGTTCGGCGAGACTACCTAGGCAAGTGAGTTCTGTAGCCTGATTACTTGATAAGAAGGAGGTGTGTTGGTAGTGCAACATCAAGGCTGAGATGAGACTGGATGCTACCTACTATCCTCGTTTTCATGCACACAGATGAATAATACTACTAGGAGGTACCTCCTGCAGTCATCAAAACTTATCGGATCGGCAGGAAGGAAGGACGCTGGACGCTGGGCAGTCTCTTGGCTCTCTCTCTCTCTCTTCCATGATCAAGATTCGTCGATCGATGTGAGATTTGTTGTGCAGGGCTGTAGGCTGTAAGCTGTAAGCAGTACCGCTGTAGGATGATGTGGTCTTGGAATGTTACTCAGCCGGAGCTAATAATAATAAAAAAAAAAGATGTGGATCTCGATTCTTACAGCCTACAGGAAGCCCGGTGTGCCAATATGTTTTCCATGCTGTGATTTAACTTGTTGGTCTTTACCTCAAGGCTCGGCTCTCATCACAATCATCGTATGCCTTGCAAATTACTGCGGGTACCCTTTAGCCATTAAAGACCACGCGTACCTGGTCAGATCGGATCGTAAGGTACCTACTTCAAGGATCGGGAGTTCTACCAAGGTCCAAGGATGGGCACTGCACTGCATTCAAAGTTCCCAACTTCCCAGACTCTCGCAGGCATCATCTGCGCTTCAGCAGTCAGCAGCATACATACACAGTGATACAGTAGTGCCTGAGGCCACTCACCCTCATCAAATACAGTACACGTACCTCAGGTAGGCGCATACCGGTACTGTAGCTCCTAGGTGTGTGAGGTGTTTGCAAGGCAACCAAGACTGTACGACGCAAGCTGACGATAGCGCCGATGCAGATCTGGTGTGACGGGCTGGCGCGATCGTGATACTGTATGTAGTGTACAGTACCTCCTACGGGAAAACAGACCAAACGGGATCAACCTGTATACTGGGCTTCCGCGATGGTTACAGGCCTGCCGCAGAAAGATTACCGACCCACGAAGAGCACTGATGAGCACTCCACTCCACCTCTTGGCTCTAGCCAGTGCAGTTGCATGAAGCCATGAGGCAGCGTGGGGTTGGTCTTCTGCAGGGCCCATAGAAGACGGTTGACGGTACCGCCTACGGGATTTTGATTCTAGTCTCATGTAGGAGATACAGTAGGAGATACAGTAGTACCTAGGTAGTGATGACGCTTTTTTTGCCAGCTTCGAGGATCCGATGGCGCGCCACGATCTCGCAGTGCAGGATTACATGTAGGTTTATTGCAGTTTGCCGAACGGCACATCTCAACTAAGGTACCTCACCGTACCACCACCACCACCACCACTGGCCTGATCTCCTACAGTACCACCACTGCAAGGTGAGACGAGTACAGTAAGGAAAGGTCAGATAGGTAGGAGGTAGGAGGTAGAAGGTACTGTAGACATGACACGGCACGACACGGCACAACAGACAACAGACAGCAGACAGCTCATCATCACAACACAAGCTTACACACGACACGACACGACGCGACGCGACGGCATCCATGATCCATGTGTGCGCAGGGTGGCAGGTGAGACATCTGCACGCTGCCATGCAAGATCATCGCAACACGGCCGTTCTGTCCGTCGGATTGGGGAAAAATGGCCGACCAGGCACAGGCCACAGGGAGTGGTCAGTGGTCAGTGGTGGGCAGTGGGCAGTGGGCACTGGTGGTGTCTCTCCCATCGGCAGGTGTGCTACTGCTTCGTCGATGGTCGATGGCCAGCACCCCGGGAACATCGCATTCGCCAAATTCGAGCAAATGCCACCCACCGAGCCTCGCCACCGTCACCTTCCGCCCTGCGCCCCCACTTGCTTGTCTGTTATTGGTCAACTTAGATCGTGCCGAACGCCCACAGGCCCACCCCGTCCGATCGGTTGCCAACGAATCCGAGAATTTACTAACTTACTGGTGCTAACGTAGTAGCTTTGCGGTTGCAAACTTCTTGTCATCACCATCTTTGCTTTCTACCTCTTCTCGTTCGTTCTCTGCTCTGCGTGTAGCGCCCGCTGGTGCACCCCGACGACCTCTGCACCTCCTCCCGGCACCTGCTACAACATATCGTGCCTCGCGTGACACGACCATTGTCTGGACTATTCTGTGCCTGCAGAAATTTCTTTAAATCACAGCAGGCACTCCGTCGTCCCACAACCATGCCAAAGCCTCTGCAAAAGCGCGGCAGGCGCATGAAGCGGAAGCATGAGGACGGTCCAGAAGAAGAGGTCACTGGAACGTCTCCCAAACGACAAAAATCAAGCGACGAGAATCCCACCGGACCACTCCCCGAATCGAATTTCATGTCCTTGCAAGACGCGGACGGGGACATGTCTGGAGCCTATCCTAGTGGCGGAGGTACCGAAAAGGCCTTCTTCGGCGTTCTGGACGAACAGGAACAAGAGTACTTCAAAAATGCTGATTCTCTGCTCGAGCAAAACGCTTTTCCCAACGCTGAAGAGCGCGCTGCCTTCCTACAGAGCGTGTTCAGAGAAGCAGACGACAAGGCGCTAAAACTTGCCCAAAGCCAGTCCTGCTCGCGAGTATTGGAGCGGCTGATCAAATTGTCGACTGCTGCCCAATTGAAAAGCTTATTCCAGAAGCTCAGTGGCAAGTAAGTGGCTCTTCGGCGTCTTTGCAACACCCGTTCTTGACTACCCCGGCCCTGTACTGATTGCCCTGACAGCTTCATACACCTGCTTTCACATCGATTTGCATCGCATTGCTGTGAGTCGCTGTTCACATATGCCGCACCTCATGTCAGTGATGAGCTCAAAGCCAAGCCATCTGATCTCAAGTCCCACAATCCCGACGATGTATTCGTCTCCATGGAAACTTTATTCCTGCACACCTTAGCCGAGCTTGAGGGCAACTTTGGCTATCTCTTGACAGAGAAATATGCGTCTCATGCTCTGCGCATTCTGCTACTCGTGCTCGCGGGAGAACCGATCTCAACAGACTCAATGAAAAGTCTGCTGCGAAGCAAACGCAAGGAAGGGATTAATGGCAAGGGTGGGGAGGATGCTACTGGAAAGTCGCGAGTGGTGCCCAAATCGTTTTCGACTGCCTTGGAGAAGTTAATTAGTGACAGCGTGGCTGGTCTTGATACCGATAAGCTGCGAGGTTTGGCCACTCACCCGAACGCGAATCCGACACTCCAGGTTTTGCTCACCATCGAGCTTACACACTACGGGAAACAGCGTGGCAAAGATGAGAAATCGATCATACGCACATTATTGCCTGACGAGCCGTTCACAGCAGAGTCTCACAGTGCAGCGTTCCTTTCCGGCCTGGTTTACGATCCCATCGGCTCTCATCTGGTCGAGAAAATCATCCAACATGCTCCTTCGAAGCTATTCAAGAGCATGTACAAAACCTTTTTCAAGGAGCGTCTAGCATCTCATGCGAGGAATGAAGTCGCAACGCACGTTGTGTGTCGAATACTGGAGCGATTAGGCTACGACGATCTACTCGAAGCTCACGAAATCCTGGTGCCGGAGATACCTGGCCTACTACAGAAGCGCTGGACTTCGATGACGCAGACGATGATTGAGCGCTGTACTGTGCGAGACATTGATACCCAGGCGATTGCTGTACAGATTGATCGGTTTTACCAGGGCGGGAAGGGCTTCGACATCGCGAAGATGCTCTTTGTGACTGAAGAGCCCGGTCACGCAGAAAAAACTGCCAATGCCTCCAATCCAGGTGGTCCTACTGGGACTGGTTCCAACACAACAGCCACATACTTTCCGCGACCTGCTGAGCCGACCAAAGTGCATTTCAATATTCTCGCTCAAGCTATGCTGCTCGTTCCAGGGTCCCTAAGCTCGTTGATTCTCGATGCATTGATTGATCTTGACAAGTCCACCATACTCATGATGTCCAAGGACTACATCGTGACGAGAACTATTCAACATGCCCTCACTACGAAGAATGCTTCGATGGTGACGAGGAGAAAGCTGATTGCTCGATTTCAAGGAAACATTGGAGATATGGCTCTGGACAAGTCTGCGTCGCATGTTGTAGATTGCATTTGGGAGGGGACGCATGGGCTTGCGTTCATTCGAGAGCGTATAGCGGAAGAGCTGGCCGAGAATGAAGCTGCCTTGCGCGAGTCACCGAGCGGAAGAGCTGTGTGGAAGAATTGGAAGATGGACATATACAAGAGGAGGCGGCAGGAATGGGTCAGACAAAGCAGAATCAAGGCTAGCAACGACGGATTTCAAGCGTTCTCCGAGATTGAGGCCAAGCAAGAGAGTGGCACTAAGAAGACACCACTCCAGATGGCAAGAGAACGGCATGCACAGAACAAGGCCAAGTCTGAAAAGAAGGAGAGGGAGATGATGCAAGAAGACGGAGACATACAACCTACAACGGAAAAGAGGTCGAGGTCAAGCAAGAGTTCCCACGGCTCCATGTCAAGCGCTAGCACTCGGCCGCAGCGCGTGCGAGCTGCTGCCGCGACCTCATAATACGGCAATTCCATGAATAATGTATTCAGGAACTCTCGGCGCCTGCTCGGCAGGGTAAATTTCCCAGGATGAATTCAATTTTTTCTTCGTAGCAAAAATGCTACGTGACTCGATGATGTAATCTGCTCCGATCGGTGTTCTCTACTTCCATCTTTACATTTTCTTCCATATGATCTACGCACTTACAATGACATCTTTACAGATTAGCAGACCACCTTTATTCATATACAGACTTCTACTTAGTACGCAATGACGGCCAATGGACATGTAAATGGCAAGAATGGCTTATGGCAGTCTACAAAGAATGGAAACCCTCCAGCCAGAGCCAGAGAAGCAGAAGAAGTAAGCAACATATATGTATATATATATATATATAACGCTGCTGACTGGGGAGGTGTTGACATACTTCATAGCTCCTAACAGCGGTGCAACAACTAGTCACGAGCTTCATACAAAAGGCGGACGACGATGCATCAAGCAAAGCACAAGGCAATAACACTGGAAAGCCAGTCGATGGGCCTCGAAGTGTTTTGCTAGAGCAACACACTCCGAAGGAGCTGCGGCATTTAATGGGCTGTGTTCTGCCTGAGCATGGTCTGGGTAGGGATGGCTTCATCGATATGGTCAAGAAAACATTCCAATACAGCGTAAACGTATGGGATCAAGGCTTCCTCGACAAGCTCTACGCCACAACCACGCCTGTCGGACTGGCCGCGGATCTTGTGCTCAGCTCGCTCAACACGAACTTGCACGTCTACCAAGTCTCACCGGCCCTGACGATCATCGAGAAGCAGACTGCACGTGCGTTAGCTGAGCTCTTCGGGCTCACAGGTGTTAACTCGGGCGGCGTCAGTCAGCCTGGAGGATCTGCTGCGAATCAATCCAGCATGGTCATTGCTCGCAACAATCTTTTTCCCGAAACCAAGACTGAAGGCAATGGTAGCAGACGGTTTGTGTTGTTCACTTCAGCTCATGGCCACTATAGTGTCGAGAAAGCCGCACAGATGTTTGGATTCGGGTCACAAGCTGTACGAGCCGTCGATGTGGACGAGCGAGGTTGTATGATACCTGCTGCACTAGATGCGGCGATCGAAAAGGCCAAGAATGACGGTGAAACGCCATTCTACATCAACGCTACTGCTGGCACGACCGTTCTGGGCTCATTTGATCCCATCGACAAGATCGCGCCCATCGCACGCAAACATGGCCTCTGGCTGCACGTTGACGGCAGTTGGGGCGGCTCGGTTGTCTTCAGTGACAAACAACGCTATAAGCTTCGAGGGATCGAGCTCGCAGACTCGATTTCCATCTGTCCCCACAAGATGCTCAACGTCCCTCTGACCTGTTCCTTTCTCCTCGG
Source organism: Sphaerulina musiva SO2202 (assembly GCF_000320565.1). Lineage (NCBI taxonomy): Eukaryota > Fungi > Ascomycota > Dothideomycetes > Mycosphaerellales > Mycosphaerellaceae > Sphaerulina > Sphaerulina musiva. Next base: position 1,143,468 of record NW_016017393.1, read on the forward strand.
TAAGGATCTGAGAGAGTTCCACAAAGGCATGACGCTGCCAGCAGGTTACCTCTTCCACAACGCCGACGATGTGGACAACGGAAGCGCCATCAAAACAGACCCTTCGAGTCTCATCCTGGATACCGAAGTCCAACAGGAGTTCTGGGATCTGGCAGACCTGACGCCACAGTGCGGTCGACGTGGAGATAGCTTGAAGCTCGCCCTCAGCTGGATATACTATGGCACAGAAGGCTTCAGGGATTACATCGACCACGCCTTTGACATTGCAGGAGGTATGGCAGCTCACATTGTGAGTTCGAAGCCAAAGTTCTCGTTGGTCTCGGAGAACCCTCCGCCTTGTTTGCAGATTTGCTTCTATTATAACAAGCAGACGGGTGAAGGGGCGGCGGAGAAGAATTGTGCCATCACGGAGAAGATCTGTCACGGGTTGATAGCACGGGGATTTATGGTCGATTATGCGCCGGGAGAGGAAGGGAAGTTCTTTCGGGTTGTGGTCAATGGACAGACGAGGAGAGAAACAATCTTCGGCTTGACGAATTCGATTGAGGAGATTGCTGAGCAACTGGGTCTGTAAAAAAAAAGGGGGGTGAACGGGTGCCTGAGTCTCGTCGCGAGAAAAGACGGGAGTCGCCATTCCGTGCCTTCCTCACCGTCGTTCATTCTTCCCGCATGGCTGCCTGAAACGCACGCACGCACGCACGCACAGGTAGCTTAATTTCGACCGTCAAAAAAGTCTTCTTCTTCTTCTTCTTTCCTTCTTCAAACTTTTTCGCCCTTCATCACACACACAACCCGAAGACGCCGTTGGATTTCATCAATCACCGCCGCACCGACTACCATTATGGATCGCGAGGAGAATGAACACTGCGCCTCTGAGGAAGCACTCGCCGCTGTTGAGGGCAAGGGCACGTTGACCGCGCCGAGCGACTTGCGACCTTTGCCTCTGCCCGCAGAACTGCCCGCAGAACTGCCCGACGCGAGATCCAGTCGTTACTATGGAGAGCATGGAGAGGTCAAAGTGCGCTATCGTCGCTTGGAGAACGAATACGACACTGAGCAAGCACCGAGCGGCTTGCGGCCTTTTCCTCTGCCCGCAGAGCTGCGCGACATGATTTACGATCTTTGCTATGGAGAGGAGCGAGAGATCAAAGTCCGCTTTCGTCGCGATTGGCGAAGTTCAGAGAAACTCAGAGGCCCGGATTTCGTGGTATGCTCGACTTCGATTCAGGGGAATACCATGCTCATGCTTACCCTCACAGCGTACTACCTTCCCGACTACATTCTTGGCTCATCTGCTCGTCAGCAAGCAGTATTTCGACGAAGCCGTCGAAGTCTGGGCGCAGAGCAAAGTTTTCATCCTCAATTATCCATCCTGTGATTATGATTGGGCATACAGAGCAGATACTGCTGCCGAGAGGCAGCTGCTCAGGTTCATCAGATCTGTGAAGGTTAGCGACATCTATCCTCCGGGAGGCAGGACCATTGCCACCATGCTTAGTTTGCAGCATGTCACAGTCCAGATTGTGGAATTAATGCTTACCAGCGAGACGCTCAAATGGTGGCAAAACCAAATAATCGAGTCTCTGCTCCAATACCGTGGTCTGAGGAGCTTGACTCTCCAATTGCAACATTCGTGCCAAAGAACTACTCTCCAGGAGGCTGTGTGGAATACAAATTGGGACAGCTTCCAACTTCAAGTGCGAGAACTAGTCAACGACATCGTGCTACAGCCGCGTGAGCAAACGAGCGCCACGAGGCGTCCTTGGACGTTCGATCGTGCTTTGAAGGAGGCTATGGCAGCCAGAAATGCCCGCCACGGCCTCACGCCCACGCCCACGCTCAAGATCGCGCCTAAACGTACCATAACTAAGGGACCTCTGACAGACCTCGAGATCCAACAACAGAGGCAGAGCTTTTGCTTCTTGCCCTGACTCGACCACAAGCTATGCTAGCGTGGGTACACAGAATGCGAAGGTGGATCGAACGCTGGATCGTGGTTGGAGTCAAGCAGAAGTGAGAGATGCATGGCGACTCTGGAGAGGACTTCACTTTCTCACCACCAAGCCTCTACCGCCCTGCAAGCCTTCGACTCTGATCTTCCATCCTCGCCAAAGACACTGGCTTCCCACGCAATCGCTCGCCCTACGTCCACCGATGAGGATTTTCGCGTCCTTTTTGAGAGGGGGAGCATCATAATATGCGGAATACAGTAGGAGGTACTGTGTGGCACTCTACGAGTGAGTGCCTCAGGCAGGCAACCTGCGCCTACCACTTTGTACTTTTGACCGTAGATAGATACTGTACCTATTCACCACTTTTATGTTTCCATAAGACCTCACAGTACTTGCTCAACAACAATAACATTGAACTGTCACAACACAGATCAAAAAAAGAAAACAAAAGAAAAGGAGAAGAAGAAAATATAATGTATCGCGTACGTTGTTGTTGTCGTAGCCGTCCGTTATTGTTGTTCTTTAGCTCTCCGCTTGGAGCATCCATCCATCCATCCATCCATCCATCCTCTAACTAACTAGTAACCCTTAATACCCTTACTGTATCTGCCTCTCAAATCCTCTTCAACTGTAACTGCAGCAGTAGCAGCAATCAATCAATCAATCCTTGGATCATCATCCATCCATCCATATTCCATCAGGGAGGAGGTGGTGGTGGTGATAACTCCTCCTCCTCCTCCGTATCTACAACTCGAAGCAAAAAAAAATAAAAAGAAGAATTCCCATCTCCATATATGGGGCGCCCCCTTCATCATTAGGGAAAATTACCCAACAATAAGAAAAAGACTTGCAGCCCACACATCCGCGCACACACACACACGCACACAGCGCGGGAAAACGCCAGCCGATTCATCCGTCCATTCATCCATGCATGAAGAAGCTGATTTCTTGAACACACCTCACACCTCACACACACACACACATTCTTATTCCGTGCCAGTCAGTCTTGTCATCGACGATGAAGATGACGACGACGACAATGACAACGAAAATCAGACACACGACAAAAAACAATCGGACACGAAAAGCAAAACAAAAAAGGCAGGCTACAGAGCCCCATATTCTTTAGGCTCCGCTAATTGATATTCCTCCTTTTCCATGCCGTCCAACGCATGTCTCCCCTCGTCACTCAAAATGGCTTTCCCATCACTTTCCGTCACCGAGGAGAAGAATCGGGGCTGCCACGTCTCGCCCTTTTGGAGTCTCTCGGCAGCTCGTTTCCGTTGACGCTCTTCCAGCGCCGTCTTCTCATTCGTCGCTGTGCCGAATTGCTTCGTTTCGATGGCTTTGGTCACGTTGCACCAGAATTTTCGGGATTCGTTGTTCAGTTGCATGTTCATTGGGGGACACTTTTTGGGCACTGGGTGGAGAGGAGTCACGTCAATGAGTAAGATGCGATCCGACTCTTTGGTCTTTTTGAACTCGGTGGCTCCAGGCGAGTACCAGACTTTCTCTGTCCACACTCCCTCGATTCTTCCTAGAATTTGTTTCGTCGGCACATCCTTTAATTTCGTCACGGGATCATTGGTAAAGTCCGCAGGTTTGTATAAGATGCCCTCGACTTTGTTCTGCGTCTTTCCAAAGTAGCCTTCCTCGTGGTACTGCAAAATCGTCTTGAGACCGGTTTTGGCACAGCTCGCGGTACAGATATCGGCGACACTGATGTATAGGTTTCCTCGTAAGAATCCTCCTAGGAACGCCGCAGGATGTGTCAATTGGTACTCTTCGTTATCCCGATTCTTCAATTTGACAAAGATGCCCTTGTTCAGATGCCCCGGTGTCACTTTCACGCTTGTGCCTGTGAACTTTGCAGACAATTGATCATACCCTGTCGCTTCGATTCCCTTCTCCGGACAATCGTACACGAAAGCAGAAATGGGAGGATGATGCGAGGTTTGCTCGGTGAGGTAGTTGACCTTCACCGGCTTATGTGTTCCCGTCGTCTTTGCCGCCTCGGACGCTTCGACTTCCCACGTACACCTGAAGAACTCTCCCAAACTCGAATTGTAAGGTTTGCACGGCTTCCCCTTCACGTATTTCAGATCTTTGGTAAACCAGAATCGCAGACATGCTAGCATTCTCTCCACCGAATCATCACTGTCGCCAATAGCGGCAAAAGTCTCGGGTCGATCGAGATAGTGCCAGTATTCGAGATTGGGAATAGGCTCGAGGAGTTGTGCTGGTAGCGAGAATCGGACAGCGGCGATATCTGAGACTCCAATGAAGCGGCGCAGAATGCCTAAGAAAGTTTTGAGCTTGGAAGTATCCGACACATTCTGCCCGTCGCCGGGGATATCAACTGCAGCGGTGTCTACAGCGGGCGCGGCAGCGGGGGCTGAGCTGGTAGTGGGGCGGCTCGTCTCCTCCATGGAAGTCTTTGCAGAAACCATTTCGGGGGTGGTGGATGCGCCTGTATCTGTGCCTGCTGCAGAGGTTGTCATCGTGTCGTCGACGAGCACATTGTCCTTGGTATTTTTCCTCGATAGCAAGCCCATGGTGGAGAGCGGTCTATGACTTGCTCGACTAGTGGCGCGCGGAGGAGGGTGCAGCAGAGGCGCTGCTTTTCGGTCGTGGAGGATTCGTCGAGGCGGGGATGGGAGATGGAGTGGTAGGTAGGGGAGGAGGGTGGCGAGGGCCAGGCGAGGTGGAATTTGCAGCAGGCTTCTATGAGCTCTTCACCGCCGCAGCAAAAGAAGGTGAAGAAGAAGGTGAAGGTGAAGGTGAAGGTGAAGATGTTGGCGCGGTTACAGACGCCTCTGCCGGGATGCTTTCTCCAGACTGAGAAAGCAGACGACGTCACAACTCGAAGCGACAGTCGGTAGAAGTAGTACTAAGGTAATAATTGACTAGCTCTACGTAAAAGTTCTTAATAAATGTTTTGGGGCGCTCTCTGTCTCTCTCCGCGTGTGTGTGTTTGTCTCTGTCTCTGTGTATGTGTCTCTCCTCCTTTCTTCCTCTCTGTCTCTCTCTTCCCCTTTCTGTGAGTGCGCGAGACAGAAGATGTCGGCCACCGGACTTCATGAAGAATACATGTAATAAGCTATGGATGTATCAGATAATCAGAGCTAACTAGGTCGGGGAGTAGTAGCCCTCAGGAACAGCTCACGACGAATCAATCCCTCACGCGCGCCCATCTCCACTTCCCACACTAGTCCCAGCTGAGCACGGCGGCCCACGCGCGGCGACCAGGATGACCTCTCTTTGAAGCTGCATGCAGCTTGGCAGCATGTGACCTGGTCAAGCGACAGGCATGTGCAGACTGCTACTGCCTTCAAGAGTGCTGAGAGAGTGCTTATTACACCCCATCCACGGAGATAAGTGGCAGGTACGATGCACTCGCTCACGATTAACGTCTGACTGCCAAGCCTGCACTATACCTTACCTTATTGATACACGGACGCCACACATCTCCGAGCATGACAGGAGTAGGAGCCTAGGAGGTAGGACCACCGCCGCCAACCAACGCCTCGCTAAATTAAGACTTGAAACATACCTGGTAAGGTACCTATTACTACCTCCTACCATCCACACGAACTCGCGTCCATCACCATTCATCATGTCTCATCAGTCCTCCCAAGCCGTCCACACGCCCACTTGAATCGCATCGGGCTGATCCATGAACAACTCGACGTGAAATCTCTCCTCGGGCCTTTCCGAACTGACATAGATACGATCAAGCACCAGATAGCACGCCTGGTATCCCCACTTCAAGTAGTCGGTGCTCAGATCAATCGCCTCCGTCCGCACCGCATCACCCGACGTGTCTGTGTATTCTCCATTGTTGCTCGCAATCTTGATGTGACGACTCGGTCCACGTCCGTATTCCACACTCAGTCGCACGTGAGACCGACTTCTACTACTACTGCTACTATTACCACTGCTGCTCGAGGAGTGGTGGCCCGGTGCAGCAGGAGTGTCGTCGTGTTGACGGGCAATGGCATAGAAATTCACCAGACGACGTGGATGAATCGGTGTCGCGATTTTCGTTTCTCCTTCCTTGAACGTGACTAGCCCCAGGTCGAACGGGATTCTCCCCGCACCTTCACGCGGCAGCAGCGTCGCTGAAGTCGGCAGGGACGAATCGATGCGGAGCGTGAAGTCTCCCACTTGTTTGGCATCAAACGTGCTACAGATGGCAGTATACGTTCCCGGATCGAGATCGTCGTGCTCGGCAATGCAGCAGCAGGGCCGGTAAATGGTGCTATCGGCGATGATGTCTTTCTTATGCATGTTAAACACCCGTTTGCCTCCACTATGGAGAAGTCGCACATTGACATTCAACTGTGGGTCGCTCGCTTCGAGCAGTAGGCTGATGCTCGTTCGCTGGGGCACTGTAATCGTATACTGCGGATTGTTGCAGTATGTGGGCTTGTTGGAATTTCCGCCCGCAGACTGCTGCGTCCATGATCCCGCCACCTGGGTGTGGTACGCATGTCGACGAGTGGCCTCGTCAAGCACAATGGGTGCATTACTGAAGGTCGAGATGGTGAAGGAGTGGTTGGTGGCGGGCAAGTCTTGCTCGAGTGGAACGATTGTGTACACTTTGCCAGGCTCGCAGTTCTCCAGCTTCAGCAACGTCTGTGGACTGTCACTATACCAACCCTTTTGGAGGGGACGCTCCAGAAGCATCACTCGGCGACCATCCGAGTCGAACACGGCTAATGTGATATAGCCGCTGATATCAATGTACTGGCGTCCGCTCTCAATGTCTTCTGCTGTCGCATTTTCGGGCACAGAGTTCTGGAAATGTCTCCAGAGCAAGATCCAGACATCCCCACTCTTTTTCGCGCTTACGGTGAACTGCGGAATGTGCTGTAGGCTGGCCATGGGTCCTCGCGGCTTATGGAGGCCAGTAATCGTACAGGGCATGGCCAGATCCCAGTTGAAGTGTACATCTTGTCGATGTTTGAATAGACCGGTGTTCCAATTCAGGTACACCCACTCAAAGTGCTGCTGTACAGTGTCTAAGTCCATCCAGAATGTCCCAGGTGTAAGGTTTTCGTCGTTCAACAAGTCCCGTGGTGAATCCACTGTATCGGCCTCCTCATCGAGGGTAATCACAGCGCCCTCTGGTGACAGCTCTTGCCATCGTTCGCTTCGTCTGGACCTACCACGCCAGCTGGTGCCTTCCAGCCACGGATTCTTAATCAACATCAGCCGCTGACCATCGACCTCGCGCAAGTCGAGAACGGCGTAGTCATGTTCGCCGGCAAGCCCAATCTCCTGCTGCGTCTGGCTGGATATCTTTCCGGTGCCCATCGTGATCATCACATCGCCGTAGGAGAACGCCTTAAACATCCGCGACCATAGCCTACTGGGTTCCAAGTCTTCATCCTTCAAATTAACCTGCTCAGGAAGCCAGCCAGTGATGATCCACAAGTCCGTCCCGCTATTGCTGCCAGGGAAGTCATAGCCGCCCCGTATCTTGAGATACGCCTTTTCGACCAAAGCTGGCCACAACAGACCAGGATTGTTGCGATCGACTACATGGATGACACGCTTGGTCGAACTGGTCGGGATGCGATCGTCAATGACCACACGGCGGTGACAGCCATTGAAGTTCATGCGCACGATATATTTCCCGTTGCCTGACATGACAGGGTGTCCAGTGATGGGGTCATACGGATGCATGAATTGCCCCAGCAGTCTCGGATGCCCGCGTTTAGCGCGAGCGATACCAGCACAGAGCGAGGCCACAACAGAGCAGTCAGTAGCAGCATCTTGAACCAGGTCGATATCCCGAAAGAATTCCATGGTGGGCACGAGATTGGTCCTATCATCTCCATACCACGAGGGTGGAGGCAATGCATCTATCGGTCGTTTCCAGGCATCTAAAACCTTTTCCTGGTACTCGGACAGAGGTAGTTCTGAGAACTCGTCGCTGGAGGGAAGTCAGTGGTGGAGGTGGTGGTGGTGGTGGTGGTGGTGGTATCAACAGCTCACAAAGGGAACATACAAAAACAGGTCCTCGCCATCAGCAAGCTCAAATTCCTTTGCCGATGGCTCGCCATTCCATTCGGGGAACTTGACTCCGTTGAGGAAGCCAGCTTTGATCACGATGATCTTCTCTTTGGTAGGGAGCTTACGAGAGTTGACGGGCTCCTCGAGGAGTCTCACCTTCTTGGAGTCGGTCTGCGCGGCAGACGCGGTACTTGTCGTCAGGGGCAAGGGCTCCGAACGGAGTGAAAGAGACGCCAGGTCCACACGCCATTCTACATTGTTCTTGATACGCTCCGCCTCTCGCATATACTGCTCAGCTCGCGTCCTACACTGGGTCTTTTCAGTGGGGTCTTTGACAAGCTCCAAGGTCTTGAGTGATGTGTCTGCCGCCTTGATGGCGATGTCTAATGCCTCGCTCCGGCTACTGGCATGCCGGAGTTGCTTCTCGAGTCGCAGGGTATCTTGTTTCAATACCGCCAGGTATTGGTCTGCGGCACTCATGCCTGTCAATGATGCGCCTGTAGAGGCACTGCTGATAGCAAAAGCGCATGAGACTGAGCAATGGCGGTCAGAGGGTCGAAAGTCAATCTCACTGGAGGAGAAGTGCCGACTCTTCGCTCCGGACGGCCGTTCCCGCGCCAATTCGAGCCCTGCCAAGAACTGGAGTAGGTATGGAGGAAACCAGGTCGATGAGCGTGAGTAGTACACGATGGTTGACTCGCAGAGCTCGGCGTGCAACAACCTCACCTCATCCCACATGACCGAGACGCATCTCCAGACATTATCTAGTCAGCACTTATATGTATATGCTCTGGTAGCGCTTTCGAGTTCAGTCTGAATACGAAAGGGCCTGTGCTACAAACTTACAAAGCCAAAGCAATTCCCAAAAGAGACAGTGCTCACTCACCTTGAACGCTACAGGTACTTGTAGTCTTGTACCTTACCAGGCTTACCTCCTACCTTACATGTACCTTACCGTTGACCCTTCCTTCTAGGAGAAGCCTGCGCCGCTATTAAACCAGTGCGCACACTAATGCTATACAGTCTCCGACTCTCCGCGCACCTGATCAGTAATCTATACGAGCGAAAACCCTCGTCCCCGTGGATGTGACCAAGCCTCGTAGTTTCACGATTGCCTTCCATGTCATGGTTGTCCATCAAGCCCTATTGAACCCGGTAGCATCGACAACAAGGTTTCAACCTCATTAACAGCATGGTATGCCTGAGTATTTATGACGCAGGTGCGAGGTTCGAGAGATCTCCTGTGATCTCATCCGTCGTCCCTTCAAATCATATAAACAGATCACGAGGTAAGAACTACAGGTACATGTTTGTAAAATAGACGGAACTTGAATCTCGACCAGGGCACCTCATTGGAGGTGAGTAGAGCAGTGATCATGGTCCTGGATGCATGAGAACATGCAGTATTCCAGCTCAGGTTGAGCTGCTGTCTGGCGTCTTCGTGTCTTCGTAGGTAGTTCAACACTATGCCATCCTCTCGATCGGAAACACGCAAAAGTTGGACGAGCTCCAGTCTCGTGAAGCTCGATATTGCACGTTTG
>NW_016017393.1:1153436-1284637 GCF_000320565.1 Sphaerulina musiva SO2202
TCATGCCTGTCAATGATGCGCCTGTAGAGGCACTGCTGATAGCAAAAGCGCATGAGACTGAGCAATGGCGGTCAGAGGGTCGAAAGTCAATCTCACTGGAGGAGAAGTGCCGACTCTTCGCTCCGGACGGCCGTTCCCGCGCCAATTCGAGCCCTGCCAAGAACTGGAGTAGGTATGGAGGAAACCAGGTCGATGAGCGTGAGTAGTACACGATGGTTGACTCGCAGAGCTCGGCGTGCAACAACCTCACCTCATCCCACATGACCGAGACGCATCTCCAGACATTATCTAGTCAGCACTTATATGTATATGCTCTGGTAGCGCTTTCGAGTTCAGTCTGAATACGAAAGGGCCTGTGCTACAAACTTACAAAGCCAAAGCAATTCCCAAAAGAGACAGTGCTCACTCACCTTGAACGCTACAGGTACTTGTAGTCTTGTACCTTACCAGGCTTACCTCCTACCTTACATGTACCTTACCGTTGACCCTTCCTTCTAGGAGAAGCCTGCGCCGCTATTAAACCAGTGCGCACACTAATGCTATACAGTCTCCGACTCTCCGCGCACCTGATCAGTAATCTATACGAGCGAAAACCCTCGTCCCCGTGGATGTGACCAAGCCTCGTAGTTTCACGATTGCCTTCCATGTCATGGTTGTCCATCAAGCCCTATTGAACCCGGTAGCATCGACAACAAGGTTTCAACCTCATTAACAGCATGGTATGCCTGAGTATTTATGACGCAGGTGCGAGGTTCGAGAGATCTCCTGTGATCTCATCCGTCGTCCCTTCAAATCATATAAACAGATCACGAGGTAAGAACTACAGGTACATGTTTGTAAAATAGACGGAACTTGAATACCACAACGACTACCAACTACCACCACCACCAGCCAGCACCCGCAAACAGAAACAGCATTTCTCCAACCACAACCACTAGATCAAGAAAGAAGAAAATACAATGACACCCATAATACCACAACTCCTCGCCACCTCCCTCGGACTACATCTCCTCACCGCAAGCGTTCTCGCCCAACAACAACAAGAACAACAACAACAACAAGAATACGCACAAACCACCCTCCCTCCCATTCCCATCGAAACCCCCAACCCGAACCCAGACCAAATCGTCGTCTGCGCCCCTCTAGAAAACCAAGAACAAGCACAAGAAAACCAAAGCGACAACGACATCCCCCAACCAACCCTCCTCAACAACTCTCTATGCTCCACATACGCCGCTCTAACAAGTTTCTCGAGCCTGCCCAGCAACGAAATTTTCACTGGAATTTTGACTGCGAGTGAGACGCGCTTTACCACTACTGCTGCTGCTATTACAACAATGATGCCCGGTACAAATACTACTACTCTTACAGGGACGGCGACGAGGACCAAGGAGAGTGGATCTAAAGCTTCTGCGACGGAGGGGGGTAATAGCGGACAACAACAGGGAAGTGGTGCGCAGAGGCAGCAGGGAGTTTCTTCGGCGATGATGGTTTGGGAGAGGGTTTTGGTTGCAGTTGTGTTGGGGGGAGTTGTCGCGGGGGGAATGGTGGGGTTATAGACTTTTGTGTGATTGTGTTTATGTGTGGGAGATTTTTTTGGAAGTGGTTGGTGGTTGGTCATTGGTAGATGAGTGGTAATGGCGGCTTGTAATAGTAGAAGGATGAGGAGTAAGGTAGTACCTAGTGGTGGTGGTGGTGGTGGTGGTGGTGTTCTGGGGTTCTCTGACATGTGACATGTGCCCTCTCGCTCGAGGAGTTTAGCAGTTGTCTCACTAACGGCGGTATGTTTTGATTAGATGATTCGGAAACTTATCAGCACCTGGTCAGTGCTGACGACCAGCAGCGAGAAATGTCCGTCCGAGGGTGGAACTTTATTCAGCCAACAGTCGTCCATTGATAGTAGGTAGTACAGGGCCATACATTTAGGCTATATGTAACTCATAGCGCATGGCTTCATTCCTCCGCTACGTTTGCCTTGACAGTTCCCTCACACCAGGTATGCGTGTTACAGCACACGCCTTGCGAAGGAATCTAGTTTCCGGCCCACCACGTGCGGTTGTTGGTCTCCTCCACAGTATCCCATACCAACTGACTAGAGCTATTGACCGGTCTCTGCGGCCAAGCATTGTCCGTGCCAACCCATGCATGAACAATATCAAACTCGGCAGTCGAACCCTTGCCAACATACACACCATATCCAGTGGAGCAGCTCTTACTGGGGTAGATTCTCGCTGTCAAAGCGAAACGCTCATTGACATATATTTCCACAATCGAGCCGTCGATGAAGACGTCGAACGTGAGACTTTCCGTCTGGTTGGTGGTCAGAAGAGTGTAAGGCTGGAAGTAGCCCGTAATGGTCTCATTGTTAAACTCCACTACGTTGGAGCTGTGGAGGCGCTCCACGAGGATGGTGTGGTTCGAAGGCTCGTACATGATCGTCGTATACTCTTCCATATCGCTTGAGGCGGCAATCCGGAGACCAACAGGGCCAGTGGCGTTCTTCACCGTGGTCTTAATCTCCATGTGCGAAGTTGCACATTGGCTGAGAATGGTGGACTCGTTGTAGGTCTTTGCCGAGTAGGCAGCATACGTTGAGCCGTTACGGAGACCTGCTACAACATCGTCGAGTGGGCGAACCCCGAGCGTACGAGCTGTGCCGTTCTCGACAATGGCAGTCTTGGATTCTGTGAGCTCAGTTGTGTTGACTACGTGGTCCACTTCATGAACAAAGAGCTCACGAGGAATCGAGAGAGCGCCTTGGAAACCTTGCTGGTTGGCCGAGAAGAGGCCACCGTCGCCGACATTGTCCTCTTTCAACCACGCGTACTGCACACGTCTGTTGTTCTTGGTATCGTTGAAGCTGGTCAGAGCATAGCCGAGACCCCAATCACCAGCACCTCCAGTCAACGGCACGAACTCAGCACTGCCGTTCTCACGGCGCACAACATGACCTTCGTTCCAGAGCGACCACTGTGGAGAGGAGTGGAAAGAAACGTTGCCTCCCTCGGTACCCATGTTGACGTACCAGTGATCCTTTCCAGCACGGTCTTTGAGTGGGAAGAATCCGGACACCTCAAAGTTGAAGCCATAACTACCAGTGCTTAATACAGGACCAACGGAAGTGTTGGCGACTGGCTCCCACAGGGCTCCCAGAAAGGTCCAGCTGGTCAGGTCACGAGCAGGAGCTGCCCACAGAGGTATACGTGGTCCAACGCCCTTGATTCCAGATCCATACACAGCATAGTAATGTGGCTCATCCACCTGAAGAAGCTCGTCCAGCTCTGGAACGGGCTCAAAGAATGGGTCCCGGAAACCAGTGAGATTCCAGTTCATTGGTGCTGTTTCCGTTGTGGCGTTGATGATTGGATTCCCATCGTACTTCTCCCAAGTCTCACCACCATCGTGGCTCAGAGCGAGAGCCTGAGTCTCCGTGCCTGGCTCGTAATGCGATCTCCAATTCGTTGGGAGGTAGCTCACTGCAGTATAGAATATGAGCAGCGTGCCGTCCTGCTCACCTTGAAGGTTGACTGGCTGGGCAGTACCAGAAAAGATGCCGAGCTGGTCGTAGGACCCATTGGCACCGGGTGAAAGAGACAGTGGCTCTCTGCCCTGCCAACCACCTATGTCCTCCCAGTGAATCAAGTCTTTGCTCTTTGCGCCTCCCCAGCTGATATTGCCCCAGCTGATGTGCTCTGGGTGTGATTGGTAGTACCCGTGGTACTCATCGCGCACAGGATCGTACATGAAGGCGCATGGATCGTTCATCCATCCTGCTGGAGCCAGGAAGTGGCTTGTCGGTCTCCATCGAGTGAACAGGGTGTTGTTGCCCATGGACCTGATTTCTGCCGCGGTGATTGACGAGCAGGATTCATTCTGCGGTGTTGTTGGGTAATGGCGTTTCTCTAAAGCAGGTACGCTCCAGGCACAACATAACGGCAGAGCAGCCAAGAAGGCCACCGCAGAAGTGGTAGGCCGCATGATGGTCGATGGAAGTGATTTTTGACGGAGACGGCGAGCACGGCAGCGGCTGGGACGGCGACATCATATACCGGGGTTCCTGCTCGTCCTCATGAGGGACCGCGGGCCTCTGGAACACGCGCATGATGGCATCTAGCGCGATGAGCACTAACCAATTTTTGGGGTCGAGCCCGGTCCCTCAGGTCGGGTACGGTGTGTTGCAGGCAAGAAGCGTGAGAAGACTAATGAGATGTCACGACGACGCCGACGAGCAGAAAAACGTGATGTCAGCCGCGAAATGCCAGCGCTAAGCCCCAACTTCTCCACTTCCCACTCGGAGTGCAGGGGTCCAGGAGACCGGTCATTGGCGGGGTGACTGGCTCCTCGGACCGATTACTGCCATTGCACACTCTCCAAGCACCACAAGACTCTTGGGACTATTCGGGTCGGGAATGAGGTGTGCTCGCCCCGCCTCCAGATCTATGGCAAAATATGGCTTCATCGCACAGATACATGTCACCGCACATTCTTATTGGTACGTATACGCGGCGTCATGTCGGAGGCCAGAATCTGTCGGCATTGGAAGGCTTACACATACAGAGTTTCATGGACTAAGTTTCTGACGCCAATCCCATGGGTTTGAGAAAAAAAAAACATAGATCGAGGAGTGCCTACAGCTGTAGCTGCACGCTTACCGGAGTCTTGATGGATTCCCGATGCTTCCCGCTGCCAACAGAGGCTTCTATAGAAGCTAGTAGTGCAGTATTGTGCTTCCAAGCATGCGTAGCGCAGACTCCGCAGAGAACACGAGTGATGAATGCAAGCCATCCATAGATTGAAGCGGAACGCCAAGGCAAGCAAGAGCGGCCGCTTTTATGACTTTGACGAGAACTCGCCGAATGTTCGTGCTAGAGAGGACCCATGAAGCGAATTAGTCAAAGAGAAGAATGTAAAAGGACTTCGAAGATTTCTTCTCATGTCTCACCAGCCGTGAATCAATCGGTCGCATGGATGAGCTGATCATCATGGGTACTCCATCGATTTTGCCCGATACAGAATAGTATGCCTTCTCGATCCAACCCTCAGCCTCCCTCGACACGCGACCAGTGACCACAGACAAATTTTCCTGAGGTGGAATTCACGTTCCGGACGAGCCGATTTGGACTCCGCGACAAGGCGCCTCGGGTGTCAGTTAACAGCCAGGACGATCGTCCTACGTAGCCTGGCCTTGGCCCTTCTTTTGCCATAGACCTGCTATGGTCTGCTGCGTCCTTCGTTGTTGCTCTTCAATTTGCGCCATTGTCTGCCCTTTGGCATTGCCTCGTGGATCAACGACGACTTCGGGACCAGGCACATCCTGCATGTCGACATCTTCATCTTTCGGTTTCACACGATCGGGATTCGTGGCAAGCGCACCGTCCATCATGCCCATTCCGCCAGCACGTAGCTGGTTGATAGCCCTGACAGTATCAATAGCTTTGTGCAGCGTGCGCCTAGCGTTGAAGTTCTTCTTGACTATAGGCAATAGATCCTCCCCTCCACGTCCGCTGTCTGGTCCAGCAATCCATTCATGCGAGAGCGCTTCGTGCGCCGTCATGCGCTTCGTCGGATCGATGGTCAGACAGCGCTTGATGAACTGCCTCGCAGTCAAGCTCACGCCGCGCCAGTATTCGAGTGGAGTAAAACTGTAGTCTGCGACCAAAATGGCCTGCATCTCTTCCAGATTACTGTCGCGATCGAAGGGTGTGTATCCACAGAGCAAGAAGTACGTGATGACGCCAATTGCCCAGACATCGACTGGCTTTCCATGCCCGCTCTTCTTGAATATCTCGGGCGCCATGTATCCAGGCGTCCCACAGGTGGTGGTCAGGACGTGGAACTGTTCCTCATCCATAATTCTCGAAAGTCCAAAATCCGCGATAAGCAGATCAGCGTTGTCCTCGGGCGTTCTGAACAGCAAGTTCTCGGGTTTCAGATCGCGATGGACAATGCCATGATCGTGAAGATAGGCGACAGCAGAGAGTGTGGCTCGGATCAGGTCGGCGGCATCGGATTCGTAGTATGAGCCTTTTCGACAAATGCGATCGAACAACTCGCCGCCGAGCGCGAGATCTGTAACAAGGTATACTATCACCAGGTCAGTCTGAAGCTACTCTGCCCTTCTCTGACCTTCGGCATACAGTTGTTCATGGTCTCAAAGTAATCCACGAGCGTCAAAATGTTCTGGTGGCCCATCGACACCCTCTTCAACACTGCAATCTCATTCCTGACCATGTGCTCGCGACCCGCCATCAGGCGTTTGTTGATGACTTTGGCAGCATAGTATCGGCCCGTGTCAATATGTACGCACTCCTTGACGACACTGTACGAGCCAGCGCCGAGTGTCTTCCCAGTCTTGTACCTGCAAGGCTGGACTTGCGCTTGCGCCATCCCGCGGTGATCGGTCGAGAGATGCTCAATTGCGTCGCAGTCGGTCGACTCTATACACCTTGCATGCAATAAATGAGAATCAGAGCGAGCGGCCGAGCGACCGAGTGTGTGCACGAGTTCTGCGCGATGCTGTGCTGTGAATGTGTTGTTGAGATTACAGAAGTGTTGGTCGCATTCACGCAGTGCGCTTCAGCTAGAACTAGGAGGTACTTCTGTGACCCCACACCTCAGCTGAAAGCTAAGGTACTGTACCTGCCACCCGTTGTGTGGTGCAGTGGCGTCTGGCGTCCGCAGCCATCACATATACAAGGTGATCATATTGTTCTCATTGGTGACAGCGTGGGAGATCAGTAGAGCAAGGTATAGAGTCAGATGTACGTTTCTCGTTCTGGGCGGATGAGACAGCGCAACCAAGAAATGCTGAGCTCATGGTCCGCCGAAAGCGGTCCCGAGTCAGTACGTACCGAACACCCTGTCGAGGTACCTCCTAACAGAAGCAACTTCCCCACGAGGGTCAACTGTGTACCTGAAGACGATCACATAGCGGGCCCGTTGCCTAGATTCGTCAAAAGACAAAACCACGTCGCAAAATCAAATTCAAGCAGGCCAAAAAATGCACAGAGAAACAAAAAGTCAGCAACAACGCAGGTTCGAACTGCGGACCCTAAGATAACTGCAATCTTGCAATCTCATGTGCTACCACTACACCATTGCTGCCAGGTTTCGCATGCAGAGTACGCACAGCATTACATCATGTGATCGAGTCGGTATTATTGAATATATAGGCTTGATCATTGATCATCGTCTCGGGAGAAGGGAGTCTGAGATGGAACCCTCCCTATACTGTAGTGATGCCTGGTAGAGCATCGTCACCGTGAATTCACTGGTGTTATTAGCATATATAGTTGAGATTTCTCAAGCTCGAGATGAAGGAGAGTGGTCGTTATTCCTCCGTCGACAGGTCCCATGCTTAGGGTTACCTAAAAGTCATGGGACGTCAATGACATTACCCATACCTGCACATGTAGCCTGCTTGCTTGATGCTCAAAGTACGGGGAGATCCCCTTCATCGTTGGTTGTTGTATGCTAGTAGACTAGAATAGCCTTCTTTGATATTATCGGTGCGACTCACCGTTTTCTGATTTATCGATTTTCGTGAAACTTGGGCATACTGTAAATGTATGGGGCCAATCATAAGGTACGGGGTCACATTTTGCGCTTGAACAACCGTACATCAAGAAATACTGCCGTTTGGTACGCAGGACGAACGACTATCACAGGGAGCACCAACACAGAAGGAATGCAGGCGAAGAAAAGAGACGAAAAGGGAGAATAAAATATCCGCGTAACATTGAAATATCCGTATGGACAACAGCACCCACTCGCTGCACAATCTACCAGGACCACGTCTTCAGCACATTCAGCTCTGGTCCGTCATAAACACTGTTGACTTGGTGATTAGCGTTCCGGCAGACGACCACCAATACATGCGAAGCGTGATGGCACCACAAAAGCACGAGCGAAAAACAACGTAGAAAAGTAGACTGCAGTATAACGACATGCGGTAATTACAATACAGCAATCAGAAACCCCCAAGAACAAACAGATACTCACTGGCGCCCTTCTCGGTGTTGAAGGACATTCACGCGTTCTGCCAGTTCACTAGGGTCATCGAAGACATGCCACAGGTTATGATCGAGTCCTTCAAAGGCTTTTTGGAACCGCTCGTTGCTGTTCTTGCTTTTCTCGTCCATCTCTGCGATTCCAGACACACGACGAATGTAAATGGCGCGGATCCAACCAGGAAATTTCCTCGCAACATCGCCATAGGCTTCTGGATCCTTCTGAGTGCTGTCTCCAATGCAGACCATGCGACGGTGAGGGAACCAGGAGTGAATCTTCACCATGCGATCGACCTTGTATTCTTGCGTATTCTGACTGAGCGAAGCGATCAGTCCTCCAAGGTTCTGCCTACAATGTGTTAGACACGATCAGCGACATTTGTCAGACGCAATGAATAGTAATGATCAACTAGCTCTTACCAGGAAGCATCGCGAAGAATGATAGTCCCCAGTGGGTAATGTGCTTCACGGAATCTGCGAAGGAATGGATATAGGTTGTAGGGAGAGGCCGAGAGATAGAAAAATGGAGGGTTCTGCAAGATGTCCTGGATGTGAGCGTAAAGAGATGGCATACCAGCGACAGGCTCAGGATCTTCGACGACAAAGGTGGTGTGCAGTATCCCAAGCGGAGAGGGAGTCTGTGTGACCTTGATCGTGTCGTCAATGTCAGAGATGACTGCCCAGCCTCGCTCTTCTGCAGGAACAGTCACTGCTGGCAGGCCAAAGGGCGGGGGAACGTTGACAGGCGTGCAAGCAAATGGAGAAAGGAGAGCATCGGGTGCAAAGTGCAGCTGGTGGAGACCAGCAGATATCCCACTATATCCAGAGGGACCCAGGGTCTGCTGCTCGGTATTATCAATCGAGATGCGCAGTGTTCGCTTCGGTAGTACAGTATCGACGAACGGCTGCACACGATCTGCGATACGCTTCTTCGTTGCAATGTCTTCATCGTTGACATGAAGCTCGCGCGCAATACCAGCTACGACTCGCGATATATCACGCCCCGAATTCCTGATGAAATAACACGCCACGAACTCCGCCTCCCAGCCACTTCCACCACGCACAGATTCCGGACTGCCACCATCCTGACTGATCCTCGTTGGCTTCGTATCCTTGACACTCCTGAGCTTTCCCAGATCAGGTCGCTTATCGCCGGGTTGAGGAGAGCGAAAGGCCGTATTATCCAAGATCCAAACGCTGTGAAGAGCAGGATCTACAGGCTCCGGCCTGCTCCATGGAAGGACTATTGGGAAACGGTCGAAAAGGTCAGGCATTACGGCTCGCAAATCTTCTGGTACGTCTGGTGAATGAGGCGCGTCCTGATTGATGCTATGGCCCTCGAAGAAATCAACAGCAGCGCGGCGGCCGACGTCCAGGACATCTTTGACGAGAAAAGCCATTCTTGTCGCGTGATGTCTGGCTCGTGGGGGCAGCAAGACAGAGAGTGTCTGGGACAGAGGTTCAGGTGGTGAAAGGGAGAGGCCCAGCTACAGGTAGGAGGTGCTCTCGAGAGTTCCATGCTTTGTTAGTGACTACTACCTACAACCTTGTATGTGGTTCACAAGGTGGTGATGGTGGGCGTTCTTGGCTCGAGGGAGCGTGATCCCAGCTCGTGCCAGTCCCGTCGGTACATGAGGTGGCAGTAAATGTAGGTAATGTACCTTAGTCAGGCACTAAGAGAAGATAGTCCTCCACGTGTGGCCTCGGGTCGATCAGACGAGACCTCAGAGGCAAGAGGGTGTCGTGCACAAAGGAAGGAACTTACGTTGTCGAACCGCACAAACCGCAGGCAGGAGCGCCAATAGCGGGAAGCTGCATATGTGGCAGAAGGCGCGCGATCGATCGCTCGCACCTGTCTCCCATCTTGACACGACGGGACATGCCTACATCAGGTACCTAAGGTACATGTATCGTCTTACCATGTGTTCGTCGAGCTGTGGAGTGCGTCGCTGCAGTGGTCATGTCAGCAACGGCGCCAGATTGCGGATGAGTGAAGCATGTCGCAATAAACAGGACAGAAGAAGGGACGCGTGGAAGGCGAACAAAATCCATATGTGAGAGTCCCCAGTCGGATATGTCGGGTCCCACGGGTCCCGTGCCTCTGTCGTGGGTGAGACGTGATCACAGGTGTGCAAAGTCGAGGGACGATATGTGCCAAATGTACTGGTCGATCGTCTTGATTTCTTTGATCACCTCAGGTGCCTGGGTGTGTCAGATACAGACCGACACAAACAACAGCAGCATCCTTCTAGTACTCTCGTCTGTCTCTGTCTGCTTCATCCCAAAGGATCGCCACCTCACTGGTGAACTTCAAACTCTGTACTGGTCATCTATCGCATGCCTCTAATCCCGGCAGCTGGTCGTCGTTCTAAGCTTTGCGCTGGAGAAGTGAGTGCCCAGTCATTTCCTTGGGCTGCTCGAGGCCCATCAAATCAAGCAGAGTAGGTGCCACGTCACCGAGCACACCATCTTGCTTCTTGAGAGAGAAGCCCGCAGGAGCATTCGCCATCACGAAAGGCACTTTGTTCGTGGTATGAGATGTCTTGGGTGTCTTCTCCTCCGTAAGCATCTCCTCGGCGTTTCTATATTGGAGTTAGCATATGCCATCGCATTGAAGTCGATACTATAAGCTCGCTCACCCGTGATCAGATGTGATGAAGAGCGTGTAGCCGTGCTTCTTGCATGCCTCATACACAACACCAATTGCTTTGTCAGTCTCTGCACAGCCAATGATCGCAGCATCGAGGACACCAGTGTGTCCGACCATATCCGGAGGCGCGAAGTTGTTCATCACAAACTCGTACTTGCCATCGCCAATCTTTTCCGCCATGCGTTCAGCAACACCCATGGCGCTCATCTTCGGCGCTTGGTCGTACGTGGCAACACTCTTGGGTGAGTCAATCAGCTCACGGTCCTCGTTGTCGTACTGAACTTCCTGTCCACCGTTGAAGAAAAATGTAACATGCGCAAACTTCTCCGTCTCTGCAATGTGGGTCTGCTTGCATCCTTGTTGGCTCAACCAGTCTGCGAGGACATTGTCCATGACTTGGGGAGCAAACGCAATGGGCAGGTTGAAGTCGGTCTTGTAGCGAGTCATGGTAGTAACCTGTATGTCGGATGGGTATGGGAAGTCCGGTCTTGGTGAGCGGTCTTGGTCGCCGAGCAGTTGAGTGAACTCGCGGACACGATCGGAACGGTAGTTGAAGACGAACACGGTGTCGTGGTCCTTGATGCGTGCTTCCTTGCCATTGATAATGATTGGCTTCAGGAACTCATCGTTCTCACCAGCGTCATAGCGTTTCTGGAAGGTTGCTACTGGGTCATCGGTTTCCTCACCTTCTCCTGTCACCAGACCCTTGAGACCGGTCTCGACACGCTCCCAGCGCTTGTCGCGATCCATAATGTAGTAACGACCAACGATGGTAGCCAGTTTACCCACTCCCAACTCCTTGGTGTACGCCAGCAGGTCCTCCAAGTGTCCCTTGCCACTCTTGGGGTCTGTGTCGCGTCCATCGCCGAAGAAGTGGATGTACACTTCTGGCACACCCATCTCCTTTGCGACCTTCAGCAATGCCTTCAAGTGGTTGATGTGTGAGTGAACACCACCATCACTGACAAGACCAGCAAAGTGTAGACGACCGTTGCCCTCCTTTGCGCGTGTGAAGCTCTTTACAATGTTCTCAACCTTGTTCAATTCGCCATTCTTGATGGTCTGGTCGATACGGACGACATCTTGCCAGACGACTCTGCCAGCACCAATGTTCAAGTGCCCCACCTCACTGTTGCCCATCAAGCCCTCTGGCAAACCGACTGCGAGAGAGGACGCTTCAAGCTCCGTGTACCCTTGAGCCTTGTCGCTGCCCTCTTTGGCAAATTCGTCCATCCATGGTGTCTCGGCCTTGAGAATAGCATTGCCTTGTGGATCAGAGGACTCGACGGGAATACCCCAGCCGTCAATGCATATCAGAGCAACCTTTTGCTTAACCTGAACCATGATGCAGCACTGTAATGAACCCCGCTGCTTGCTTCGTCTATCCTGGATCGGATTTGCGGTTTGACTCAAGGTCTTTGTGAGATCTCGGTAGAGGCGATGTCGGGGTGAACGCTGTGAAGAAGACGGAGCACTTCACCTTGTTATCACGTCAGGTGGAAGAGTGTTCTCGGTTTCTTTCCCTAAATGCGCCGAAACTGTTGACTTAAGTTATCCCACCAAAACTAAAGATCCGTCACATCCCACCTTCGTTTTGCAATGACATCGGTCGCCGCGCCAAGATGATCGCCGCAGGGGTCCGAGAGCTTTCTCCATTCACGACTCCACGCTCCCCGTTCCATTCACGTTCACTTTGTGTTTCTTGCCGCGTTCGCTCGCATTGTGTAGCGAGCATCTCCGGAGGGCACCCATAGCAGACGGAGGTTGATGTCGAACATGGCTCTCAAGCACCCCATCAAGACCACGACCAATGCCCCGCTGACCGCTCTGAAGCTTCCTGAGCCTAGCACATTCGACATCCTTCCCAAGCTGCACGAACTGCTCGCGCGGGTGGATGCCGACCCTAACGCAAAACCTCTCCATGGCGATGACCTACATCTTCATGACATCGAGAACACATCCAGTATCGCAACCGCCTACGATCGCGGCGACGCCTTTAAACCCTTGAACCCCAAAGATCTGCCGAATGCGCTCGTCGGACAAACAGATCAATCGCCTAAGAAGAATGAGAAAGGCGTATTCATCAAAGGCATCAAGGACGACATGCGGGATGCGCTGAGAAGTGTAGAGAGACTGCCCGACGTGGACAGGACAGTCGAGGAGCAGGAAGAGGAGATTGAAGAGTTGGAGGACAGGATTAGACAGCAGAAGCAGATGCTGCGGGGATTGGCTGAAGTTGCGAAGGAGATGGAGTCGAGAGTGCAGAGTGCAAGCTGAGAGGTTATCGAGAGGCCACCAAGATCAGCCGGCGCCGTGCCAATCATCGTGCCAATCTGACCGCGGCTTACTCGCTACCCTCTATCAACGCCATGAGATGTGTGAAGGGCAAGTGTAATGGCAAGCTTAACGCTGAGAGCTCGTCAACAGCCAGAGACGGGATCCTCAATCGCTCTCTTCCGGGGCAGGCACAAACAAGATGACGTTGTCCGCGTACTCGAAGTGGCAAGCTCCTGCAAAAAAAAGAGTCTTACGTCGAGAGATAGCGTTGTGCCATCGGTCTGCTAAGAGCATTATCCGGCTCTCGATCTGGCTCTCATGAACGCTTCATCAGAAAGCGTATTGACTAAAATCGTTCGCAGATGGGCCTGCAGAGCTTGCGAGAGCATGTTCGAGAGGAATCGTTGACTGGTCACCGACCATGTCAAAGCATGGAGGGGCGCGGAGGTCAGTCTATCGTTGCGAAGAAAAGGTATGCCAAGAAGCTTGTGTACTGGACTCAGATTACCATCGCAAGGCGCGCATGCATTAGTTGTGCACGAGACCTGGGCGAGGGAAGCCAGAGAAGGCAACCAGACCACCCCACGAACGAAGGTGGCAATACCCCCTAGATGCAAGAATAAGGTAGGCTGCAGTAGGAGGTAGTAACACTGAATAGCAGGTTGTTGAAACCATCTAAGACACAACAGGTAGAAGGAGCTACTCAGCCGATGCTAGGGTACCTGATGTATCTCCTTACTACAACCTTACTCTACCGGCCTTTGCTTCTGTTCGATGAGGTTCTTCTTTGACGAGGCATAGCCTACATACATGTAAGGTACCTAGTTTGAAACATCTCTTGGCAGCAGTCTTCCGCGGAGGGCCAAGTCTGCGGGCGGCCGCCCCCAATCTGAGTCGTCAAAACAAATGTGGCAGACTTTCTGTAGTGATACTAACTACCTACGGAGGTAGGTAGGTAAGGCACGGAGGTAGCTAGGTACCTCCTGATTGAGAAACCCGGCTATCACCGAGCGAACCTGTCGCTAAGGTATCCAGAGTCTTGTGTGCACCTCATGTTGCTTTGATCCTTGTTTACATGTACCGCATACGGGACAAGGGCAGAATAAAGGTACAGTTCTCGCCCATTTTGCACATGTTGTATATGCTGCACTATTATAGTTTATCAGGTATAAATGAAGTGCGAAAGGTGCGTCTTCCGTGCCGAACAGGAAAGTGCCGTGCCGCGGGGACACATCTGGTTCTCTAGAGCTGCCCGTCTCTCTCACTCTCTCTCTCGCTCTCTCACCATGTGCTCACCTTAGGAGGTACCTTGGCTTTGCATTTTTGACTTTGCTCAACTACAGTACATTATTGCTCGGCCTCGTCATTGCCCTCGTCATCAATCTCAATGGGTACGAACTACCTTACAGGTACATGTAGGTGCTACCTATCAACCACAGTCCGGCAGGTGGCGACGGTATCGCATGCCGGGACCTTCCCATTGCTGCTTACTACATGCACCTGTATGGTCGACCAACGTAGAGGTAAGTATATACTACAGTCTACACATGTCTGTACCCCAAATGATCTGATGAGTCTATCAGCCGCTGGGGGATGACTGTGCATTTCTGAGTCGCAGTCACTCCTTGCTCCCGTCCTTCAGCACGCACGGACGGACAGACTCGGCTTCATGAAATGCGACCGCAAACAGTAGGCGACGAGAAAAAGAAACCAAACAATCGAATTGTGCAAGCGTGCCGCTTCCTGCACCACTCCATCACACTCACCTGTTGGCACGCGTGCGCCACAGAAAAAATGAATAAATATATGCTACCTCCTACTGCTTGCCAAGCAATGGAAATCGTGGGCCACGTGAGTCTGCAGTGCTCGGCCGCGGAAGAAGGCCCCAACAATGGCAATAATCACATTCCTGTGGAGGTAGTCGATGCTTGTTGCGCCGCCATCGTATGAGACTGCAAATTGGAACTTACACATCCACTTAAGCGCGAGAGAAGTTGCCAAGGCGTGCTCTAGGAGGTAGCTGCAAAGGTTGGGACAAACTCTAACACCAAGCTCCGCTGTTTTGGTGGTAAAGATGAGCTGGACGCCTGTGGTGATTGATTGATGATGATGATGATGCTATGGACCAGAAGAATGAAAGCGCCATGTTTTGCTCCACGGCCGCACACATCCGCTACCTCCTAGAGGATGAAACGTTGAAAACAGAGGTCGGACGCCGTTGTTCTTCATTCCCGGTTTGTCCACCCGCCCACCCACACCACATTCTTCCACGCCTGCCACGTTGACATCCGCCCCGGCTGCGGCTCCAGGACTGCTGCGGCTCCAGGACTGCTGCGTGCGTTCCGGTAGACCTGGGATCAATCGGTTGACCGACGGTGCTCGGCGTCTCCACGACCGACTTCTGCTTCTGCTTCTGTTGATCACCCCTCAGCCGCGTTGAGGGCAGTGTTTGTGTGTGCTCGAAAACGGAGACTGCGTGTTCCTGAATTCTCTGACGAAGCAGCCCTCTCTGCTGCTGACAGAACGTTGTGTTGTGCAAGTCGCAGAGCCTTCAGCATTGTACATAACGCAATGGCGTCAACAGGCAGGCCAGATCACATAAATGATGCTGCCCCCACTGTTGCAGACTATGACCCAACCAGGCTTGACGACATTCTCGCATTGCCTACTGGACACCAAGGAGAGCAGTTCCCGGATCGGTGCGAGACGTTCCCCGCGGAGACTGTTAGGGCCACAGACCCAACAGAAGTGATGAAAATGGAGCCCCATGGTGGCGCCCTGAACCGTCATTCGGACTCGACCGCCACATCCATGACACTCCAACAGAACACACCATATGTGGATCATCGGCATAATGCTTTTATCACAGAAGAGGGAAAAGAGGCTGCCGAGGAGCCCGCAGGCTACGAGATCGACCGTAAATACAGCAGCTCAGAAATCAGTAATGAGCGCGTAGGGGCATTCGACCCCAGACAAGAAGAGACACTTCGCAGAATCGCTACACAGACAAGGCAATCATTTGTGACACAACGTAGTCAAAGTCACAGCGCAGCAGATGGCGGGGACTTGGAAAAGAAGGGAACTATTGATGGTCTTGATTTCGATAACGAAGTATTTGACCCGAAAAGCGAAAAATTTGATCTCTACAAATGGACAAAGAAGGTTCTGCAACTCATGAATGCAGAAGATCTCAAGCTCAAGCGTGCAGGCATTGTCTTCAAGAACCTCAACGTGAGCGGCTCTGGGGCGGCGCTCAACTTGCAGAAAAATGTGGGCAGCATGTTTATGGCGCCTCTGAGACCCGAGACCTACAGCCTCAAGAAGACGCCACGCCACATTTTGCACAATTTCGATGGCATTATGAAGAGCGGAGAGCTTCTTATCGTGCTTGGACGACCGGGCTCTGGTTGCAGTACCCTGCTCAAATCTATGACAGGACAATTACATGGCCTGCATCTCGATGATGGATCGGATATTACATACAACGGCATTCCTCAAAAGCAGATGATCAAGGAGTTCAAGGGAGAACTCATCTACAACCAGGAGGTTGACAAGCACTTCCCACATCTCACAGTCGGGGAGACCTTGGAGCACGCCGCGGCGCTCCGTATGCCCCAAGCTCGACCGCTCGGGCAATCACGAAAGGACGCTGTTAAGCACCTGACGCAAGTCATCATGGCGGTGTTCGGTCTTTCCCATACCTACAATACCAAGGTCGGGTGAGTCGACAGCTGTGATCAATCATGAAAACGTGGCCATGACTTGTGTACTAACGTATATTCAGGAACGATTACGTGCGAGGTGTATCAGGAGGAGAGCGCAAGCGTGTGTCCATTGCAGAAATGGCTCTCGCACGCGCAGCCTTCGCGGCCTGGGATAACTCGACACGTGGTCTTGACTCAGCTACGGCGTTGACGTTCGTCAAGTCAATGAGACTTGCTGCTGATATGGAAGGCTCTGCTCATGCAGTTGCCATCTATCAAGCCAGTCAAGCGATCTATGACTTGTTCGATAAGGCTATCGTGCTGTACGAAGGCCGTGAGATCTTCTTCGGCAAGGCGTCCAAAGCCAAGGAGTACTTCGAGCGTATGGGCTGGTATTGTCCGTCTCGACAGACAACGGGCGACTTCCTCACCTCGATTACCAATCCTGCCGAGAGAAAATCGCGGGATGGCTTTGATGGCAAGATCCCACGCACCCCCGACGACTTCGTGAAGTACTGGGAAAACAGTCCAGAATACAAGGAACTGCATCAAGAGATTGAGGAGCACGCGTCTAGTCTGGCCAGCTCAGATGGAGAGCTTCAAGAATTCCGCGACTACAAGAATCAATCACAAGCAAAACACACACGTCCCAAGTCGCCATACGTCGTCAGTGTCTTCATGCAAATCAAGCTCAATGCCAGACGACAAGCCCAGCGAATCTGGAACGACAAGTCCTCCACATTTACTCCTATTATCTCGAACATCATCATGGCTCTGATCATTGGGTCCGTCTACTACGGCACGCCAAATGCTACTGTGGGCTTCACCGCGAAAGGTGCTACGCTCTTCTTTGCTGTCCTTCTCAATGCGTAAGTCTACATGGCACAACCCATACCATCACCCATATGATGGATTACGACTGACGAAGCACAGTCTCACTGCCATTTCGGAAATCAACAGCCTTTACGAGCAACGACCCATGGTTGAGAAACACAAGTCCTATGCCTTCTATCATCCTGCAACCGAAGCGATAGCAGGTATAGTTCTTGATATACCGTGAGCTCACTCCCTAGATACATTAATGAGAGACCGCAAACGAGCTTGTCCGAGCACTGACCCAATCACAGGCTGAAGTTCATCTTCGCGGTATGTTTCAATGTCACCTTGTACTTCCTCGCAGGACTTCGACGCGAACCCGGACCATTCTTCCTTTTCTTCCTCATCAACTTCATCACAATGTTCACCATGGCGGCTGCTTTCCGAACCATGGCGGCTCTTACAAAGACGGTCTCTCAGGCTATGGCTTTCTCTGGTGTCCTCATTCTCGCCATCGTCGTGTACACGGGTTTCGTCGTCCCCATTCCTTATATGCACGACTGGTTCGGCTGGATACGATGGATCAATCCGGTCTTCTACGCGTTCGAGATCCTCATCGCAAACGAGTTTCATGGACGAAACTTTGCATGCTCCGCATGGGTCCCTATGTACCCTAATCTGAGTGGCAATACATTCATCTGTGCCACGACCGGCGCCGTGGAAGGCCAGGCCTTCGTCAACGGAGATGCTTACATCAATGAGACGTACAGATACTCATATTCGCACGTCTGGAGAAACTTCGGCATTCTGCTTGGGTTCCTCATCGCATTGATGCTGCTGTACTTCATTACGGTCGAACTCAACTCCGAGACGACTTCGACTGCTGAAGTTCTGGTCTTCAGACGCGGACATGTCCCCGACTACATGGAGGGCATGGCAAAGGGCAAGGCCAATGATGAAGAGCAGCAGGCGCCTGAAAAGGTTGCCAGCCAGAACGAAGAGGGTGCTGGCGACGTCAACGTGATCCCGCCTCAGACGGATATTTTCACGTGGAAAAATGTTTCTTATGACGTTGAAATCAAGGACGAAACACGACGACTTCTGGACGACGTTTCTGGTTTCGTGAAGCCTGGAACATTGACGGCGCTCATGGGTACTTCTGGAGCCGGAAAGACTACTTTGCTTGATGTGAGTGGAATAATTCATTGCCTCTGT
The DNA here is from genome assembly GCF_000320565.1 of Sphaerulina musiva SO2202. Lineage (NCBI taxonomy): Eukaryota > Fungi > Ascomycota > Dothideomycetes > Mycosphaerellales > Mycosphaerellaceae > Sphaerulina > Sphaerulina musiva. The sequence goes on from NW_016017393.1 coordinate 1,172,108, forward strand.
ATGATTTCGAAAGGCTAATATGATAATTAGGTGCTCGCCCAACGCACTACAATGGGCGTCATCACAGGTGATATGTTTGTCAACGGGGCACCTCTCGATTCGTCCTTTCAACGGAAGACTGGGTACGTCCAGCAGCAAGATCTCCATCTCGATACCGCTACTGTTCGTGAATCGCTTCGGTTCTCTGCTATGCTTCGTCAACCAAAGAGTGTTAGTAAACAGGAGAAGTATGAATATGTGGAAGATGTGATCAAGATGCTTAACATGGAGGACTTCGCAGAGGCCGTTGTTGGTGTGCCCGGTGAAGGACTGAACGTGGAACAACGAAAGCTTCTCACTATCGGAACTGAGCTTGCTGCGAAACCAAAGCTCCTGTTATTCTTGGACGAGCCTACCTCTGGTCTCGACTCGCAGTCTTCTTGGGCTATTTGCGCATTCTTGCGTAAGCTTGCAGACAGCGGTCAGGCGGTACTCTGCACAATACATCAACCTTCTGCCATTCTCTTCCAAGAGTTTGACCGGCTCTTGTTCCTACGCAAAGGTGGTAAGACAGTCTACTTTGGGAACATCGGCAAGAACTCGAGAACACTCCTGGACTACTTCGAACGCAATGGTGCACGCAAGTGTGGTGATGACGAGAATCCAGCCGAGTACATGCTTGAAATTGTTGGAGACTTCAGCACCGACTGGTTCCAGATCTGGAAAGACAGCAATGAGGCCAAAGGAGTACAAGAGGAAATTGAGCAGATGCACCAAGAGCGCAAAGGAGCCCAAGATCCGGACGAAGATGCATCTGCTCACAAGGAGTTCGCTATGCCGTTTACGACTCAGCTCTACGAGGTCACGTACCGTGTCTTCCAGCAGTACTGGAGGATGCCCGCTTACATCGCAGCCAAGTTCATGCTCAGTGCTGCTTCTGGTCTCTTCATTGGGTTTTCATTTTATCAAGCCGATGGTACACTTCAAGGCATGCAGAACGTCATCTACGGTCTATTCATGGTCACCACCATCTTCTCGACCCTGGTGCAGCAGATCATGCCTCTATTCGTCACCCAGCGATCTCTTTACGAGGTTCGCGAACGGCCCAGCAAATCCTACTCCTGGGTGGCCTTCCTCATTGCCAATATTGTTGTCGAGGTTCCATACCAAATCCTCTCTGGCCTCGTCGTGTACGCATGTTTCTACTACCCCATCGTGGGCGTTCAAGCCTCCGAACGGCAAGGCCTGGTTCTCTTGCTCTGCGTCGTCCTCTTCGTCTACGCGGGCACATTCGCACACATGTGTATTGCCGCTCTACCGGACGCACAAACTGCCGGAGCCATCGTCACATTCCTCTTCGCCATGTCACTCATTTTCAACGGTGTCATGCAGCCTCCCCAGGCGCTCCCCGGGTTCTGGATCTTCATGTACCGTGTCTCTTTCTTCACGTATTGGGTTGCGGGTATGGCAGCTGCAATGCTGCACTCCAGACAAGTGACCTGTTCTGACGTGGAATTGAGTGTCTTCCAACCACCTGCGGGACAGACTTGCGGCCAATGGATGGAATCATACCTCACCACAGCACCGGGGACTCTCACGAACCCTGATGCCACTGCCGATTGCGCCTACTGCCAAACCAGCGTCGCAGACACTTTCCTCGCAGGATCCAACATCTATTGGAGCCAACGCTGGAGAAACTTCGGTTTCCTGTTCGCATACATCGTGTTCAACATTGCGGTCGCCGTATTAGTGTACTGGTTCTTCCGCGTCCGAACCAGCAGCAAAAAGACCAAGACATCGAAGAAGTCCAAGAAGAATTCCAAGGGAGCACAGTCGGGACAAAACAGCGAAACCAAACCTCAGGGCCCACCGAATGAAATGGAGCCTACCGAATCCCATGAAGATGACGACCAGGCGAATGCGCGCAGTCCCGGGGCGAATCAGGCACGAAGAAGGAGTATAATCCGATCGCCGACGATGACGGGCGTGGCGGGTGATTATTTGACGGCGAATTTACAAAGGGTGCATACGAATAAGAGGAATGCTCAGATTATATAAGAAGGAAAAATGTAGGTAGGCAGATGGAGCAAATTGGTAAGAAAAGTATGATGGATGATGATGTGTTTTTTTTTATTCTTGTCTTCTTTCGTAAATCATTAAAGAAGGTACATACCTGATCATATTTGATTTGTGTGGGTTTGTTGGAGCTTCAATTCTACGTGTATCTCCTCCCGTCCTTTCTCCCTATGTACCTAGGAGGTTAGTTACCTCCTACCTCCCTACCCATTCAAAGAAAAAGAAATACATGTAACTCCACTAGGTTTCACTCAATTCTTATTATGAGCACTGCTACCTTATACATACACACATACATACATGCACCATGGATATCGATTGTTGTATTCACGGAAAAGGATATATATATATATATATAAAAACACTACAACTAAGTAAGCTACCCAAGTAAAGTAGGTAGTACCTACCTAGTACCTGTAGTTTTACGCTCAAAAGAAAAACTGCCCCCAAAGTCTTTTTCCTCAACTCGAAAAACACACTTAAAAGGATAAACTGTAGACAATTCCATGCTGGAGTGAGAAATGGATTTTGAAATGGCTTCATCAATTACGGAAAAAATTGGGCGGGCTAATCGCTCTATCAAATCAATAAGGTACAACAATCCTCTCCCAAAAAGACCAAAAGAGAAAACAAAAACACATAGGTAGTAGGTACCTAGTAAGCAAACACAAATCAACGCTAGAATACTGCCACCCACTAACCCATCCACATAAAAAGAAATAAATAAGTTTCATCTTCTTCATCCATCCATCCATCCACAATTCCCATCAAATATGACCGACCTAATAGGTAGGTAGGTAGGCAGGTACTTTAAGTTACTTCAAAGAAGTTTCTGTGGAACAAGTGTGGGATCCATCACAGCCGGACATGGCAACACCGACAACGCCATTACCAATACCACTTCCACCACCAGAAGAAGAAGAAGAGGAAAAAGAAGAAGAAGATTCATAATCCCTCGAAATCCTTACCAAATCCACTCGATCTTCGACAGTCCGATCGATAGACTGGACATATCTCACTGCAGCTTCTCGGGTCGGCCAGGCAGATAACCAGAGGAGACTGCGATCATTTTGGTAGACGGCGGAGTCGATGAGACATTTGAGAACGTGGAGACATGAAGATGAAGACGACGATGACGATGATGAGTGATCGTTATCATTGTCATCATCATTGTCATCGTCATTGCCATCATCATCATCATCGCCAGGAGCAGGAGCAGCAACGGCATCTTCGGCTGGACCAAGGAGGACGGGAATGTCCTGATAGAGTTGTGGTTTGGAAGTGTCGGAGAGTGGTTGTTCGTATACGACCAGGAAACGGGCACGCTTCTTTGGTGGTGGTTGTAATGATGAAGGGGAGAATGACGACGACGATGATGTTGAGGGAGCGGTAGTAGTAGTGGCAGGATCAATGTCGTTGGTGTCATCTTCGTGGAGAGGGACGAGTGGGCCCAGTCTCAACCGACAACAGTGATTGCTCAAGGCTGATGATGATGATGATGACGACGATGGGACGTCTTCGTCTTGTTCTAGTGCTACTTCTTCTTTTCCTTCTACTTCTTCTAGTGTTGGTGCGGGAGCGTCGTCTTGAAGTAATTGCCATTGTTGAAACGCATCTTCATCGGTAAGCTTCGCCAAGCAGAGACGTTGCGTGGTGTCGTATGGACATGTGTAAGAAGGCACGGGGTTGGTGTTGTTGTACCAGTAGTCATCAGCCCGGCCCAGGCTGGTTGAAGGGAGATGGTGGTGTTGGTGCTGGTGGTGGTGGTCGGCAGCAGGTATGGTCTGTTCGAAGGCTGCGTAGAACATCATCAATGTCGTGATGTTGAGCAATAATGGTGCGGTGCAATGCCATGTTCAGAGTCTCGAGATGGCTGGCAGTGGGGCAGGAGTACTTGTAAGGTAGCACGCACAACGCCCGTCTTGCATTGATGGGAATTCCGGCGCGAGAAGGCTGAGCTCCAATTTGGTGTCAGTACCACAACCACGGCGTCGGGTCCAACGCGCCCATGCCATTCGCCACCAACGGGGGATGGTTCATGGTTGTAGCAATGTGGCTGTGGACCGGTCCTGTTCTTGGTGCCCAGGATCCTGGTCCGGGGCAATTCACGAACCATAAGCGGACGAGCATGTGGGTATCCATAGTCTCCAGATTTCAGGTAGAATGGACGGACTGGACTGGCGAGAATTGCATTTGCGTCGCACTGTCGCACGTTGCCCTTTTAGTGCATCAGGAACCTAGTAGGAGGCACTTGGTAGACGAGAAGTCCAGGCAGCCGAGCACACTCTTCCGATACTCTGGCACTGGCAATACCTGCCCCGTTTCCGGTATACTGTCACACCCGCGACAAAACTATGGATGTAGTATGAGCTTCGAAGCTGCAGTGACCCGGTCCTGGTCGACTGCGCGCGAGGAGCCCAAGCATGAACCATGCTCGTCATGCGCAACCACCAAATTCCAGTGGGCCCAAGGCCTTCGTTCCTGTGTTTGTATTGGCAGCTGAAGTCGACCTATCGCAGCGCTGAGAATCATCATCGTCCTGTTGCTAGGCTCGAGTATGTTCCAGCTCGGGAAAAGGCTCTCCTTAGCATTTCCGCAATGCTTGTAGTACCTCTCCCTCTTAGGAGGTACCTCCTAGATCTATTCCAGACTGGCTTCCTGGTGACGATCATGCACGATCGGACCTCGCGATAAGTAAAACCAGTGACAGATTATTACATACCCATAAAAGTTTGTGATGGATGCGAGGCAGCGAATTGAGGACACCTTCCGACTTTCTTCAATACTACCAGTCGCCTCGTTTGGGATCGAGGGTGTGCACACACACTCTCTCCCTCTCATTCTCTTTGCACACTTGTGCAGAGAATGCAGAGAGCACAGAGCAGTAGCCGGACCGCCACTGTCTCGCACGAGCCCCAAGTCTCTGGCGACGGGACTTGGGGAGCGTGACTTCCTTCACCGGCCACTTGGCGGCATCACCAATTGAGGGTTGGCTGCATCGACAGTAGTGCGACTCCTGATCGAACAAAAATTTAAATAACGAATAAAAGTGACGAGTGCGGTGGGGAGGTGCAAGGTTGTGAGCTCCAGCGAAGCGAAGCAGCTGAGGAGTTCGGTATGCGGTGTTCGCTGAGTGAGTGGATCACCTGCATGTCCTTCCTCGAACTTCCCAAGCGCGCGCGCTCTCTCTTCTCTCTCTCACTCTCTCAGCAGAGCAGGAGAACCAGTCGCGCGTCTTCACATGTGCATCCTTCTTATGTATGGTTGTCGTGTACTGCAGGACAAGTAGTGCCTGCTGCTACATTCCCTTGGGATTAAGGTAGGCACCAGATTCCGGAAGCTCCGCTTGGCCAGGAGGACCACGCCGCCTTCTCGAAGTAGAAGTATGCAGTGCATTTACCAAGTGGCGTACCGACTTTGGTAAGTCGTCGAGAGCAAGTTTTGCTACCATTCCTCCTCCATGTTTTCTCGTGTCAGCGCTAGGATGCAGTTTTTGGTGAGAGCTTCTCCTCGCCTGTCTGCTAGTCGACAGCACAAAAGTCTCGAGACACTTTTTTTTTCTTATTTCTTATATTTTCGGGGAGGTGCACAGCGAGCGAAGAGGTAAGGTAGGGTGGTAGGTAGTCCTCGACGAAGAGAGCGAGGAGTGATGTGTCGTACCATTATCCATCGTCGACACCTGTTGCCACCTCATGTCGGAATGTCCTGTGTGGAGAAGAAAAGAGCGGTACCAAACCCTCCCGTTGTAGCATGTTCGAAGCATGCATACTGACCAACCTACATGTATAGTATGTATAGTATGTAGTACCCTGCTCCCTGCTCACATGCACGTCTCATTCGCCACCGGAGGGAGAGAGAGAGGGAGCCAGAGAGAGCTGAGTCAGAGAGAGATGGACACAGACACAGACACAGACACATACAGAGAGAGAGAGGCCGGGTCAAATTATTAATGCATCCATCCCGTCCACGTGGAAAATGAATTCCGGTCCTGCTACCTGGAGGGCTCCTACTTCGTGCCACCTTCCCACACACGGAGGCACCGTGCACCGGGGCGTTCTTACCTTGGGTAGCTTTGGACAAGGTAGCACCAACGTTTGGAGCTCTTGCTCCTTCTCCTGCTCCTGCTCCTGCTCCTGCTTCTGCTTCTGCTCACTCTACCCTGACCCTTGCTCCGAAAAAGAAAAGGAAGCCTGAGGCTAATAGAAAAAAATAGTTTGCACTGAAGTAAATTCCCGCTGCTGCCAAAAACAGCGGTCCTGTCGCGAGGTACCTTACAGTCCTTCCAGGATATATGTGTCTGCATTCTCTTCGCTTTCTCCTCACCTGGCTCCATCTCCTTCCATCTCCTCCCTTCCTTCCACGCTTCCACCCTTCGTCCCTCCCCTTCACTGCCACTTCCTCCCTTCTCCCGTTCGCGTAACTTCCTTCCCCAGTCGTAGTCAATGGAAACATGGAAGGTATAACTCCAAGGTATAGTCGAGCATGCAAGTGCGACCCTCATGCAGGGAGGGTGCATATAAAACGCAAAAACAAGCAATGGAAAGAACCTTCAAAGTACCAACCTGAAATGAAGCACCACCACCGAACAAAACAAAACAAAAATAGCAAGACCAAACAGAAAAAGAAGAAAAAAAAAACACAAATCATCGCTCCCTTTCGCTCCCAAACACAATGAGATTTCATGCGGGACCGCTGTTGCCGCTCATTCGCAGTGCTTTCTGGCAGAGAGACTGCCAGCTTCGCTTCATCGTCAACGCCGATTCACTCTGGCTTCTTCTCAACACTCGCATGCTCTTCAGAGTCTGCACACTCTTCTTCGTCATGCCCACCATTCCGGCACTCTTGCTGGACTGCAACCCGGAAACGCTCTTCTTCGTCCCGCTCCACCATGACAAACTCTTCTTCGCACTCACGCCATGCTCGTATAGACTCTCCTAGTTCTGCCTTCGGAGCACACCAGACCGCTTACCCTCACTCATCTCGAGCCCAGAACCGAGTGGACTGGCGCTCATCGCTCTCGTCTCGGGCACCATGGACGGCGGCAGCGGTAGCTCCTTGTCTTGAGTGCCAAAGACCTTGGTTGTCCGGGGTCCGAAACAGCCAGAATCTTCATAGCTGTCATCCGTCACATTCACCACCCTTCGTGTCTCTTTGGGTGGCGTTGGTGGTGGTAGTCCGCCGCTTTGCCAGCTCCGCCTCTCCTCTTCACTTCGACGATCGGTGCTACCATCCTGCTTCGGTGGTGTGGGGGGAGGCACTTCGCCGATGGTATCTGATGGCACGTTGGCAGTGCCCGCTTTGATGTTGCCATTTCTCCAAAACTCCTCATAGCTGCGTTGCGGGCTAACTTGCGAGGGAGATCGAGAAACATTGCTGGAGTTCTCGGCTGCCTCGCCAATAACAGGCAGCGTGAGTTGCTCAGCCTGTGGGTCCCCTGGGCTCCTGACCGCCAGCATAGTCCGGTCGGTCACTTCATCCTCGCTCCGCCGTGACTTCTCAGCTTGCTTCTCGGCCTTTTGCATAACCTTGTCGGTCCCGGGAGGATTGCTGTGGTCGGGGGATGGTACATTGACGCCTCCAAGACGGTCATCGCGGACGGTACCTTCGATACCCGCAGGAATCGTGATGCCTGCGTTGACCTCCAAAGTCGAGGACAGTCGTTCTTGTTCGGCACGTTCGCGTGACTTGGTGATACCACTAATGAACTTGATAAAGCGGTCGCCGTACCGTTCAGGCGGAATTGGTGAAATCTGCGACTCGTGACCGCCCATGCCTTTCCACGCGTGCTCAATTCTTTTGAGTAGATTGTACTGCGAACGAAGTTAGCCGGGAACAATCCTCGAGGTTGCAGTGTATACGAACTCGTGTCAGGCAATCAATGATGCCCAGATAGTAAATCTCCTCGCCAGGAGCATCGTCTTCATGAGTAGCGCGAAAGCCACCATCGTCCGCGTAGAAGAAGAATGGACTCCGATGTGCCTCGTGTGGCATCTTATCCAGTGTTTGCGAGATCGGCACCGGCTTCTGTCTCTTGACGGCCTCTCTCATTTCTTTGATCCTCTTGGCATTCTCCATCACACTTGGTGACCTAGCCAAGTGCTGTTGACTACCCCCATCCTCTGTCGGTTCTCCGGCAGGCTGGAACACTCGCAGTGTCTTATCACGCAGGTTCTCCTCATTCCCGCGTTCCAAGTCGTGAATGCCGACCAGCATAGAATAATCCATGATCTTCAGGCGCTGCAGTAATGCAACATCCTTCTGCATCTGCGTTACGAATGCTTCCTTCTTTGTTGGCCCAAACTCGAGATGTAAATTGCGCCGCAACCAGTTCAGATCCTTGAGTGTGGCGCGAGGGTTCTTCTCTAGATCCTCTTCCCGGAAATCACGGCCTATCGTGCTGCCTTTCAGATCGAATGTGCGATGTATGTCACGATGTGGCGGGAACAGGTTATTCATGACCACAAAGTGTATCTTCCGCCCATAAGGGATCTTCACCCGATGCAGTCCGTAGAATTGTGACAACAATGTGTTTGGATTGTTGACAACGTGGGTATAGTAATCCTTCAATATCATCCGCAAGAACTTGTGTTCTCCGTGATGTATCGTTTTGATGATATATTTGTAGTCTCGTGAGAAATAAAAAAAGGATCCACTCTTTCCTGGCGATCCCAGTTCCGAGAGGATATATTTCGATGTCAACGACATCAGGTAGTCTGCCGGATCCAGCTGGAAATTAGCCCGAAGCTTTCTGAAGACAAATGGTGCATAGTCCTTGAACTTGAAATCGTACTTGGAGCTTGGTGTCAGCTCGCTGCCACTAATGTCAAAGCTGAACTTGTGCTTCGTCTCAAAGTCGGCATCCGTCAAATCCCTATCGAGCTTTGCATTGGTCCGACTAACGCAGCAACGGATGCCAGTGAGCATGTTGTAGGCCGTGGCGAAGTTGACGTGATTTTGGTCCACCTTGGTGCCCACGACCACCCTATCGTCGTCGGTGTCATGACGCTGTCTCTTAGAAGCGCGCTTATTTCTTATATGCTCTGCAATCCGAGCAGCATCGTCGTCTTGAGGGATTTCTTCCAGATGCATGTCAGAGTGTACCGACCTCGTATTCCGCCGAACTAGCTGCAGAGAGGCTCTACGTCTCGTTGGGGTGTTTGGCGAGAAGCGACCAGTCGACAAGACTGCACCGTCTAGTTGGGAAGATGGATCTCCACCATCTTTCGAGTTTCGCGGACCAGCGCTTGGAACTTCTAGGGTGTGTCGGTGGGTGAGCCGGTCCGGTCGTGACGTGACGAGACTTATGCTTTGAGGGGGGTCAAAGGCTGGAGGTGAGGAGGCGCGGTGTCGGCGTGGTTTGGTCGTCGCGGGTGGCTTGAGCAGCCCATCTGCGGTCGCTCGTGGTGAGCTCTCTTCCACTGGTGGAAGTGCTGAGCTAGGTGTCATAGGAACCTGTCCATGGCTGACACTGCGTATCGCTTGTGAGGTGGTTGGCTCTCCGTTTGGCATCGCGCCGACAGGCTTGCTCATGGGGCTCCTAGGTGGCTGACCTGCCGGCTTGCCATTCTGATGTGGCATAGCGGTGAAGTAGCCTTCTTCAGCGGCCCCGAGTCGTGTGGTAGCCTCCTTGACAGCTTCTCCCGACCTCCGCTCGCCGCTGTCTGATACCGATAAGTTGGTCGCGCTGAGGTTGTTGATGCTGCGACGACTCTTCATGCTGAGCGCCATGCTCTTCGCACTGGGGGCTCTGTCGCTGCCGGCGCCATTGGGAACAATAAGTGCACTGCCGTCCTGTCCTCCCAGGCCTTCCTTTACGCTGGTGCTGCGACGCGGCGCTCCATTGGTGTTCTGCTCGTGGACCATGAAGGCATGCGCGTAGGAGAGCTCGGTGGACTTCCTGCTCAGCGGCGCCGACGTGGGTTGTGGTGGACTTGGAGCCCGCGCATCGTCCCCTTGGGGCTTGTAGGCCTGTATGCACGCCAGCGCGAAGAGGTCCGCTTCTTGGACCACCGAGATGGTTGGAGAAGACGGACGTCGTCCTATAGCGTCCGTGCCTCCCTGGCGGTGCTGTGTGAGTGTGGGTGTGTGGGTGCCGGGTGTATGGAATGCGTAATGCTGGTGAGCAATAGTATGTGCGGCTCAGATGGGTGCTGCTGGTCTTCCTGTCCGCTGTCTCTGTCGTCGTTTGGATGGTTCAGGCCAGGTCAGGTCAGGGCGGCCAGTCAACGTACACTACCATGAAAGTTACTAGTTCTACCTCCTAGCTTGTCCGACGGGCTTGGCGAATATTGTTCGCCGACCGGAGCTAAGAGCGATGACATATCATTGTTGACATTTTCCAAATCTTCTGGACGCGACGCGATATCATGAACCGGGAATACATTCAACCACTCCCGTCCATCTGTGTGTGCAGATGGTATAGATACATGTAGCTCACCTCGTCAACGTCTTCGAAATGAGTTCCCTGAGAGCACTCCTGTTGACAAACGCTACCTACCTACCTACGTACATGTATACCTGAAACAATCCCCGACGCGTACCCAACGAAAGCACCGGTGCATGTGCATATAGGAGGTACATGTAGTAGGATGCTTCGACAGAGCAGATCATGACTGACGATGATGCATCACGAAAGGAAATGATCAAGTAGGCATAGTTTCAAGTAAAATGCATGTCAGACTATGTACTCTGTTCGCGCTGCATAGCATTGTGACATTCCTCGTAGCAGAGCAGTATAGCACCCGTGCTCAAACGCCGTCCATAAACACCCCGTAAAGCAGAAATCTAGAGGCCATTGACTTATCGGAATACGAAAAGCCTCTTCTCAAACGGTAAGCTGGTATCACACACACACACACACACACACACCCCTATAAGACCCTTATCTGACGCCGTACGCCCGTCACCGCTAGCAAGAGCCTTCATCGTCGCGCACGAACGACAGCACGCCCGGTGACCCTCACGCGTGGGGGATCAGGCGTTACCAGAACATCGTCGTTTCCATCGAAGAAGTTGGAGAACGGGGAAGCCTATGCCTTCTTGGGCGTTACGCTCTTCTTCGGGGTGGACTTCTTTGCGGAGGCTTTCTTCGCGACCTGTGGGGCAGTCGACTTGGTCACACGTCCCGACTTGGTCTTGCCAAGGACGACTGGTGCCTTGTCCTCAACAGCTGGGGCCTGTGACGATGTTAGAGTAGTCGGTTCTGGCGACGACGTGACATCAACATACAGCAGTGGTTGTTGTTGTTGATGATGAAGTCTTGCGCTTCGTACCGGTGTTGGCCTTTGTTACGGCAGCCGTCTTCTTCGCTGGTGCCTTGGCTGGAGTCTTCGCCTTCGTTGTAGTCTTTTTGGCTGCAGGAGCCTTCTTTGGGGCAGCAGCCTTCTTTGCTGTGGCAGCAGCCTTCTTTGGCGCAGCAGCCTTCTTTGGGGCAGCAGCCTTCGTTGTCTTCGCGGCGGCGGTCTTTGGTGCAGCAGCGGCCTTAGCAGCCTTAGCAGCAGGTGCAGCAAGCTTCACTGGTCCAGAGGGACCTGTTGGCGGCGACGAGGTCAGCAAGGTGTGCAAAAAAAGTTTCAATATTTGGACAACCAGCGATGAGACAGTGATGGCGATTGTAGGAGGAAGCACAACACATCATTTGCGGTGTGTTGGCAACGATTAGACGTGGACCTGATCGATCGATCTAACGTACCCTTTGGTCGCGTGAAAGTGCCGTTCTCGGACCCGCGTTGCAGAGCCTTGTTGAATTGGTTGTTGAAGACGGCATCGCTGACGTTGGAGAGGTTGTTGTTGGCTTGGACATACTTCTTGAGAGACTGGCGGCTGTAGAAGAGAGACAATGTAAGCAAGCGCTGCCGGTCTCAGTCGTACTGCGCGACCTCCCAATGCGGTAGCGACGGCGACGACGAGGTGCGAATTCCACTTACGAAGAACCAGTCCTCTCTTTCAGCTGTATACGGAGATGCGTTAGCCAAAGTTTCCGATCGCAGAAGCGTCCATGGCAGTCGTGGTGCCATGGGACGGATCGTGTGTCGCAATCTGATCATCACGAGGATGACGAGACGAAATGCGCCGGGAAAGGCAAACTCACGCTGACAACGGCCTCCTTGATCATGTCTAGAGGGCAGAGGCGTCAGTGACGGGCGAACACGATAGAAGCTATGCCGCATCGACGCGACAAGGCGCGCGAGCAGGTCATGGTCGCAAACGCACCAAGGTAAGGACCGTGGGTGGAGGCGCCAGCAGGCTTGCTTGCCTTTTTGGTGGCGGCTTTGGGAGGCATGTTGAGTGTAATGTGATCGTTTGTGGTGAAAGCGGAAGAGCGGGAGCGTCGATTGATGCTAGAAGTAATGTCTCAAGAGGTGGTGGGTGGTGGTGGGCGTCGAAGAGTCGTGAGAGGGAGCGGTCGGAAAGCAAGAGGGATCAGAGTTGAGGTGGGGATGGCTGCCTCTTATACTCACACTAACGTTCGAGGGCTGCAAAAGATCAATCCATCACTCTGACTGGGGAGCTACTGTACCTACCACCACTCCAGCACCTACCTAATCTTTGACACTGCGAGCTACAAGATGTTCTGCTGATTGGACCGGATTTGTGCATCCTGTCTCCCATTTTAATCGTGTGTTGTCGCGCTGTACCCTTTTTTATTTTCGCATTTCTCTGATTACCTGGTACATGTAAGGTAGGTATGCTTCTCGAGTCTGTCTGTCCCTCTCACGTCCCTCCCTCTGTTGTTTTGACCCTCTCCCTCCCACTCCTTGGCGCGTAAGGCGCGTCCACACCTCAAATCTGTTTACCACTTGTCGCAAAGGCCTCGTTCATGTCTACCACTGCATGCAATCTCTATCGCTCCACTTCACTTGCCATTGTCGTTGTCCGTATACCATCATTACTGCATCTCATGAAAATTTCAGTTACAGGTACCTACCGGTCGCGATGCTGAATGTGCATCCGGCTTCTCCGTCGCCCATGCACATGCGTCTCTCAACACATCTTGACCCTCCTACGCCTCCAGGCCCAAGTCTGCAATATGCGCGTCGGTCTATCGCCGCTACCTATCTGTATCACCAGCGCTCGCCACCTTGGTGCTGCCACATATTGACATTTGCCATGACTGAAAAAGTCTCGAGCCAATCGCATTCTGGTCGGCCTGGGGTGGGCGTCGCGCCCGTCCTTCTCCCATCACGATGGAAATATCCCTCATCAATCGCGTACTGCCTACCTACATACTCACGCTGTGAGCATTACCGTCTCGCCGCCTACATGAGATCGAGACTCGGCGATCCGTCACGGAGTCACAAGCTCAATGGGTGATGCGGGTGCAGGCATCCAATAGATCTAGTCACGCGGTCAATTCATCAGGGGTCACGCCACCACACCCAACCGTACCTGTATTATTGTGGCTTGGCGAATATGGACGAACAGCTGATCCGTATGGCGCAGATCATTGATAATAACGTGAAGGGAAAGAGTATTGAGAGGATAAAGTATTGTCATTTTGAACCCTTTCGGTAACCTTGGCTCTCGCTACTGTCCTCCCAAAATGCTTTAATTAAGTTTTCTTCTTTCAGAAAGTGTGTCTGTTGCCTCATTCCATTCCATCTCATCCTGGCTCTTCTTGTCTCAACGTGAATGGTGGTATGTTGATGATTGGGGGCATGAGTTCTATGAGACACACACCGTCTGAACTGATCAGGCATCATCTGAAAGAGTGAAGAAGATGTGATCAACGTGGTCAAACGAGCCAAGAAAGCTGCGCTCATATAGTGTGCAGTCAAGGCAGCATCGTCCAGTGGCTGTATGCTTGTTTGCGGATTGGCGTTCGTCTGGATTTAGAGCAGCAGGATCGCAAAGGCAGATGCTACTTCCAGTGTTTGCAAGTGATTCAGTGGGTCGGCTGAACCAGGAAAGTCGCTGTGATGGTACCATACACAGTGTGGGTATCGGCTTTTTGTGGTGTAAGTGAGAAAAAAAAAGACCAGCGCTGGGTCAGAAGTCGTGCTGGTTGATCGAGGTGTCGAGAGTCGCGCCGATGAAAGTGGATAGCGCTGCAGTTGTCGGATAGCCATATTATCGAGGCCTTCCAACGACCGCTCATGGTAACGTCAGACCGGAGCATAAGAACCGGTGTCATCAAGTCGTGCCCTTAAAAAAACTCCTGTCGGCGCGCCGGCCAACATACAGCATGCTATTTCCCCCCCTCAAACGCCTTTCATACTCCTACAGATTGCGCTAGATTGGTCAATTCGAAGCTCAGGACGTCTATGCCTGAGCTACAGGGGGACCGGCTGACGCCATCTGCTGCTGCTGTGGAGGTCGCTGCTGAAAGCCACCTGGTCTCTGCTGGCCCTGAAAACCATTCTGATCGTTGCGTGGCCCACCGCGACCGCGACCATGACCTCCTCCTCCTCCTCCACCACGACCTCCGCGATAACCTCCAGTGCGGTTCGCTGGGTTGAGAAGATCCTGTCCGCTGCCTTGCTGTCTTCCTGGCTGTTGCGACTGCTGCTGCTGTGGAGCTGTGTTGATTGGTCGTGGAATGTTCTCTGGCGCATCGTACACATAAAGCTTTTTGTCGATGGTGCCAGGGATGGGCTGAATTTCAGTACCGAGTTCCTGCTCAATACGGTATAGATTGAAACGATCTTCCCAATTGATCAGATTGATGGCCAGACCAAGATGACCAAAACGTCCAGAACGACCAATACGATGAAGATAGGTTTCCGCGTTCTTGGGGAAATCAAAGTTGATGACGACATTCACAGCTTGAATGTCGATACCACGGGTGAGAAGATCAGAACAGACTAAGTTGCGCATCGCGCCGTTTCGGAAGTCGTGAAAGACGCGGTTGCGATGCTGCTGGAGCATCTTCGCATGAGAGTAGAAACATGAGTATCCCAGCTCTGTGATCTTCTTGGCTAACAGCTCGACACGAGTGGTGCTGTTGCAGAAGATGATCGACTGGTTAATCTGGAGTCGACTGAACAAAGTGTTGAGGCAATGCACTTTTTGCTTTTCCTCCACAAAAGCGTAGTACTGCGTGATACCGCGCAGCGTAAGCTCATCCATCAAGTTGATCTCGTGAGGGTCATTCATATGCCTGTCCTTGAACTCCTTGACCACCACTGGAAAGGTGGCGGAGAAGAGCATGACCTGCCTGTCTTTGGGGTGAAACTTCAGCAGTTGCTCAATCGTTACAGTAAATTCAGGCGAAAGAAGCTTATCAGCCTCATCCATGACGAAGGTCTTTGCTTCGGACAAATCGGCGACACCTTTGCCCGCCAAGTCCAGAATTCGTCCTGGTGTTCCGACCACTATGTGCACAGGCTCGTTCAATCGAATGATGTCGTCTCGTAGACCAGTACCTCCGGTGGTGACCATGACGTTGATGCCCAGATGCTTACCGAGGGTCTTGCATACTTGCGATGTCTGCAGGGCCAATTCTCGCGTGGGCACAAGGAGGAGTGCCTGAATTTTGTCGACTTTCGGGTTGATGCGTTCAAGAGTAGGAATGACGAAGGCGGCCGTCTTGCCTGTGCCGTTCTTCGCACGTGCAAGAATGTCTCGGCCAGATAGTGCGACTGGAATCGTCTCTTCTTGGATGGGTGAAGGTTTCTCGAACCCTGCTTCGTAGATACCCATCAACAGCTCGCGCTTCAGGTAGAACTCTTCAAAGTCCAAGCCTTTTGTTGCCGTGACATCCTCTGTCTGCTGCCTGCCATCTTTCGGAGGCGCCTTCAGCCCTGACCGCCAGTCTCCACCAACAGTCTCCGCGTCATTCAACGTTGTCTGCCCCAGCTTATTTGCTAGCTCACTCGCCATTGTGAGAGGAAGTGAGAATTATGGAAGTGCCAGTGCACTGCGGAGTGGTGTTTCGCGTTGGTCGCGGGTGAGCCCAAGATCGGTGGCTCGCGTGGGTAGGTCTGCTCAGCTGGGGAGAGTGTTGTTATTCGAGCCTTTGGGATCGGGTCTTTAGTTCGTCGCACAGCAGGTAGTAGAGGGTGGCAGCACCCGCTCCTAGTTCTGAAAGCGCCGCTGGTGGTATGTTCCGAACTGAACTACCGGATGGGGGGACTTCGAGAATCGTCAGGACTTCGGTGTGCTTAAGCAATATTGACACAGTGCGAAGCAGCAGAGGGGCAAAGTGTGGTGGGTGGTTGTGGTCGTGGTGGTGGAGTCGTGCGTATGGCTCTGGCGTCGCGTCTTGACTTGCCGTGGGCGGTGTGCGTTGCGTTGATGTTGGGATTGTTGTAGACTGTTGTCTGGGAGAAGCTCGAGGCCTTCGAGCTGTGTCCAAAGTGAGGTCCAATGGTCCTGATCATCCTCAGGCACCAACTTCAACCAAATTCGACCAAATTCAACCAGGTCCATGTACAGTAGCACGTCTGGACATCAACAATCCCTCATCCAACACCATCTCCGATTTACGGGTTTTCATCGTTTGGGTGCTCACTTTACTTGGTTTTCGGCATTCTGTGCTGTGTATTCACTTCCACAGTTGTACTTCATCCTGTGGGACGATATCAGGACTGCTCTCTTTGTGAGTCGGGTCGAATAGTAATACTCTGCACAGGAACCTACTAACCCTCACAGCAGGAAAGCTATGCTACGATTGATACGGCACGGATTATCAGCTTGTACTCCAGTAAATTTCACCACAACTTGCCGCAGGTTCCAGACAAATCCATCAAGCAAGCCAGCACTAAGGAAGCTTACAATCACACGTCCCACGCCTTTTTCACAACGGGCGAATACATCAGCAGTCATGTCATTCCGCAGAGCATTCAATGACAGTAGCCTCTTCAATGCCCAAGCGTCTTACAGATCCGCCAAATGGGCAGTGGGTACGCTCCTTTTCTTCAATGGCGGAGTGTTCGGAGCATGGACATATGCACGCGGCAGTAGAGACACCGAACTCCTCAGACAACTAGAGGAGCATGCAACTCTCTCGGAGCACAATCTAGCCGCAGGCAGATACTACACATATGTCACCAGCGCTTTCAGCCACAAGGAATTACCACATTTTGCATTCAGTGAGTTGACTTCTTTTCTAATTAAGATGTGATTGTACATCCCTCACTGCAACTACATGCAATCTGACGATATCTCAGACATGTTTGCCCTCTTCACATACGGAGGTTTACTCGCCAGCGTACCCGGTATCGGCGCACTACACATCTACGGCCTAGCAATAACAAGTTCTATCGCCGCATCAGCAGCGTTCATCACGCATCGACGCCGGAAGACTAAGCAGAGGGAAAAGAAGCGGGACCTACAATCCAGATTCTCTGGCAACGCAATCATCCGCGAAACGGGATTGGGAGCGAGCGGAATCGTCATGGCCGCTGCAGCTGTCGCTACATGTTTGAGACCTACGATACAAGTGGTGATCTTTCCCATGCCTATGCCTATGCCATTATATGTGGCGACTGGGTTGGTTGCGGCTGTGGATGCGTATATGATCGATAAAGGTGATAAGATTGGACATGATGCGCATTTGGGAGGGTTTGCATGGGGAGCTGTTTATTATCTCTTGTTGCTGAGGAACAAGGGCGGGATTTGGCGACTTCTGTCGAGGAGATGAGCTTGTCAAGCTGCATGTGACTCAAGGGATGGATGTGCTATACTCAGAAATCACAGTAGGTTGATACCGTCCCACCTCAAGGCAGGCTACCTACCTACTTAAAGCATGCACGCAACGTGTACTATTACTACTATAGTCTATAGCACAGCGACGCTCATGTCGTTCAGGACAGATTTCCCGATGCAGGCAGTCTCTGGTAGCCTGCAGCGTTGAACTCTATTTCTATCCCGGCTAATGCCAATGTGCTGGCCAGACATGCTCTGTTTACTGATAACTTCCAAGTCCTTATCCAGAGCTGCTACTCTTGCAGTGTAGCAGATATGAGTGTTCTTCGCTCGCAATCGCGTCGCGGTATTTCCAACGTGTCTTGTCTTCATATGCCGCGACTCAGCACTAGCTGCTTCCGCTGATGATTACAGCTGCCACTCTTAAGGTACGGATGATTCACGTCTTGCTGTTTCCCGTGTTCTCACGCTTCACCACAACACGCTCAGATGTACTTTTTTTGCGGGTCCGCCTTATCCAACAACTCCATCGTCTTCTCGTACATGGTAAACACAATTCCTCCACTAAACATCAACCTCCCCAACCTCGGCACCGCCCCTGACCACAACTTGAGAAATCCCTCTTCTCTCACAATCTTCACCGCACAATCCACACTATGTTTGTATTCCCCCCTCGCCCCAATCGACTGCATCCTCGTTTTTACCGTATCAATTGGCTGCGTCGCATAAACTGTAATTGTGCCTGCCACAGCTCCAATCCCAAACGTACTAATCGTCCCCAATTTCTCTCCTGGCGCAACATAACTCTGCGCCAGCTGTTTCAAACTCGTGTAACTCGAGAACCTAACCGCAGAATTCGCTGCTTGTCTCGCCGTCGTAGGAACAAACCCCTTGAAAAACCCCCTCACACCCTGTTCCCTCCAAATCAAACCACTCCCGTGTAGAAATCCCCTCATGCGCGGATTTCCGCCTTTTCGATCATCGATAAGTTGCGTCTTGATCGACTCAAAAGGCGTCACAGCCAGTAGCGACTCTGTCGCGCCTGCCAAAAACCCCGACACGACAGTCATTGGTCCTGATATCGTTCCATCTGCTGCAGAGAGCATGGATTTGTATTGGTCAAAGGCAACGAAACGTACGCCGGCTTTGATGCTGTTGCCTATGATTAAGGTGGTGCACCCTGCGTACCACTGGGGGCCGAAGGGAGGGAAGGCAACCTTTTGGGCGGCGGATAGGCGCGAGTTGAGTTGGGTGCGGGTTTTGGCGAATTCGGCGGGGTAGGTGATGGCGATTTCTACGGCGCCTGCAGTGGAGCCGGCGATGATGGAGCGGAGGGGCGAGGGCTTTTCTTTTCTGGGGGTGGGCTGTCCTTGAGCAGCGCTCTTGGGTATTGTGGCCATGGTTGTGGTCGAGGGTGGGAGAGGAGAGCGAGACAGAGATGTGTGTTGGCGGCAGATCAGGTAGAATTGTTGCTACCTGTCTACACTATACTGGTGGACGCCTGCCTGCCTTGCCCAACTCTACTGTGTGTGACAGAGAGGAGCGGAGCGGAGCGGGGTGAAGCGAAGTGAACAATTTGTGGTGGAAGAGGTTGTCGTCGGTCTTCCATGGCTGGTCCAAGCGTCAAGCTTAGAAGTTAGAATTGTAGCTTCTTCGACAAAACATTCTTCGACGGCCATCCAACCATCTTGTCTTCATCGCCTGTATAATCACCATTTCCTTACAATACCCGCAACACCTTAATCACCATGTTGTCGCTCCGCACGCTCGCACGCAGCGCTCCGCGAACAGCAGCTCGCTTCGCCTCGACATCGATCGTCAAGCCATCACCCTTCACGTCAACCATCCGATCGCAAATCAGCCAACAGATCTCCCGAAGCGCCCTCTTCTCCACGTCACGAGCACGCTTCGATGAACACTCACAACAACTCGCTGTCAAGCTCGAAAGCGAAATCAGCATCGAAAATGATGAATCGGCTGCACAGGCGGGCTCCGACCAGAACATTGAACAGTTCAAGGCCGAGAACCCCTTCTGGTCCATCGAGGATGTTGCAGGCGAGCAAGACGTATTCCTGACCCGCAAGTACGAGGATGAGCAAATCACTGTCCACTTCTCAATAGCAGACTTCAACTCCGAGATGGAAGACGACAGCTATGGAGAGGACGACATGGCCATGGGGGATGAAGAGGACATGGAGATGCAGTCGGGAGGCGCCAACACGAAGGGTTCCATCAACAAGGGCGGCAAGGCTGATGGAAACTTCAGGGTCGCCCCTGAAGATTCGGTTGCGCCAGCTGACCGGGAGGAGTTGGCCGATGAGGTGAGTTGAAATGAAGAATTAGTCAGTGCAGGGCAAGTGGACAAGATATTCTAACAAGGTGATACTACAGGACTCTGGTGATGTGCCACAACAATTCCCCGTCGCCGTCACGGTTCTCATCCAGAGACCGAACAAGGGCGCCCTCAAATTCTACCTCACTTCGAGCGACGGCGACTTCATGATCAACCAGCTGGTGCAACTACCAAAGGATGTCAAGGGCGATGCGAAAGCCCTGATCCGCGAAAACCCTGAACACCTCTACGCTGGACCACCTTTCCAGCAGCTCGATGAGGAGTTGCAGAGTATCCTGGAGAGCTACCTCAACGCACGAGGTGTTTCCGAGTATCTCGCTCAGGTTGTGCCAGACTACATTGATGTCAAGGAGCAAAAGGAGTATCTCGGCTGGTTGAACCGAGTTAAGGAATTTGTGGAGTAAAGTCCTCGTGTGGGAAAGACCGAAGGATAAAAAGTAGGAGAACCAAAACATGCCTGAGAGCCAGCCACAAGGCTTTGCCGAAAGATGGCACGCCCGGTTGAAGGGGACGCAACAGCAGAGATGATGACGACAGCATCGAGGCTCCGGGGGGGAAATGGCGAAGGGCGAAAGCCAGATTAGTACGTGTATGATGTTCGTTCCGATGCACCGGTTTTGTACATCAGTTATATCACAATATGACCAAACTCATCTCAAGATGGTGTCAAGCAGTGCCCTATTCTGCTCATATTCGAACAATTCTGCATTACCATCTATTCGATTGACCCTTTTCCCGATGATGGAGGGCAGAGTAAAGGGGGGAATTGGCGACCAACTCACCATCACATGGACTTGTCGTTAGACTTGCAGATTTTGTCAGGAGGCATACTGTATCCACGACGAAAAGGCAACCCAAGCAGACTCGTCCATTTTCGAAAAGAGACGGAGTGGGTACCTTGAGGTATAGAGACGGGTAGCACTGCTCCCCACACTTCCCCAGAAACATCAGAAAAAAAAAAGGAAAAAAAAAGAAAGAAATCCGTGAGAATCGATTCTTCACTAAAATGACTCTCATACACTTCATTTCCCCCCACAATCACCCACCCAACAACAACGTGACCACCTACAAAAACCATCTAAAATCCTCACAATCAGGCCCATCCCTCAACCTCTCCGTCGGAACATCCCTCGCCCTCCTCTTGACGCCCTGTCTCAAATCCCTCCTCCGATTATCCCACATCATCCACGCCCCCAACCCCAACGTCAACAAAATCCCCACACCCCCAAACCCCGCCGTCGTCGCCAGCGCAGGAATATAATCCGGAGCGTCCTGCGGCCGAAAAATGTTACTACTCACCACCCCCATCATATTCGCCACGGGGACTCCAATACTCGTCAACAACACCCGCCTCGATTCATCTGCAATGTTATTATTATACCACACATCCAAAATCACACTCGGAGCCGATGTGCCCCACGTCATCATGAAGCATGCAAAATACGCCACGTGTAAATGTTGCGCCGAGTCGTCGACGTGCGGCAAAGCCCCATATATCACAAATCCACAAAACGTGAAGAAAAATCCCAATGCGACGAACGGGAATCGTAAACGTGTGTAGTCGGATGTGTAGGCGAGTAGAAGTAACATGACGGCTCCCGTGCAATTGGGAGCGACAGTGTAGAGGTTGGTTTTGATGGTCGAGTAACCCAAACGCGCGACGATTTGGGGTAGAAATAAACTGACGGATTGTAGAGGAATTCCGAGACAGATTTCAATGGCCAAGATAATCCATGAAGTGGGATGATGGAGAATTTTGAGGGCGGACGAGAAATTGAAGGTGGAATTTACTTCCGAGGAAGAGTCGATTTGGATGCGGTAGAAGGCGAGTTGTTTTTCTTCGGGTGATAAGAATTTGGCTGTGGAGGCGTTGTAGGGGAGGTAGATGAAGGCGATTATACTGCCGAGGATGGTGAGGGATCCTTCGATTGCGAAGAGGTATTTCCAGGCGGGGAGGGCTCCGGATTTGATTTGGAAGACTCCGTAGGCGAGGAGACCGCCAAAGGCGTAGGCGATGTTGGAGGCTGCGTAGAAGATTGCTAGACGGCGGGCGAGTTCGCCGCGACGGTAGAATTGAGTTTGGTAATAGATGACCAATGGACTAGAAAGAGAGAGAGAGGTTGTCAGTCTTGTTGGATGGGATCGTAGGTAACTCTCTCGAATTGTTTTCGAGGCCACGGGGAAAAATAATTTTTCAAACTCACAAAAAAGCACTCTCCGCCATCCCCAAAAACCATCTCAAAGCCAACAATCCCCCCCAATTATGCACCGCAGTAACCAACAACGTCATCGAACCAAAACACAACATCATACAAGGCAAAACTCGACTCGGACCATAAATTTTGCCCACAATTCCCAAAAACGGCGCCGTGAGAACATATGGCACAAAAAAGATACTGAGCAAAATATTATATTTATTCGTGCCGGCAAATCCCAAATCTTTTTCTAGACCGGCGGTTTTGGCGTTGCCGAGATTGGCTTTGTCGAGAGAATTGAAGAGATACATCATGGTGAGGAGGGGAAGGATTCCGAGGTCGAATTTCCAGAGGAGAGCGCGTTCGGCGGTGGGGGAGATGGTGAATTGTTCGCCATCTTCTTGGATTATGATGGTGTTGCCGTTGGGGTCTTTGGTGATGGAGGTTGTTTGTTGGAGGTCTTCTTCGGAGGAGGAGATGCGCTTCTGAGATTCGAGGGTGGAGGGGAGTTTGGAGTCGGGTTCTGGTGTGGTCATGATTTCTAGAATGGATACCAAAAAGTTGGTGGAGGTGAGAGGAAGAACATCAAGTGTAGACGAAGAGAGCAAGGAAAAGGATGGCGGAAAATGATTTTGTTCCGGCAGAGTTGCCTATCGCGGGGCGGATAACTGCAGGCCAACCACCAATACCATTATCCATACTTACCGTACGATATCAGGTCGGAGGCAGTAAATTACTTTGATACATCTATTCTGTAAGAGGCTCATGTAACGTCGGGAGAAAGCTTTCCATTGCCTTGAGCTTATCTTTGCTCCGCTCCGCCTTGATAGCGTGTCAAGCGAGCCTGTGCCGGACGAATCAGCGTCTGGCCGTCGCCCGCCCGCAAGTCTTGGCACTACCTTCTTTTCTCTTAAATACGGATTGTCGTATCCCATGGACCCATATCGACGAAGATATCGTATGTAGCCGTACCGATGGATGAATGCTGTTGCGGCCCATGTATACATGTAAGCGCTATGGCCTATACGCCATAATCAGAGACAATAGGATGATATATGTTCATGGTGGTGGTGGTGGTGGTATCATAGTCGTGGCCAACAAGTGGTATCGTAATATGCAAAACGAAGAGAGAGAGAAAGGCTGACTTCATGCAGCAACCTCACACTCCAGAAGCCGCGCCAAATTCGAGGAGTCTCGTCTGACGCTCGGGATCAGCCATTCTGCAAGCAAACAGTCAGTGGAAGTACTTTTCATCGAACAATGCAATTTTCCCACTTACTTGTGAACGTGTACATCATCGCCCAAATCCACGCTATTCATACTCTGTGGAGTAATCAGGATGAATTGTCGTCCCACTGAACGCCGAGCAGTCTGGATCATGAGTCTCATACTCTGCGCGCGATTGACGCTATCCATGTACACGTCGAACTCGTCCAAGCATCGAATGGGAGATCCCATGGCTTCCCAGATACTGAGCAGCAGACAAATCGTCGAAAACGACTTCTCGCCACCACTGAGCGTCTTCGCTTGCCGACCCGAGTCGGACGCTTTCGTCATATCAGGCTCCACGTGGATGTCCAGTTTCTTGTCGGCATGGTCGAGAAGGACACGACCGCGGAAGCTGCGCTCGCTGAGCAGGTAGTTGAATTGAATCCGGGTTCGCATAGAAATGTATTTGCGGAAGAGTCCCCAACGCCGACGACGCTCCGTCAGCGTCGACTTGAGTGTCTGCGCACACATGTTAGTCATCACTCTCGACGCCTGAGTGGGCCATGTGGGACCTACCGCAACGGTTTGTTTCATTCCCTTGGTCTCGTTATTAGCTTCTTCCAGACGAAGTTGAGCTTCTTTATGCGCAGTAACCAGCTGTTCCTTGGTACCACCCTGCTGTTCTGTCGCCCTTTTAATATCCTCCCTCAACCTGTCCAAGAGCTGGTCGAGCATATCGGGCGTCTGACCTTCCTCGACACGGACACGCTCGCTGATCTGGAGCGCTAGGCCTGAAAACGATTCAACTTGCTGCTCCTGCGTCGTGACCTTTTTCTGGAGCCGTTCGTGCTGCTCCTTGATTTTCATAATGTTGTTCAGAGCAGCATTCTTCGCAAAAAGAGCTTCTTTCCGGTCCTCCTTGCGTTCTTCAATTTGCTTTTCGGCTTCGTCCAGGAGGGCTTGCACTTTATCTACCTCACTCTGAGCCTGATCCATAGTCTGCTTCAGCGTCTGCGCCTTCTCGTCCAACTCAATCTTGGCATCCATTGCATCTTGGAGGGAAGCCTTGGCCGCTTCGTGCTCAGCCTGAGCCTCTTGGAGCTGGGCCTCGAGTTCTTGCAGTTTACCATCTTGCGGACGGTTCGCATCAATTTCGTTCTGAATCTCCACTACAGCATCATCCGCCTGCTGATGCGCAACTTTCAGCCGACTGCCTTCGCGCTTGTGCGCTACCACTGCTTGCTTTGCCTGCTCATGGGCACGCCGAGTAGCTTGGTGAGTCTGCTCAGCCAAGTCCACAGCACGCTGCGCGCTTTGGACATCTTTTTGGCGAGCTTGAATTTCTTGCTCTCGATCGGCCTTCATTCTGGGGGCACGTTGCAGCTTCCTCACTCCCGAAGACTTCTCACCACCGCCGCGACTCCATTCCCATCGCTGACCCTCACCTCGCGTTTTTGCAATAGTCAGCACGGCCCTGACATTCTTACGCCGTCCGCTGCCATACATGTAGGCTTTCCCTTCCGCGATATCCTGAATCAGGACAGTCTGCTCAGCGCTATGGTTGATCACGAGAGCCTGCTTCACAAGTGGATTGTCGATGCGAAGCACACGAAGAATTGTGTCCACGTTTTCGTCTTCAGGTTCCTTGCCAGCGGTGCTGAACGCACCAGGGGATACGATGATTGCATTTGCAGGACAGCCTATTCTGCCGGACAATGACTGTAGGATGTTCTGATCATATTTGCTCGTAACGACGAATGAGTCGAGGCTGTTGCCGAACGTGACCTCGACGAGCGAGCTCCACTCTGGTTTTAGTAATTGCACATGTACGCCCATGGGTCCCACCGGTTTCGCCCGGAATCGTGTCTCTCGCGCAATTGCGTTACACAGATCTTCCATTTTGGGGTGATACGGTGCGTATTTACGGCCCTGCTGATTAGAAACACGATTGAGCGCTGCACGAGCATCGTTGACATCGTTCCTCGCTGCATCGAGGGGCTGCGCAGCCTCCTGGAGCCGCTGTTGGGCGTCTTTGACAGCCTTTTCGAGATCTGGGTACTCCTTGCGATGTTCGTCAAAAGCTGCTTTGGCTTCGCCTGCCTGCTTCTTCAGCTCACTGTGCCGTCTTTCGCGTTCCATGTGCGCTTCGCCGTGCCTATTGGCCAGCCTTTGCCGCTCTTCTTGGACTTCTGATTCTAGGCGTGTGACGGTCTTCTTGTGCGCCTTCATGCTTGTTTTGATAGTACGCTCCTCCGTCACGTGGTTCACAAGGGCCCTTTTATTCTCCTGGAACTTCTCTTTCGCGTCCTCGCACGCCTGGGCGAGCGGTGCCAGGTTCTCTCGGTGGCTCTCAGCACCACGCTTCGCGGCCTCGACTCCAATATCCTCTGCCTCAAATCTGGCGCTGGCCTCCTCGCCAATTCGCTCTTTGTCTTGTACCTCTCCTGCAGCATCTAGCACATCCCTTTGATAGTATGCAAGGATTTCTTCTTGCTGCTCAACTTGTGCCCACGCGTGCTGCCGAGAAATGTGGCGAAACCGCTCTTCCAGACCTCGAGTCCTTTCAGCACGTTTTACCCTGTCCCGTGCTTCAGTCTCCTTTCGCCGCAGCTCCGCAATCATTTCTTCGCGCGTTTGTAGTTGAGCTTCCGTGCCGTCCAGATGCTCTTCGAGGAGGTTGTAGTCGCTATCAAGGGTCTCCAGCTGTGTGCCTTTGATGAAAAAGCGGTACTTCTCAGCTGGAGTGCTGTTCGCTAGGAATTGACGCGAGAGATCCTGCGTAAGAACGTTGATTGGATTATCCATTTGGAGTGCAAAGTGGTCAAGGACATCGTCCAAGTCTCCTTTCTTGGTAGTGATGATTCTGCCGTCTGTGCTCTTGAGCTTGAAAGCACTTGAGCCGCTCTTTGTAAAATGGCGTTCTACAGTAAGTATGTCGCCGTACAGGTCGTGTTTGTAGGCATTCTCGCCTTCGTTCTTGATCTTCACGCCCACCATCCCACTGTCGCAGCCGGTCCTGATCATCTCCTTGAGCGTCTTGGCACGATTTGTGCCGGAAGCCCTGTTGCCCAAACTGATCTGCAAAGCAGTCAAGACGGCACTCTTGCCACTTCCATTGTGGCCGATGATGAAGTTTATCAGGGGTCCAAGTTTAATTATCAAGTTAGTATGGCACATGAAGTTGCGCATGTAGACACTCTCGATGACACCAGAGTCAGCAGCCACGTTGTTTCTATGCTCCCTAAGCCTTCTTTCTACGAACTGCGTTGCCTTGATCTCGTCCACCTCATCGTCTTCCTGCTCATCGTCGCTCGAGTTCTGACGCACTGTGTAATCGAGCTCGGAATAGTCGTCCCCCGGTTGTTCGACATCGTCCATGAGGAATTCGTCAACATAGTCGGCTTCCTCGTCAGACAAGACTGCTCCGCCCACTGCCTGTGCCATCGCGACTTTTGTTCGCTTGTGGTTCGCGTTGTTGTGGCGAAATGACGAGCTTGCGCTCTCCACCTCGATTCCATCTTCGTCTTCGACATAGGCCTGATGGCGCGACCGCTTCCGCCCAGTCATGGCTGCGGCGGTGGTGTTGCCAGCAAGAGTTGGTGGTTGTGGTGTTGTTGGATGTCGTGGAGGTAGACTGGGAAAGAATTGAGGCAGCCAAGGCAGACGCGTCTGGACGCGTATCCCCATCAAATGTGCCAAGACCCAGTAAATTACGCGCTTTCACCACTTCACCTCGCCTCTTAATCTTCTTCCACCCATTCTATAACTACATACGAAGTGGTGCATTTCAGATACGAACTCACCAAGAACACCAGCATCATCGTCCGCGACGTCCTTGCTACTGCCTCAAAGATCACAGCCCTCACTCGCACGCTATTGCTAATTTGAGACACCAGGACGCGCTCACCTTTCCCAGCTTACACACCATCTGCTGCTAGCCTTCGAAGACTTCTTTATGCTGGCTGATTCTGGACAAAGAACACAATGACTTTGTCTCGAGACACAGGACGACTGCGCTCGTATGGATTTCTTCACTGCAGGTGGAAATCACTCGCTTTACACGAAGACTGGCCCCCAATTTCTCGGGGTCAGTCCGCCTGGCCAGAGGCTACAGATCGACTTGACACGATGGAATTCACCATCGATGTAACACGCATTGCCCGTCACTTCACAAAAAGTCTTATATGGGTGGTATATGTGCAAGAGCTTCGATTTCTCTACACAGAGTGCATAGACAACCTCTAGATCCCCTAGCATCTGACTACCACATATTGACATTCCCGGCATACAATCTGAAACTGCAATGGATCCCGCATACAACATCAAAATCGTCGCGGAGGATCTTACTGACTATCTCATCACTACCGGACATCCGAGCGGCCGGCAGACAGCTCAATGGGTGGCTAAGTCCGCACTACGTGGTTCAGTCGCTGCGCAATGGGAGCAAGTTCGCGATGAATCCTTCGGGCTACTCAATTTATATCAGCAAGACCGCACGATCATGGATGCATTGGGCACTGAATTTGTCAACATATGCTTCGAGCCGAGGGTGATGCATGCCGTTATCGAGGAGCCTGGTAGCCTCGCGGTATGGAACACGTTAACCACGAAGTACCCTGGATGCGAAATGGTATGCCCGCCAACCAAGGTTGATCATATAGCTTGTCAAGCCTATGAGAATGGACTCAGGGCTGCTGCGCACCAAGCGATGTCGCCACTATCGGACAGTGGTCGCTTTGAGGCGCCAAGCCAGAAACAGAGCAATCCAGGTCCACCTACTTTCTACAGCAATCGCCCCCGTTCTGACATGCCAGATGCTGAGGTAGGTGGGACCCAGATGCCCAGCGCAATCGACTGCCAAGACCTCCCGTTCAAGCACGATGACGCCTCCAAAGTTGTCTTCAAGTGTGAGATGCCAGAGCATGGAGACAACAAGTTTCACACTTGTACCGCTTGCTCCGAAGACGCCGTGATGCTTCTCACTGCCCAGCAACAAGATGTGTACGACTTTGGCGCTATTTTCCCCTTGTGTAGGGACTGTGGATTGAGGGACGTGACTGATGACATTTCCCAGTGCACATGCACGTGCCTCACCCCCGAAACAAAGTGCAGCTCCTGCATCTGGATGACGCTTAACGGTCTCGTCGAAACCAAGAAGCGGGCCATGACGAGGACGTGCCACGGCAAGCAATGCTTCGACTGTCGGGCTATATTAGATGGCAGAGAGACCATTGGTAAATGCTCTTACTGCTGTGGCCTCGAGATCAACGAACCAAATTAGGCCAGGCAGACAAAACAAAAGGCGAGTGTCAATAAGGACAATCGGGAGATCGTTCTAGCAAGGATTGCAGTAAAGTGGCTGAAGGACGCCGCATCTATGTTCAATCGAAAGGACAGGCGAAACTGCCCAGCGGGATGATATGTGTATATCAGAATGCCATCGATAATGTTCACAACAAACAATGTCTCCTTACTACTCCCTTGAAAGTAAATATACCAAGGTCCATATACGACATTTCCGTCCTAGAGACTTCAACTAGATAAAAATGCCCCATTTGTGAGATCTCACAACCGACGGAAAGGGATGATAGCCTTAGCCAAGACGTCCAGCTATCATCCATGATAAAATTCGTGATAAATGAAATAGATTCAGAAGATTGCCTAGAAGGAGGTGACTTGCCAAGGAGACCAGTGAGCATTACGGTACGTTACATTCGGTTGCGGTATGTGCATCGGCATGATCTGCAGTAGTACGGTACTTTGACTGTGTGCCGCTGTTACTGATTGTGCGACCCCATCGGTCCCTGAATTTGGTTGTTTACAACCACAATCTGCCTACCTACCTGGTAGTCATCACATACGTGCGACAGGTCAACAGAAACGCTAGATATCTATCCCCGTTGACGCACCAGTCGGTGTTGACGACATTGGTAATGAACTAGTCCGATCGATTGCGGTGGGAGGTGGTGCTTGGAGGATACGGAGCACAATCCGTTACCTCATGCAATTACCGGTCAGTCGGCTCGAACTCCTTTTAGTAGCCCGTGAGCTGAGATTTGGTGCGATCTGGGTGAACCCTTAACCGCACGTGATATCACGATACTAGTCGGGCTCAGGTGAGTGAAGTGTGTGATCCCTGTTGTTGCATGGAGTGAGGGTCAGCCTGGTCAACGCGGTGGAGACTGAGTCAGTGCGGGAGGTCGGGTGGAGAGGACACGAAAGGCAAATGAGAGAAAGAGATGGGATTGGTCGAGCATGGACCGTATAGTGCGCCTGCCGAGATTTGAACTTCCAACTCACCATGGACTGTGACTACACCACCTCCTCAGGGCTCAGGCTACTCTTTTACACTTCCCTACACACCACCTCACTGCCGTCCATCTCTTCCTATAACTACATGTAGCAGCTTGACCAAACCTCGATACCGCTACCGTTAACATCTCTCCGCCTCATCTACCCACCGCAACGGCCGAGACATCGCACGCGTACTGCTCGATACAGACTCTGACCACTGCGAGCTTCAAGATGCGTACTGCACTGACCCGTGAAAGATCCTTGGACTGCCTCCCTGAGTCCCCTGGTCGTAGTAGTGCCTGCTCGAATCGCTGGGGGCACTTCGGACACAGATACTCCCTGGCCAGGAGGAGTGGAACATGAACATATGATACATATCGTACGCGATTCCTGGGGAGCCGTATCTTTAGTGTTCCAACTTCCATGGACCATGATGCTGGACCATCATCAAGACGCCAATGGATCGTCCGCCTTGGGATTTGGGAAAACTCACCATCGTCACTTGTTATGCCGCTTGGAGGAACGCTTCTAATTGGCAGAAACTGCGATGCAAACGACCGTCCTGTCTTCTGCCAAGGCTCCAGGCCGCGCCTTGTCGACCATCCGGTGATATTGTACCGTATGAGTAGTAGTGACGCCGCATGACACATGACCTCTTACCAGCGAAGGATTCTGTTCAACGAGGGCGTGGTTGTATGTGACGCATCACTACCTATGCGAGACAAAGATACACCGGTACACAGCCTCGTGAGGCGCTGAGCTCCAGACGCGATGAACATATACGCGACCCTCCATCTTCCACACTCATTCTGACTGACTCCAACGGGCTCGCCTCCTCCTCCCCGGCAAGAAGTCTATCATTGGAGAAATGCCCCTGTACACCCCGGCTGTGCTCAAGCACAAATGGACATGCTTACCAAACGAACCGCCAATCTTCCGCGCTCCGCGCAACTCACCATCCCTTCACCATGCCTACCACCACCATGTTGACTTCACACCGGTGTTGAAATCGTAGAGTCCAGTAAGGATGGTGTCGCAACTACCGCAGGCTTCAGGCCGCGGGCATGGCACGTTCGCCAGCTGGGCGATGAACTAGAATAAGTGTTTGCACCAAATCGTGTTCCCAGGAGGTCCTCGATAGCTTGCTGTTAACAGGACAAAGGCTTCTTGATCTGCAAACACTCACACTCACACACACATACACAAGTACAGCAGTTTCCTTTCACACTGCGCTTTTGCCGCCAGAAACATCATTCTCCTCGTAACCTTGAGAGAGGGAGCTTTGAACCCGGCTGCCATACATATAGCATTAGACAAGAAACAATTTCCTCAGTCATGACCCTTACACCACCCGACTTGACTGAGCTAGGTGGCACACCCACTGGGCGAGTCATGGCAGAGCGAGATTCCAAGAATCCAATCGAAGATAGTATGGATATGCTTCGACTACTGGAATACCCGCAACTTATGGGCAGAACATATCTCGATCACGCCGGGGCCACTGTAAGCAACATGATGACCAACCCCCGCTACCCCCACCAATTCACTTGGAGGTATCCGGGCTAATTGTATTCACTTCTTCTCAAAACAAAAAAACAGCAACCAGCCAAATCACTCAACACCGCCATCTGCGAAGACGTTTCCCAAAACCTCTACGGCAACCCCCACTCTGAACACTCTCCCTCCCAACTCGCGCACCACCGCATCCAAGAAACCCGTCTCAAAGCCCTCGAATTCTTCCACGCGGATCCTCACGAGTGGGATCTCATTTTCACGCAAAATACCACGGCTGCGGTCAAACTCGTGCACGATTGCTTTCGCGACCACGCTGCGGCTCCGCCAGGTGGTGGCGCTGGTCGCAATTGGTGGTTTGGATATCACAAGGACTCGCATACGTCGATTGTCGGGGTGCGAGAGGGGACGAGATTGCATCGGTGCTTTCGGAGTGATCGCGAAGTGGACTTGTGGATTGAGAGTCGAGGGCTTGGGGGTGCGATGGTTCATGATGTTGGGTTGTTTGCTTATCCTGGTATGTTTTTCGCTTTTTCCTTTCTTTCTTTTTTTTTTCTCTTTCAGCTTTTTTCGTTGTCGGAGAGAGGAGAGGGGCAAAATAGTTGGGTTCAAGATTGTTATACTGACAAGATTGTAAATTTTCAGCACAGTCGAATATGACGGGAAGGCGACTACCTCTTGATTGGTGAGTTTTAATCTCGTATTCTTTTTTTTTTGTGATATCAAAAGAAAAACTGACTTGGGACTGATTTTCAGGCCTGCACGCATACGTTCACGTGTCAAAGCAGAGACGTACACTCTCCTGGACGCGGCAGCATATACATCCACGGCCGAACTGAACCTCTCCGACACCGCTCGAGCACCGGATTTTGTCGCATTGTCGTTTTACAAAATCTTTGGAGCTCCTTACATTGGCTGTCTGCTCGTCAAAAAAAGTGCGAGAAAAGTCATGGAGTCTCGCCGATATTTTGGCGGGGGCACAGTCGACATGGTCATTGCCGTCAATGACAGTTGGGTCAAACGGAAAGGTAAAATCCATCTTCATGAACGCCTGGAAGATGGGACACTCCCTTGTCGCCAGATCTTCGAGTTGGATCATGCCATTGATATTCATCGGAAATTGTACGGGCCATCACCCATGAAGCATATTTCCATGCACACGACGCGATTGATCAAAAAGCTCCACGACGATCTCGTGAGTCTACGACATTCGAATGGATTGCCGGTGGTGAAGATTTACAAAGACAGTGGATCGGTGTTTGGGGAGGCTCACCTGCAAGGTGCGACGATTGCTTTCAATATCCAAAAAGACCGAGGCGGGTTGGTCAGGTACTTTGACTTTGAAAAAGAAGCCAATGCACAGGATATTCATGTGCGAAGTGGAAGTCTGTGTAACCCGGGTGGAACGGCGACATATCTACAATGGAGCCCGACGGAACTTCGAGAAGCGTTTGCGTATGGACATAGTTGTTCAAGTCCTCAGGCGGAGTATTCGGGAAAGGCGCTGGGTGTGGTTCGAGTTTCTCTGGGGGCCATGTCGTCGGATGCGGATATTGCTCGTCTGGTGCAGTTTGTGCGGGAGACGTATGTTGATCGGGTTTACGATTCGGGGGGTCCGATCTGTCTTCCGGGGGATGTCATGGCGGATGCTCCCATATCCACGAAGAGTCGTGCTTCGGCGAAAGGTTCGCATGTTTCGGACCAGAAGGAGGTGGCTCGAATGTCGTCAAGAATTTCGAGTGATAGTACTTGTACTTTGACGGCGGAGACGGCGCTTGAGCAGCAACAACAGCAGCAGCAGCAGCAGCAGCAACAGGTTGTCGGCGTTGTGGGTGTTGTGGCTCTTGCTGGCGCTGTTGCGGAGAGGAAAGGTCCGAGTTTTCTCAAGGCAGGCGACTTGTTATTGACGCCAACAGCAGATGCCATGGCGAGGGAGGCTAGCCTGACGTCGAGCACGAGTAATGTGTCAAAGGAGGAGGAAATGTGCAGTATGAAGAGTAAAGCATCGCGGACTGAGAGACTTCGCAAGAGTATTGGAGAGGTATTCCGGCGTGGGTCGAGGAGGCAGGGTACACATGTATGGTGAGGTGAAGTGAGGTGAAGTGAGGTGAAGTGAGGTGAAGTGAGGTGAAGTGAGGTGAAGTGAGGTGAAGTGAGGTAAGGTGAAGTGGCTTGATGATGTTACGACTTCCTTTTGTACTCGTCTCATACCTCTTACGGAGGAAGATGTCGATCTGGGTGCTTTCACGAGGTCGGGTGTAGGTGTAGGTGTAGGTAATGGAACGGCATTGTGTCGGTGATGTAATAACTCTATGGCAGTCCTTACCTTACACATCAACAAGGAGGATCGTACCTACCTTGCCTTACAAAATAAGGCGTATCGAGGACTGAGGTCGGTCGGAGAGAGAACAGGTGCAGGTGTGGGTAGGCAACTACAGGCGCGAGTCATGTGCTAACGGCGGCGATAAGAAATTCCCAATGACCGGACTCGTGGCGCGGGCATCTTCGGTAGTTTTGTGTGGCGGAGTCTGGTAAGGTAGTGGGAGGTAGTGGCTTGGTGGTTTGTGATGCACCTTTTACCTCCTACACCCGACATTACCTACCTCTTAGGTACACAGTTAGGAGGTACAGTGTATCCCCTACAAATAATTGAGAAGGTACATGACTACATGTAAATCTCCGCATCCTCTCAACCGACTCGTCACATTGTGGACGTGCTGCCAAGCCGTCACTCACATGCGCGATGATGTGCTGGCACCAGTGTGGCAGTGTGGCAGTTCAGTGAGAGTTCTCCGTCTGGAGGTGCTACAAGGTTCCAGGTTGTTGTGTCAACGGCATCTCAGCCACTCTTTTGCGGCACCTGACGTCTGCACGGGTCCACGGGATTTGCTATCACTGCTATCAATGCCTCTCTACCTTGCTTTAGATGCCCTTAGAACTACCCTAGCGTGAGAGCTTGCCCGCCATCTGCCGGTCATTTCTTACCAGGTAATTTCATAAAGAACATCTTCAATATATAGTATACGGTACGGTATATATATATAATGGTTGCGTTGGGCCAAGCAACGCCTCCTGATGGTGATGAATGAGACAGGCTCAGACAGCACCGTAATCGATAATCATACCGTACTCCCACTGTTTCCCCTCGTCCTCAGGCATATCATCATTGTTCGTACCACAACACCCGGCGTGTGCCAGCCAGTTCAAGTTAAGATTGCGCATGCAACAAGCTTCATCCTGTCTTGCGAAGTGACGTATTGGAGAGGAAAAAAAAGGGCTGTGGCTTGTGGTCGGCTTCCCTACCTCCGAACTATGCACCTCTACCATTCTGCCCATCTTCTATACCTACCTCCTCTGCCTCCTCTCCCTCCGAACTACCCCCTCTCCTCCTCCTCCTCCACTTCCTCCTCCTCCTCCTCCTCCTCCTGCTCTCCCTCCTGAGCGCGCTCTGCTGCACGGGACTCACATATCGACCACTGTGAAACATTTCTCCTTGTAGTGCCCCTTCTAACTGGGCTTTGCTGCGCCTGCAGCGCATTGTCGTCGCTCACTTACCTTACCCTGTCCATTGTTTACGGATACCCTGCGCACCCCCCCGTGGGATACATCATCTACCAGCCACAATCATGTCCAACTCGTACGGCGCACTTCCTCAGCCGAACGACTCTCATCTCTCTCGCGGCTACGGTGCCTCACAAGCAACCGACTTTGCAGCCCAGGGAAATCCGAACATGAGCTCACCGCTGGCCCACTCGGTCGGCCAGACTGGTGCCTTCCACGAGGACTTTGACGCCAGCCAGCGAGGCTCGTCCATCATTGATGGCCTGCAGCGCTCCTCTTCGCACGCCAGCACCGCTGCGCCGGGAAGTGTCAGTCGCAGCAACACACTCAAGAAGAAGAGCAGTTTCAAGCGCTCAGGCAGCGTAAAACGCAGCGGCAGCAGGAAGAGCTTGAGGGCCGGCAGCATCAAGGGCGTGGGCGTGGACGCCGATAGGGAGCAATTCCACAGCTATGCCTTCACGCCTGTGCCAACCACAGGCACACCGACAGAAGTCCTGGCCAACCGCTTTCAGGCATGGAGACAGCTGTTGAAGTCGCTGATCGCTTACTTTCGCGAGATCCAGAACTCCTACGATGCTCGCGGCAAGGCCTTGCACAAGGTGCAAAACACCATCTCCAATATTTCGCATCCTGCAGTATTCATGAGCAACGACGGGCTGGGCGAGGCCACGCGCATACTCGATGCCTACCACAAGCGCTCTACTGCCGAAGCCAGCAAAGCGCGCGAGATCGAGAACGATGTCATTGGTGCATTGACTGGTCTGCGAAGTGATCTCGGCCAGAAGATTAAAGAGATCAAGAGCTTGAGCGGCGACTTTAAGAACTCTGTCGACAAGGAAAAGGCTGCCACCAAGCAGGAAGTCGAGAAGCTGCAAGAGGCGCTTCTGCACTCAGATCATGCAGGCGGCAATGCCGGGGGCAAACATGATCCTTATGTGGTGCGACTGGGCGTAGACAGGCAGATCGAAAGGCAGATTGACGAGGAAAACTATCTTCACCGGGTATGTTCTATGCAACCATTGATCCAACATGTCGAGTACACCACTAATCACTCCCTGCAGGCCTATCTCAACCTCGAGAGCTCTGGACGTGAGCTTGAGTCGATCGTCGTGGGCGAAATTCAAAAGGCATACAATGCTCTTGCTGGCATCCTCAAGCGTGAGGCGGACGATGCCTACAATGCAGTCGAAAGCCTACGAGGCGGCCCAATCGCCATGCCCAAAGATCAGGAATGGTACGAATTCGTGACCCACGACCCACATTTTGTCGATCCAAACGTACCACTCCGCCGTATTGAAGAGATTGAATATCCTGGCAAACATGCTCCTGCCGCGACTGAGATTCGTGCTGGCATGCTCGAGCGCAAGAGCAAGTACCTGAAGTCCTACACACCGGGGTGGTATGTCCTATCGCCCACGCATCTTCACGAGTTCAAGTCAGCGGACAAGATCTACTCCCAACCACCAGTCATGTCGCTGTACCTGCTGGATCAAAAGCTCGGCTCGCACTCTGACCGCGGGTCTTCGAGCCACAAATTCATGCTCAAGGGTAAGCAGTCTGGGGGCATGCACAAGGGCCACAACTGGGTATTCCGTGCCGAGAGCTACGATACCATGATGGCCTGGTTCGAAGACATTCGCGTCCTCACCGAGACGACCGGCGAGCAGAGGCAAGCCTTTGTTCGCAAGCACGCTAGGAGCGTGTCTGGCACCAGTGACCGAGGCACAGTCAGCAGCGACGGCCTGGAAGACGACGAAGCCGACCAGGCGCCCTATTCGGCGGATGCTGCTAGCTTGGCTGAGCAGAACCCCATTGTGGATGATAAGCCACGAAGACCGCAGCCAGGTGAGTGAGACCTTGCCCTTGCGATTGAGCGTTATTTGTTTGCCTTGTTCTCACGCTGCGATCTGCATTGCAGTCACTGATGACCATAGGCGGTCGATTCCCGTCTGACCTGGCCCTTCGCAAAGCCGGCACCATGAGCACAGCGACCGATGGGACTGCAGAAGACGATTCAGATGACGACGGCAATGCACATTTCATCGGTGCCGCCGGTGGTGTCCCAGGCTCGCAGCGCCATGTACGGGGGCCAAGCTACGACTATGGCGGCAAGGATCCCTACCGCATGGACAATGTCGAATCCGCCACAGTCCACGAGCAACCATTCACCACGCGACCATATACGCCACCCCACCAGGATGAGCTTGCTGCTGCTGCACCACTCACCACTGGAGCTGCTGGTGTTGGTGCTGGTGTTTTTGGCACCGAAGCCTATCGCCGTCACCAGCAAGAGCAGCAGAATAAGGAGAATGCAATCCTGCAGCAGTCCCAGATTCACTCTCCCCAGCCAGTACAACCTCAACCACCTCTCCAGACGCAGACCTATGCCCTTTCGGGAACCGAGAATCTGCCAGCAGCCCAGCATCAGGCTCCACCAGCTCAATTGCAGCAGCCTATCGCTTCATCTGCGCAGCCAACAGGCAATTACCAACAGTCCGCCCAGCCTTTTTTAGGTAGTGAGCCAGCAACCACCTCTGTCCAGTCTCAGCCACGGGGTTCGCTGGCTCGTTCCCCCACGGAAAACTACAGTGACTGGATTGCACCAGCAGCGACAGGTGTTGCTGGAGTTGGAGCAGGCGCACTTGGAGCCGAGGCATATCGCCACCACCAGCAAAACGCCGGCGTGCCTCAAACCGAAGATCAGAAGGTGTCGTCCATCGAGCCGGAAACGACCGCTTTGCCATCACTTCCAGAGCAGCCTTCGCCATCCCAGAGCCAGACCAGCCTCAGCGCCATCTCTCGCGAACGCTCAGTGCGTGCCTCGCCTGTCGGCAATAGCATTGCGGCAATTGCGCTTGGCAACGAACCACGCTCAAATCCAGTTTCCCCACCTGAGTCGCCAGCAGCCATTGCCACTCCCCCTACGCTGTCAGCACCTGCTACCAGTGAACAACCGACCCTCGAATCTACAAAGACTCTTCAGTCGATCACTTCCGAGCCGACCGCCCTGCCAACAGCATCCGCCATCGCAGCCGAGTTGACTACCAACGAGCCGATTACCGATGTGAATGCTGGATCCGCGAGCCCTCCTCTCGGCGGCAATGAAGCCAACGGAGCCCACCTAACGGGCGAGTTCTTCCCACGCGTCATTCGACACGACACGAACTTGAGCGTCAGCAAGTTGCACGTGCCAGGAGAATTCAAATAGGAAGATGATATCTGAAGGGACGATGGGAGGACAATATTCATTTCGACAGTAAAACGCATATGACAATGCTTTGGCAACACAGGACTCTTTTGGACAGGAAATGGCACGAATGTGATTGGATGGATGGACGGGCAATGGTTGATGAGGGTTGTTTTTATTTAGGTTCTCGCTTTTTTGATTATTATGCGTGCGTGTACACAATACTGTTGCGCGCGTGTCTTCCTCCTTTTTTTCTTCGCCCACTTCTTCTCAAAAATATTTCGGTCCCATTCATCACATCAAGTAGCTAGGCGAGCGCCAACCACTTTTCTTTGGTGTCAAGCGTGAAGTGAAGCAGCCTTTTTAGGGGGTTTTCGTTGTTATTGTTGTTGTTGTCGTCGTCTTGTTCTCTTTTTTTTCCTGTTTCCATTCAATACACGGTTTTATCCATGTCTGTCTGCGTTGTTTGGTATATTGATATGTGTGTGTGTGTGTGTACAGGAAGAATGAAACAAGTACATGTATGTTGAAAATGTACAGAGCCTCTAGGAAGCAATCAATCGATCAATCAACTTTACTATATATGCCTACCTACCTTACCACTTGTTGGAGCAAATTAGGACGATATTTATATGCATGTGTAGGTATATCGATATGTCTACCTAAGCAGTGAGTGAGTGCCTGAGAGAAAAAAAAAGGAAGTTGTTAATGTTTTGGAAAAAAAAAAAGACTCGGGAAGAAACTTTTGAACTTTTATACCAATGGTGTGAGAATATGTAACCTGGTACCTCCTTATCAAGTCTGAAGAATATTTATCATCAATCAATCATACAACTGACGATATGAATACGGACGGCGGGCAAAAGAGGAAGAAGAAGTCGTCGTCGTCGTCGTCATCACAGTAGCCACACGAGCGGGCATTCCACTCCACAGAGGTACCTAATCCCACGCTTCGACAGCGCGTTCAATAATGGGACGAATGACTTTCCTTCCCGCATCTTCACGTTCGTGCGTCCAGACCATTTGTCTCTTTCCCAGCTCGCTAGCACGATGCCAAGGCTTCGCTTTGAGGGTGGGTTCGTCTTCGATGGCTTTGGAGACGGTGCGGAAGAGATCGTCGGCTTGATCTTCATCGATTCGCACGTCGCTGCGGACGACCAGGACGATTTCGCGGACTTTTTGCTTGTTGCCGTGTTTGTCGTGGATTTTGTATTTGTTGAGAGCGACGCTGATGTCCATGCCGACTTGAGCGGTCCATGCGGCTTCGATGGTGAACCAGTTGAAGAGGGCTTGGAATTCGGTCTTTTTGATTTGTTCGTCGAGAGAGAAAGGGATCGA
Source organism: Sphaerulina musiva SO2202 (assembly GCF_000320565.1). Classification (NCBI taxonomy): domain Eukaryota; kingdom Fungi; phylum Ascomycota; class Dothideomycetes; order Mycosphaerellales; family Mycosphaerellaceae; genus Sphaerulina; species Sphaerulina musiva. The sequence continues at coordinate 1,211,400 of NW_016017393.1, forward strand.
GGCAAATCCGAGGCTCACAGTGGGTGTTCGTGGGGAGGGAGTGTCGACCAGGTCGCCTTTGTAGTCTCGACGCAAGAGATCACGAACGCTGAGCCCGTCCAGATCCTTTTTCGCTTCTTTCAGCTCGTCGTTCAGACTTTGCATCTGGTCTTCCAAATCGCGCTTGTGCCAATTACTGCGCTTGAGTACACGCTTGGCAGTTTTGATGTCTTCCTTCGTGGCTTCTTCCAGACCCTTGGAGTCAATCGTGATTGCGCCAAGGATGAGCTCGAGCAGCTCATGAGGCATGTGGTACTCTTCTGGCAGCGCTTCGAGCTCGTCGAGCATCTGACGTGCTACAAGAGTGGTGCAGCTTGCTACAGTTTCGAAGATGCGAGGCGAGGCATCGGGACCAGCTCCCTGGTCGACATGGTGGTCGAAGATGGATAGAATTGATGCCTTGGCCCACTTGCGCAATGGCACGGCATGGTCGACGAGCACGATTCCCTTGAGGTCTTTCGCTAAAGTCTCAGGATCTTCCGGCAATTCGTCGATCGTGAGCAGATCGCTGTGGCCAGAGCTCATTTGGGACTTTTGAAGGGCGAGCTTATTTTCCGGGCGCAAGTCGAGAGCATCTGTGGGAGTTTGTAGTAATGCGATAGCCTTGACCGGATTCGAGGTATTCTGAGTCGAGTGCTCGAGGTGATATGCCCAGGTTATGGCAGCAGTCAAGGAATCAAGGTCGCCTCCTTCATTGCCTTGCACGAATACCCATTCGTTCGACCTGCCTGCCTGCCAGTCGATCAAGAACTCCTTTTTCGTGGCACGGCTCCACTCGCTGAAGTGTCCCACGCCCGTCTCAATGCCGTTGTGTGGCCTGACGGGGCTGGGCTTGAGAATAGTCTGTTCAGATCGTGAGGCGATTGCACATGTCGCGGCAGCGAGGACGCTGCCGATGATGGCTTTCTGAGCGCGCATGATGATAGATTTGGAAGTAGCGATGCTCATCAATGGTGCATGTAGTAGAACTAGTCGTGAGATGATTGAAAAGCATTGTGAACAGTATGTACCTTTCAAGTGAGAGATGAAACAAGACCCCAGCCAGCCACGCTTTCCAAGGCACAACGCCTCGTACCTTGTACATGGCATGACTTACTCCCGCGGGCAATGACGTGGGGTGCTTTTTCTCACCCTTTCACCTCCTCAGACAACATTACAACAAAGCCTAACAACGTCAACAACAACGACGTGATTATCGGATCTCGAACATTGCTCTGATTCAAACCAGACTTCATCATACATATCTATATCATGTCTTTGATGTCATAACGCCGAGACCGATGCCTTTGGTATACACCCTGTGACCAATACGCCCCTTTCCGTAAGAGGTTCCCGAGTTGAACGCCGTAAATCCCAAGCAATAAGCCCAAAACAACCCCCTTTTCTCTTCTAGCCGAACGGGAATCCGCCTGGAAATCCGCCCCCAAAGTTCGGCATTCCACCGCCTGCCTGGAATTTGAATCGCTGTTGACCACCTCCACTTTGGAAGAATATCGGCTGTCCTTGTCCAAATGGTGACCCCTGGAACGGGTGCCCTCCCTGGTTTGCGTGAGGATCATTGGGATCTTCCCCGCCATCGAAGCGTGCTTTCAACTCGGGATCACTGAGGACTTCGTAGGCTTCGTTGATCGCCGACATCTTCTTCTGCGCTTCCTCCTGCGTGACACCGTTCTTCGCCGCCTTGTCCGGATGATGCTGAACGGTGAGCTTACGGAAAGCCTTCTTGATCTCCCTCTCATCGGCATCACGCGAGACGCCGAGGACCTTGTAATAGTCCTTTTGCTTCGATCGTTTCAGTAATTGCTGCGCTTTCTGCATTAATTCTTGGATCTTTTGGGTGCGGCCATGAACTTCTGAGGCTTGATTGAGGGTGCTCAATGCAGGCTCGAACTCTTCCGCATCAATCTGTCTCTGTGCCTTGTTGAGCAAGGCGGGAAGCGACTGCGCGTTGAACGTGAGAGCTTCAGTACAGAAAGGCGTGGCTTTCTTAAAGTTATTCATTTCCGTGTACGCTTCGCACGCACTTTCGACGAGGGAGGCGTAGAGCTCATTTGGCGCATTGGCGTGGATATAGCCAGCTTCCTTCCACGTCTTCACATCGTCCTTGACCTCTTGAAGCAGACCTGGGTCTTCGCCCACTGCAATCAGAAGCTTCACTGCGGATGCAAATTGACGCTTCTCCTTCAACGTGTTAAACTTTTTGATGGTCCGCTCGATGGCCTTCTCGCTCTTCCGGAGCTTAGAGCAAGCTTTGTTGTCCGGGTCGTTTTGGAGGCACTTGGAGACGGAGGCTGTGCCCTTGTCCGTCTCGCCCAGAGAATAGAAGGACATGGCTGAGATCTGTAGGTAGGGCTCGGGGTTGCCGGGATTGATCTGCATGACATGATTCAGATCTGCAATGCCCTCCATGACCTGGCCTTGCTCGAACCGACATCGTGCTCTCCGCTGTCTGAGCTCCAGGGCGGTTCCAGCGACCATCACAGCAGTACTGGCTTGTGCGACACACTCCTCCCATTTGCCAGCCTTCTCTGCCTCGGCCGACAACTTTTCCGCACCTTCAGCCTCTTCCAGTTCCAACCACGCGTCGGTGCCCTGCTTCTTCGCCGCAATATAGTCTTGCTTCGCTCCTGCCCAATCTGCGTTCCTGCTTCGTAGCTTCGCGCGTTGTGTGAGCGCGCCCTCGAAGCCGGGCTTCAATGTCAACACTTGGTCGAAGTCCTTACTGGCTTGCTGGTTCTTGCCAAGTGACAGGTAGGTTGCGCCGCGCTTGAAGAGGGTGAGGTAGTTGCTTGGATCCTTGTGGACGGCAACATCGAAGTACACAATGGCATCCTGCGCCTTTCCTCGTGCGAGGTTTGCATTCGCCAATTCGATCAGTTGCGACACGGGCGTATCGGTGTCAATTTCGGAAGTGGTGATGGCTGCGACAGGCACTGTGGAGAGGCACAATGCCCCGAGGGCAATGAGTGAGCTCCGGAGGATCATGGTTGGCGCGAGGTGACAGTGTATGAATGTGCCGGTGGCGAGGTGGAGCGAGAGAGGAGTTGAGTCTGGAGCGGGAGTTGGAGTGTAGGAAGTACCTTTCGAGAGTGAACACTTGTTCATCGACGAGGTGAGCTTTCCAGTGTGGCTGATCGGGCTTTAAGGTTCAAGGGTTAGCTTGTGACGGTTCGACGGGTTCGTTAGTTCCATGGAAGGGAACACCCGGCGGGGCCACTAAGACTCCAAGAGACACTTCTGGAACACTTTAACCCTCCACCTCCATTCGTATTGTAGTATCAAGTATGGTCTTCCTAGGCACGTGGAGAGACATCACAGTTCACGAACCGCCAAGTGAACAGTGTTCCCATACACTCTGCACGTGTCATTTGCAAGTATCATCCCACAGATCCTATATTTACCTACCTACTCATGCCAAACACTTTTGAAGCAAGTGAGTTATATGCAGGGCCCGATGTTGCACTAGACACGCTACGAACAAAACGCTTGTCTCGTTCGCCACTGCACCAACACATGACACAACCATGCCCGAGATCGCAAAAAGGCGAATGAGTTACCCCAGCAGGCAATAGACCACGAACTGTGCGGCGGTCATTCGAACAACTATAGACCAACTCAGCACCCCTGCCCTGCCGTGCAATGTGACTAGGCCGTGTCCGTATGCGACGTGCCAAAGAAACGCCATACACCTCGCCATGTAAACAGATCCAGATTCAATTCAATCCACCAGGCTCTCTTGTCCCGGTCCATAATTCTAATAGTATCCCAATTTCTTCTGCTTGGACCCCTTGGCCTGCTCGACGTTGATTCCCGGCTTTGCATAAGCGCAATGCGCATCCTTGATGCTGACGACCTCGTACGTCCCCTCCTCACTTGCCCATATCCTCATCGAATGTTCATGAGAAATTTCACTCTTCATATCCAATACTTGACTCTTCTTCTTGCCATGCTTGTCCGTGTTGGATGAGCGTGTATAGGTGAACTCGAAAGGAGGGGTGCCACCGAAATCAAAGGTGAGTTCGGCTTGTCCACCTTCATGGATGTCAACGTAGGAATCTTTGCCTTTGCTGACGCGGACCGAAGGCATGCCGTGGATACGTTTTTCAATGTCCGAAGACGCTTTGCACGTAGAGGCAGAGTCTTGCAGACCGGTGATTCGGAATACGCCAGGCTTTTCAGCAAGACGTTTGAAAGTGTTGCCACTGGACACGGAAGCCTTTCGTGCTTGTCCTTCAAAAGTGTAGAACACCTGGAACGGTGCGACTCCTGCTAGCCCGAAATTGAGACGATCGCCGACGCAGTAGTCAGAACGTTCTTCGAGACTGACAATTGTAGGCGCATCATGAACACTGATCTGCACGCGAGGAGCTGTGCTATCGAGAGTTCGGGAACAGCCTCGAGCGTCCGAGACGCGGCGAAGAGAGACGGCGCTCTTGCCCAGATGGAGGCGAGAGTGAGGGATGTGGATACTGTGGCTCTTGCTTTCGATGTTGGTGTAGTGTACCATTTCAGGCTTGACGGTGCCGTGGTGTTTGATCTCGACTTCGAGCTCAAATGGAGGCACACCATGAAGCGTGACGGGAATTACCTCCTCGCCATCTGACTCAACCGAGCAGAAGCTATACGTCTTACCTGGTGTCGCGAATGCTGCCGAGGGACGAGAGTTGACCTTTTGCTTGATGCTGATGGGCGTAAAGTGCTTCGGCGAGTGCTCCGGGTAATTTCCGTCACTGAAAGCGGCCAACTTGTATTCATAGGCACCTGCGACTGAAGTTTCCATACGAAGACTTGCTACATTCAGAGCGGCCCGCAGCTCCTTGTTGCGTGGTGCAACAGCACCGACCTCCGGCCTCACAGTCTGGATGTATGAGAGCTTGTACGGAGGCGAGCCCTTAAATAGCACTTCGACAGCATCCTCATCACCTTCGCACACCTCTGAGCGCACAAAGACGTTCTTCTTCTCGCTTTGGATGTCGTCCGGTGAGATGCGATACTGCGGCCTGGGGATCCAGTGGACCTGAAACTCCTTCGCGGTGCTGTCCACTAGTCCTGGGCAGATATTATCGTGAACGTCAAGAAGCTCGTACATTCCGTCTCGATCGACATCTAGCTTATCGTTTGGTCCATTAGACCGAACGGTCTGCTCTTTGCCTTGGCTATCAAGGTAGTTGACGGTCCACGGAGGCTCGCCAACAAGGCGGAGAGGAAGCGAGACCTTTTTGCCTTCCAAGGTATCGACACTTCGACGGCCCTCAATCTGGCCGAAGCTAACCTTGGGCTTCTGATGACGCACTGTCACCTTGGCTTCATCCTTGAGCAGTTCCTTGCACCCGGTCCCGTCCGTGATACTGACGAGACCCAAGGTGTAATCGCCTCCGTCAGTTAAGATCGGCGTATCCAGATGAATGAACTTCGAAGTGATGTTGTTCGTGTGCATTTTCTGACGTTTACCATTGTGAATGATCTCATACTCCAGGACGAACGGAGGCTCGCCGTTTAGGGAAACTTCAAAGCTCGCAGCCTGGTCAATGCATGTGACCTTTTTGCCTTCGTTGAGGAAACGTGCTGATGCGGACGGCTTCACGTCTTGAGTTAATTCTGGGCCACCCACGAGCTTTTGGTTCTTGTAGACCGCATCACTAATCTTGGTAAACACGTAAGTGTAGTTGCCTGCTTCGACGGGGGTGAACTCCACTTGTCCGCGAAGACCATTGACCCACTCCTTGTGTACGGTATGGTGAGGGTGACCTTGACGAGTTGAAGTATACTCGAGTTCAAAGGGAGGAGTACCGATAAGATCAATGTCGACGAGAAGACCAATTGGCCTGCCAGCGCATTTGTCGAACATGCCGGTGGAATTGACAAGAAGTTCGGGTTCCGGAGGGTTCTGTAGCAAGCATGACGCTGGCTCAAGCACATCACCACTGCAGTAGTCTGTTGACACTCCAGTCAAAGTATACAGTCCAGGCTCTGTAACGTACGGGGATCCTCCTGGTGTCGTGATCGATTCTTTTTTCGTTTGTGGGGTGGCACCGTGTCCACTGCTGGAGCTCATATCAACCTGAGGAGTGAATATCCACTCGAGATGGTACGATGTATGTGGTATCGCTCCCTGTCCAGTGGAAGCATACTGAATCGGAAGCTGGTTTGGTCTGCCTCGAGGTACTTTGAGCGGTTGCTGAGGTGTGCAACCTTGGAGATTAACCACTGGCCGCTCGTGTACGTCGATGTGTTGTTGCAGATGTGTCTTCCTTTGACTCTTCTCAAGCTTATGATCGTTATCTGCATACTCAACGCGATGACCAAAGCCGTCGACGACTTCGTCGATCGCATAAGTCCAGCTCCCGGCTACGACAAGACCTTCGCTCAGCGGCACTCGCACACTTTGTGATTTCACCCACGACGTATCGACTCGAGCCGGTACTACAAGAACATCACTATCCTGCTTCAAGAGCGGCGAAATCAGCTCTTCCGGTTGGATGTTCTCAAAAGTTGATGTAGTTGATGCCTTGTTCACTACCTTGCGGTACTTCACCTTCATCGGTGGTGTGCCGGTCGCGTGCAGTTCAACGTTGGACAATTCGCCACGGCATCGATCAACTGGTGCTGGCAAGAATTCCGCGCTGGGGCATGACACAACGACGGTGTGCGCCACCTTCTTTCTACTCACTTCCAGGTTTGATGCATCAACGACCTTGAGCAGTGCATACAATCCAGGCTTCTTGACCGAATAGTAAAGCGTCTTGGGCTCATTGGGGTCCTCGCTGTATGTGATCAACCTGCTCGCCTCCTTGTGCATCGCCTTGATCTGGCTTTTACTAATGTGGATCGTGCTATTCAGCTGGGTGTCCAAGTCCACATGCAGAATGTCCACGCTGATCGGATCTGTCGCGTTGATCATGATGGGCAGTCTCGCTTCTGTTCTCTTTTTTCCGTCGAGGCAGAATGTCTCCTTCTGTGGGTTCAGAATAGCACTGCCCTCAGGCAAGATGTGGACGACTTGCCGCCCCAGAATCAGGCTGCTGTTAAACAGCACAGTATCGGGGTTGACGCCATGCTCGTTGATCGCGGTCTCATATGCTCCCCACACTCCTCTCCATAGCGCAGCGAACCCCGCCAGAATAGGGATCGGGATCCTGAACATGAGCATCCCATCTAGCAACGCATGTGCCAAGAAAATCAGCGTCATGGTCGCAGAACTCCATTCTAGCCATGGTATGCGCAAGCCGGGCAGTCCAAACAGGAACACTCCATCTATGGCGACCCATTTCATGAACAGCCACAAGCTCTGCTCCTCAGCGTCCACCAAATTGCTGAAATCCCATGCCCGCCATGACCACAGCACTGCCCAAAAGGCCACCGCATAGAGCCGTTGTGTGGGTGCGTCGATGATGTGAGTGGGGATCAGAGGTTCACTGGGTAGTGTGGGTGTCTCTCTGAGGGTGGGTATTCGAGGGAGCGGTTTTTGTTGGCTGGTGGGCGACGATGTGCGGAAGGGATTTGCTCGCTGCTGCAGTGACGCTCGGGGGTTGTCTCCTCGCCGCGGCGTCTGTGGGAATGCGCTGCGAAGGCGCGGTGTGCCGGGTTCCATCTTCTCCTCCGCTCCGCTCGCGCTGTGGTGACGCTGGCTATCGGTGCTTGTGCATTGATGCTGTACGGTGCTCTTCGCTCGAGCTGTTCTCGTCCGTCTGTCTGGCAGGCCTCAATCTCGGAAACGTGTCTGGAGTCGACTGACAGGAGTGTTGTCCTTGCGGCCGTTGTCTGGGTCGTAAGGTCGTAAGCAGAATTCTCGGATTATACCGTCTTGTTTATGGAGCTCCAAACAACGTACATCGAGTTCTCTTCTGCCCGACGCGTTCGCGCGTTCCTAGCGGCGGGAAGCTCCGAGCAAGTGACAAGGGTGTCTCTTCTCAGTCGATCTGATTGCCTGCCACCTCATTTCTGGCAGTCTGTTTGCGAGTCTCAAGGTCGGTAAAGATGCGGACCGTAATGGCAGCCTTAGTTCTGCATCAAGCACAGAGCAAACGGTTTGAAATTGACCTCTATTCACCTTTTGTGCTTCCAACTTGAATTACTCCCGCCAGTTCCTGCCTGCAATTGAGCTGCACCGATTGGATTCCCTCTCTTTTCATTCACTTCGCAGGACTTCTGCTGAACTCCCCATACATCATCCAACATGCCGCCAAAACGAGGCCAAAAGCGCAAGTCTGACCATCCACATGCAGATGCAATAGCAGCTAATGCTGGCACTGTCCTCGTCCCGCCTGATCGCGACACTTGGTCAGGATGGGTCGAGATGGAGAGTGAGCCCGTGAGTAGCAAGGTCAACTCTCCCTGGTGCAGACATAACTAACCTGACGCAGGCCTTTTTCAACGTTATGTTGAAGGAGATGGGCGTTCGAGGTGCCAAAGTGCAAGAAGTGCTATCAATCGAGGACGACATGCTGGCCATTCTGCCGTGAGTGCTGACGACCAACGTCTATTTCCCACTTACTGACTATCATCAGGCAGCCTTGCCATGCTCTCATATTCCTGTTTCGCTACAAGACGCAAGACGAAGAAGACCAGTACACTGGTATTGAACAAGATCACATCTGGTTTGCCAATCAGGTACCCGACTTTGCGTGCGCAACAGTGGCCATGCTGAACATTGTGAACAACGTCCCTGGTCTACAGATGGGCGTGCAGCTCCGCGACTTCAAAGCCCACACGAAGGATATGGACCCCGTCACCCGCGGCGAAATGATTGATGACTTCCACTTCGTCAAGCGCATACATAACTCGTTTGCTCGTGAAAATGATCTACTTACAGCTGACATGCACGCCAAAGAGAAGTTCGCCAGACAGAAGAAGAAGGCTGCGACAGCCAAAGCGCAAGCCACCAAGGCGGCCAAAAAGGCAGAAAAGGATGCGAAAGAAGAAGCACTAAACGGTGTCGCCAAGCTTAACCGAGCAGTTGCATGCAGTCGAGCACCGGCAGCGAATGTTCCACGATGCCCATCTACGAAAGCTTCAAAGCCTCTTCCAAAAGCAGTTCACTCTGCAGATACGAGTTCCGAACCCGAAGAAGATTCCGACTTCAAGTTGAATGTAGTAGCAAAGTCACGACCAAACGTCAGCGTTCAGGCACCTCGCAAGCCGGATGAGGATTTTAAGACGGAGCAAGGCGAGACGATAGACCAACCACGACGCTCAAATCGAGCACGCAAACCTCCCAATCGCGGCGCCTACGTCTCCGAAGCTAATGATGAAGCGGCCCAAGAGGGATTTCACTTCATCGCCTACATGCCCATCCAGAATCATGTCTGGAAGCTGGATGGTCTCGACTACCATCCTCACGACTTGGGATCTTTCGGGCTCGGTGGCAATGGAGCGGATGGAGGCACTGGGAACTGGATGCATGTTGTCGCGCCTGCCTTGCAGGGTCGTATGGCAGCCGCACAAGAACAGGGCGAAATCAGCTTTACCCTGCTGGCAGTGGTTCATGACCCCATGGTCGATGACAGAAGAGATTTGTGCCAAAATATCAAAATTCTACAGACCATCGATAGGCGGCTCGACGAATTATTCGAAGACTGGCGATCTCTGGACGGCGCTGAGACATCGAAAGACACTCTTCTCGGCCCGTCGCATGAACTTGACATCTTCGCTATCGACATCGATGCCACAACAGCACCAACAGAGGTCGTTGCGGAAGTTTCAAGTGAAGAAAATTTCATGGCATTGATAGAGTACCGCAAACCATTTCTGAAGAGACAAGCACAAATCAGATCAAGCATTCGAAGTGCGCAAATGATGGAGCGGGCTGATGAGGAGCAGGCTAGGCAGAGGAGACATGACTATGCAACATTCGTTCGGAAATGGTTGTCTGCTTTAGCGGAACAGGAGGTGCTTTCGCAATTGATCGAATAGGACGGACCATGCTACAGCGCGTCTTGCAAACATCCCTCTAGAGACAGCCCATATATAGCGGGCTGCTGGAGTGGTGCACTTGTCCAAACTAGGCTTCGTGCCTCTCTTCAGGTCTTGGCTGTCTTAGCGAGTTTCACGCAAGTAGATTCTACGGAGGTAGCACCAATGGACTTCAAAGCGGTCAGTATGACTACAGGTACTCCAATTTTGCACCTTCATCAGTCTTTGCCATGCATTGATGGAGGTAACCTGGAAGGTACGCCTTGATTTCTTTGCTGACTCCCCTTGCACGATGTGGGTCCTGCCAAGACACGACATCGTTTTGTCACTTCCGCTGCCTCGAACCCAACATCACTCACTACAACGACGCCACGCCAGAATTAATGCATGGACAGCAGACCCACCACATTGCCCAGCACCGCTACATCGCAAGCGTCCAGACAAGGCGAAGATGCCTGCACAATCTGCCTCGAGCGTATTTCCGAGCGTGCTGTGGCGACACCCTGCAACCACCTGACGTTTGACTTCCTCTGTCTAGTCTCGTGGCTTCAAGAGAATTCCACCTGTCCACTTTGCAAAGCCGAAGTGAGAGAAGTGCAATATGACTGGAGAAGCCCAGAAGACTTCAAGACGTACCATGTGCCGACAAAGAAGGAAGAATCTGTGAGACCATCAAATGCTTTCAGACCACACCAGCCATATCGCAGGCGTGTACAACCAAGGAGACCCATTACATGTCCCATCGGCCCGCCTGCAGATGACATTCTCGAACGAAGACGAAGAGTCTATAGAGAAGTTTTATACAGCCTCCATATTGGCGGAAATCGCATCAACCAATATACGAATTTCACGCAGATTGACTTTCTCACCTCTGATGAGCTCCAGAACAAAGCCAAAATGTTCCTCCGAAGAGAGCTCAAAGTCTTTGATTTCTTGGATAATAATCCTCGAGCCAGCAGTCGTGACTTTTTGATCGTTTACATTGTCTTTGTGCTCAAGAGTCATGAGCTGAGGGGCGCGGATGGACGGGCAGAGGATCTCGTATCAGAGTTTCTAGGACGGGACAACGCGAAATTGTTGCTACATGAAATGGAAAGTTGGTTGAGGAGTCCTTATATCAATTTGGCCGACTGGGATACAGAGGTGCAATATCCACCACCGGTGGTCCATGGACCAGACCGACGGAACAAGAGGCGCGTGGGGTGAAGAGTTTCCTGGCTGATTGCTGCTGCACCGATCAAAAATCGAGATCTCGACCGTGGGATCAGCCACTCACAAGTGAGGCGACTTATGGAAAAGCACAAGTACAGCTGAACATCCGAAGAGGCTGCTGTTGCATGCACCCAGCACTTCATTGATGGGAACGACATATCATCCCTGGTCTAAACGTTGGACCACGCAAATCGTCGAAATCGCTCCGACTGAAGCAAGAACAACCTGCCCACAAAAGCCGCACGAGACCCAAGTAGTCTTACACTATGTGCTATCAGTATGAAACATGTACTCCATAGGCCTGTGTTGCGCCCCCATATAAGTCCTTGATACTCGTGCATCGTGCACAGCAAGCATGCATGCCTCAGTGGTGGTAGTTTTCGCTCGCTCTGGTATGATTTTGCTCCAGAAGTGAATTCACAGAGCGGGTCAAGGAAGGAAGCGTGGCCAGGAAATCGTTTTTTTTTTCTCGCTGGACAGGAATGAAAGTGCATCACCGTGATAGCAACGCGATGGTACCTTTCATCTCTACCTAGGTAGCTTCAAAATTACCTGTCGTTTCGATCATAATGTAATAATCGTGGAATGTTTCTTGGCCGGCCGAGACCTTCTAGTCAATACCTACCTACTGTAGCACGTCAGCAGTAGCGCATCCTACCTACTAAACATTTACACATCACGGTGCTGTTGCGCTTGAGACAATCTCTTTCACTATCAGATCATTTCAGATATCATTGCGATGCACATGTGTGCGATCGTGGTACGTCTCATCTAGTCTTTCGCTGGGCCAGTGCCCGCCCAGACTAACATAGGCCCTCATCCATAGCACATGTTGCTCGTGTCAAAGCTTTTATCGTGCATTTTTTGTGCATTCGACGCCGGAACGCCAATGCTACGCTAGCCATATCTCAAACACCGGCATCCGTATTCTGCTCCCCCCAAGTTCCTCGAAGTGCGCACGGGCGCTGATTCGGAGTCTGGATATTATCGAAAGTTCCTCATGACGATCACCTCCAGACTCACTTCGCAACAGCAGCCGACAGCACTTGCGTGCGGAAGAAGCCACCCTTCGTCCTCTCGATGACTTGCTGGTATACGCTCACAGGAGGGTGGTTCATGATGACAGTTCCGGCCTTGTAGTCAATCTTCGCGTCGACGCGGGTGTCACGGATGAGGTTGACAATCCACTTCTCGCCCTCTTCTTGGCCAAGGCCGAGGCGGGTGGATAGGTCCCTAGAAAATCATGTTAGCGTTTCTCATGAATGGTGTGAAATGGAGATGCTCACTGAATATCAATGCGCTGGTGAATCTTGCAGTATGATTCGGAGATGAGATGACGTGCAGCATCCAGGAATGGGTCTGCTGCTGCAGAAAGGAAGAAGTCTGCGCTCAGGATAGAGTGTGCTTCTGACAATCTCTTCTGCGCTTCTTCAAAGTCAAAGTCGACGTATAAGGCCTTGATGAAGAGCGTCACTGGATCGTTGTACTCATACTGCTCCTGTCTCACGATCCTCACCAAGTCCTTCAACTGTTTCTGGTAGTTGCCGTAATTGTAGTTGTTCTTGCTTCCAGGGCGGTTACGGTTCGTAACAACAGCTGCAGCCAAGTATCTCAATACCCACGGGCAAGACGTCTGGATCGTGTTGATGTATGCAGGGGAGAAGAAGAGCTCAGTCAGTTGCTCGCGCGCAGGTTCGTGGTTAAAGAACGGGAAGAGCGACCAGTGAATCAGCCATGTGCGGTGCTGCAGTTGTGCTAGCGGGTTGTTGAACAGTCGGGTATCAATGCTCTCCTTGATCTTCATGACTTCCTCCATGGCGCTCTCCCAGTTTGTGTTCAAGATATCCGCAGCCAGCTTTCCCCATGTTGCGGCGTTGACTTTGTCGTTATCCGTGGACAGGATACGGAATTGGTAAAGCAGCTCAGAAGCACTCTCGTAGTCACCACAGGCAAATTGGAACTGGCCAAAATCGTACAGCTGATCCACCATTTGTTGAGTGACACCGTGGTTGTCCTTCAAGTACGCCATGTTGCTGTTCTTGTCGCTGCGCAGGTTGTTGATGACCTCTGCATCGCCGAGCAGGCCCTGGATCTTCTCTGTCTCTTCGGTGTATATCCGCCGCCTCTCGAGCGTTTCCTCGCGCTTCTTGTTGTATTCGGCTGGCATCTCGCTCAAGTCGTTGAGCTGCACGTACAATTCGCCAACATAGTCGGACATGTTGGTTTCCTTAAGCAGCGCATATTTCAATTGTGTGATGTCCGAGACATCTTCATCTTGCGGGCGCTGTTCCTCCTCGAAGTTGAGCAGCGGAAAGACAAGGTGGCGGTCCAGATTCGAGATGAGTTTTGGCAACAGGCTGTAGGAGGCGGCCACGTCGCCGTTGGAGTCTGCCATGTTTGCGGTACGTGTTGTCGAGGTGGAAGGGAAAGCCCACCGTCGACGTCTAAAATCGCGAACTTGCCGCCAAGACAATGTGATCGGCACTTCACGTGCGACAACTCCGACGCTCCTTCCTTCTCTGTGCTCGAAGTAAACACATTCACTTACAATTGACGTGGAAAAAATGGCCAGTCCAATGCTTTCGTTCCTGCGGCCATTGGGCCTGCCGCGACCAGCCACAGTGCGACACTTTCTACGATTCTCCACGCGCACAACATGTCGTGAAGAAGCATCTACACCCTCCACTTACACTCCCATACGCGAAGGTCAGACTACACCATACCATACTCGTATACCATGGGAGAGAGAGAGAGAGAGACTAACATTGTCCCCAGATGCCAATCTCACGGCCTCCCGTACAGCAGACCCAGCCTACCCTCCTCGCTCTATGCGCTCGATTCCCCGGCCCAAAGAAAGCAGAGCCTCCCGCCGAACCGGGCATCCCACCAAAGAGCGCCACTACCCAACACGGAGACTCTCTCACTCTCAACCCGCTCTTCCCAAACTCATCCCCGATCCTGTAACTCCACGACCAGAAACAGAAAGTGCGCCAAATCTCCCTTACTTCGTCAGCCGAAGTAGCATGAACAATCTGCCGATATATTTGCTGCGCAAGAGAGGAGGGAATTTGAAAGTGACGAGGATCAAGAACATCGATGGCGATAGAATGATCTTAAAGGGGGAATTGTGTCGGGAATTGGGAGTGAAGAAGGATGATGTTGCGATCAATTCGGTGACGGGACATATTAATGTCAAAGGGCATTGGAAGACAAAGGTCGAAACTTTTCTGAGAGAGAGGAGATTTTGAATGGATATGCAGTGTGGAAATTTGATCAATGCAAATGAGCGCGAGCGCTGCTCTGCCCAACAACTCGCTGAGATGCGGGGCATTGTGCCTCGTCCCTAGGGAAGCGAAAGCATTAGAATTATGATATGGTATGTATTATAGGTCAATGCCAGACCACTGATGTACAGCAGTCGGAACGAGCATAGCATGTCCGGAATTTGGATACTTTGAACTGGCGACATGACACACCAAAGGATGGCAGATGAGAGCTACAGCGAGTACTTATACATGATTTTGTCCTCCATTAACATGGTCTATAGTGACGCAAGTTGAGCCGCATTTCTAGCTCGCCCTGTCCCGTGCAGCTAAGGGGAACAGATCTCAAGACGTTGTCCATTATCACTTCTCTACCTACCTTAGGCACTCACATCGAGATAACCGAAACGCCGTCTCCAAATTATATAGGTGCATAGCAACGGTCTCCGGCATTTTGCAAGGCTGGGACAGGTAGGGCTGGGAGAATCAAAGTAGTGAGTACAAGTAGTAGCAAAAGATACTTACTCCAACAGAGGCCTCTGGCGTCCGGTGAAGCTAGCAGATCCTTCGTGGCCAGCTCAAGTGATGGAAAGACATGGATAATCAGTGACTGATCTTAGATTGACGCTCGACGGCTCGCTGAAAGTTATGAGAAGTGGAATGCGCTTCAACTTTCAGTCTGGTTGGTAAATATGTGGACCGATGCGGTAGTGCCTTCATTTGACTATCACCTGCAGCTATGTAGCCGCAAAGTCTTCCTGTGGCTGTCCTATTCTCCGACAACCTCGGAACCGCTACCATGACCTTTGGCGCCTCTCGAGGCGAGGAGCTTAGCATGCTGCGCCGTCTTCATGACAGCGGAGGCTCCCATACACACATTTCAACCGAATCTGACCCCCGTCAATGTATGCTTGCAGAAAGTGATTGCTCTTCAGAAGTCAGGCCACTTGCTGTGTCGACTATGTTCACTCGTGGTCCAGAAGATCTGAGCTCGGTGGCATTCTAGAACCAAGTGCCTCGAGCATTCTCTACGGAGAGATCGAAGCGCATGCCCGTGATTGACTTTATACCTGCCTTGTTCAGGTTAGGATAGGCTCGTTAGCCAGCTGAATGCTGTCAGCTTTACTCTCTGGAGAGCCGAGCCCTGCCACTACAGCTGTTGCGGCTCAGTCGACATTGATGTCCCTGATCACCATCATGTGGCGGAGGCAGCGTCAAGCCTTGAGTATCTCTAAGGCCAGGCTGCCCGCAGCGAGTCCAATAATTCGTAGTGGTAAAAATGGCCCAGTCCATCGATGTGATGATGTATGCCTCGGCAAGACGAGCCTCACGTCACTCCAGAACAGAGCGTGCTTTCCTTTCAATCATCACCACCTCGTCCCCCACCTCTCCGTGCACTCTTCTTCTTGCTGTGAAACTCTTTCATCTTGCGCCGCCCAGCAGCCTCAGCCTTCTGCAGGCCTTCAACACGCTTGGACTGCTCAAGGCTCGTCTCGCCTGGCACAGTCTGGCGTCCAGCCTGCACGATCAATTCATGCAATTTGCGAAAGCAGGCGTTGACATTGTCAGTCTGCTTCCGCGAATCGTCAGCCTGTATGACGAGGTCGTTCGATTTTGCAGCGTGGTAGCGACTGCTCTGGATCGGTCCATGCATCAATGTAGGTACTCGTTGCAGGAGTGAAGAAATTGGAATTCGTAGAGTCGCTTTGGATGAGGTTCTGTCACCATTTAGCCAGTTGCCCCTCGCATCACATGCGTCGGTCTCGACTCACTTATTGACATTCTGACCACCAGGACCGGAAGATCGTGAGAAGCTCACTTCGCAAATGTCTCGTGGAATCGTGTCTGGATCAAGCTTCGCGAGCCATTGGCGGGCAGCCTGTAGCTCTGCCTCGTCGACATCGCCACCTCGCTTGGTGGCGTATTGTCTTAAGAGACATGGTGAGAGTCTAGTAGTTCTGGTCAGCAGAGCCGTCCGCTGGAGGAGGAGTGCCATGTGAAGGTGAAGTCCAGACAGTTAAGATGGCTATTTGGTATTGAGGTCACTAGCGCCGGTACTAGCCGAAAGCCGGGCTAAGGCAACAAACTGAGAAGGCACGACCACTACCAACAGATGTGAAGCTTCCTGGTCATGTATGAATGGATCGCGCCTGACAACAATCACCAGATAATCACACTTGGCCTCTCAAAATGTACGAAGCGCTCAACAATTTCGGCTGAGACTCCTGCCATGTGGCACGACGAGTGCAAAATCCTGTTCAAGGTAAGACGAAGCAAAGCATAGAGAATTGGATATGAGAGGGAAGCCATATCCGTGGCTGAGTGAAAGCACCCAAATCTGCTTAACCCCCATTTTAGAAGGCTATAGGCGATGAATCTAGTGAGATAGGGAAGCATGGGGGGTATTGGTCTCATTTCATTTCGTCTCCGGCGTGAGCCTTGTGTCTCATGCCAGGCGCTGCTACTGAGCATTCATCGTGTAGGACGTCTTCAATCTACGCTGTGGCTCTTATCATCGACACAGCGACCTGGGGACTTACAGCATTGCCCAAGGTGTGCCTGGAAGACTCACCTTCTCGAGCTCTTTCCACAAGGCTTTCCATAGTATCTTCCACAGTACTTTCAGTATCACTTTCCACACTATCGTGCAGATGACGCCCATCAGACATATCATCCGATTTCTGTATTTCCGTGCCTCTCCCTGGTATGTAGATGCCGCAAGAGTGCCGTGCCGGAGGATTCCAGAGCATGGCTCATCACCTATCCCGTTGGACACACTCTGATGCATGATGTGAGGAGCACCCTATGCCTTCAAATCCGAGTTGAGTCTTCGCTCATCTCTCAGCTTGATGAGCAACTCCATCGCCTTGTCGACGGGAATGAGCTCGCCCATCTTCTGGGTAGTAGGATCGTCGCGATTTCGAATGTTGACAGTGCGAGACTCCTTCTCCTGAGCACCGACCACGAAGATGAAGTTGTACTGGGCAAGCTGACCAGTGCGAATCTTCTTTTGCATGGTGTTGCCAGTGATGTCGACGTCGACGTGCATCTTCGCGGCGCGGAACTCGCTTTGCAGCTCAAGGACATAGTCATTGGCAGAAGGCATAACTGGTACGATCAAGATCTGCCGGGGGGACAGCCAGAAAGGCCACTTGCCGCCGAAGTGCTCTGTCAAGATGCCAATGAAGCGCTCAAACGATCCGTAGATGGCTCTGTGAATCATTACCGGGCGAGCGCAGCCAGGTGTCAGCTCACGGCGGTAGTTAACCTCTGGCTTGGCCGGTGTGGCAGCTGCGGCTGAGACGTCTCCTGTCTCTGCTGTTGGCGCAGGGTGGATCGGCAGAGTCTTTTCTTCTGGCTTAGGGGCATCAGTAGCAGGCTTTTCGCCATTTGCCTCTGGCTTGACTGCTGTAGCAACTTCGTCTGTGCGGTATTCGAGATTGAACTGCTGTGGCAGCTGGAAATCAAGCTGAATCGTAGCGCATTGGAACTCGCGACGGAGAGCATCCGAAATAGTGACGTCGATCTTGGGTCCGTAGAAAGCACCATCACCTGGGTTGAGCTCCCACTGTGTACCCGTGTTGGCCTTGAATTCATCGAGCGCACTAGCGAGCTGTGCCTCGGCGCGCTGCCAGGTAGCCACGTCTCCAAGGTGGTTATCGGGCATAGTAGATAGCTTCATCTTGAAGCTAAACCCAAACAGTCCATACACGGCAGTCATGAAGTCGAAGAGGGCCTTAACCTCTTGCTCGACCTGGCTCTCCATGCAGAAGATGTGAGTGTCATCTTGTTCGAAGCGACGAACTCGAGTGAGGCCAGACAAAGCACCAGATGCCTCGTTGCGGTGCAGAACGCCACAATCAGCAATACGCATTGGCAGTTCTCGGTAACTTCGCTCACGATGACCGAAAAGCAGACAGTGACCAGGGCAATTCATGGGCTTCAAAGCCCACTGGTCCTTCTCGACTTCGAAAGTGAACATGTCGTCCTGGTAGTGCTGCCAGTGACCAGATTGCTTCCACAGCGCAGAGTTGAACATGTTTGGTGAGCCGACCTCTTGGTAACCACGCTTCCAGTATTCTTCGCGGATGAATGTGCCAAGAGCATTCTTGATGATCATGCCGTGTGGGAGGAAGAAGGCTGAGCCGGGAGACATTTGGTGGAAGAAGAAAAGCTCCTGCTCCTGGCCAATCTTGCGGTGATCACGCTTCGCGGCTTCTTCGAGGAAGTGCTTGTGCTCTTCAAGGGCCTGGTGAGTCATTAGCACAAATCAAATTTGCTGCAGACACTGAAATACAAACCTTCTTGTCTGGAAAGGAGACACCGTAGATACGCTGCAGACTGTCGTTCTTGGCGTCACCCAAAAAGTAGCTGGCCGAGTTCTTCATGATTTCAAAGGCCTTGATTCGTCCTGTGTGCTGCACGTGAGGACCTCTACACAGGTCGATGAGTGGACCGCATCGATATACAGTGGTGGAGGTGCCATCTGGAATCTTGTCGTTGATGATGTGCTTCTTGTACTTGTTGTATGAGAACATCTCCAGCAAGTCTTCCTTGCTGAGGGTGAGTCGCTCAAACGGCTGCTTCTCTTTGATGGCCTTTTCGGCGATCTGCTTGATTGGCTTGTAGTCGGCCGATGTGACTGCAGCTTGGTCTGGCAGTGCCATTTCGTAGTAGAAGCCGTCTTCGACTGGAGGACCAATGCATAGCGAACAGCCGAATCTCTTCTCGCACGCCTCGCCGAGAATGTGTGCACTGCTGTGCCAGAAGACCTTCTTGCCCTCGGGGTGGTCAAAGTCGAGAAGCTCCAACTTGCAGCTCTTCTCCAGTGGGCGATCCAGATCCCACAGCTCGTCTCCGTCTACACGTGCGATGATGGTGCGTTCAAACAAACTCTTACTGATGTCCCGTGCAATCTGGGCGGGCGACGTCTCCCAGCTGGTGCCTTCCTTGGTGCTGCCATTTTCGAGGGTGATGGTGATGGGTTCGCGGGGCTGCTTGGCCTTCCACTCGTCCTGCTCGGCCTTGCGCTTGTCAAAGAGGGCATTGCGGGTCGCGAAGAATTCTGGGGGTGGAGTGAGCTCCAATGGCCTCGAGTCGCCGGCGTCGGCCTTCTTGTCCTTGCCCATGACTGGAGCTGTTTCTCGACAATGGTTGTGATGGTTTTGTGTGTGAGTGCTGCAAGTTCTAACGTTGCTCGTCCGGCATGCGGCTTTGGTGAGGATGAGGAGGTTGCGCGGCAGGTGGAGTGTTGGTTTCGAGGTCAGGCGTGTGAGTCTGAGTACTCGGCGCGACATACAGTAATTTCGACGTGTCCTGTTCACAGCTGACGTGACTCCTCCAAATATTGTCCACATGCAGACGGGAGTGTTTCTTAGCGCCATATCAATGCCTGGTACGGCTACAGTTCCGCGACTCCACCTCTACTTCACCCCTCTTCTTCTACACCTCACTTTTCACTGCAGCAGCCCTACTATAGGCGATATATAACCCAAGCATCAGGCACCAGGCTACGGGTGAATGTTCTCTGAAAGAATGATGAAATACGTGCCACGGTTCAAAGCCACAGGCTAGGGAGAAAAAAGAGGCATCACATTTTCGGAGAGGAGAAACGTTCAAAGAAAGTCCGACGGCATGGGTGACACTTCACCTGTGTGGTGCTTGATAACAACAAGAACAACAACTGATGGAATAAACTTTTTATTTACTCGCATACATACTTTTCCGCCGCTCGCTTGTCATACCTCCGAGGTACCACTCAATCATCGGGATATTCATCCCGAATGTTGCTCACAAACTCGCCTGCATCGGCATCCCATCGGTTGAAGTATCTCCCCGCCAAGGACATGAGCATGTCGCTCGGCTCGTCTCGCACCACTTCAATGTTCTCCTCGGCCACATATCGTACACTCTTGTCATCAGCCCTAGACGCATGGTCAGCATCATAGACACAAAGCACTTGATAATAGTGCTTTGTCATACTGGCTGGCTGGAGCCGAGCACGAGTATGATCTTCGGGTTGTGAGTTGTCGTACACTATGTTATAAAAGGGCTGCTCTCGACCTCGTGGCAGGTCGTCGACGCGCATTTGCTCGATCCAACGTTGTTCGGCGGAGCAACGTCGATCCCAGCCGACGATGACGCCTTCGTAGTCGTAGCGCTTGTGGCGAAAGTGAGTGCCGATACGGTGTTTGACATTTTTGCAGTCGCCAGTTCGGGGAGTAGGAGCTTTCTTGTTGCGATCATCCATGCGGCGCTCGTTGATCAAGTGAAGCAGGATGGTGTGCTCTCTTTCGCCTTCAAACATTCTCGGAATATACTTTTCAACCAGGTTGATGTCCTCGGGAAAGTGAGCTTGGAAGTGCTCAATCAGGTATGGAAGGCATTGGCGACGGCGATGGAGAGTGCTGGCGCTGTTGTTGTGGTCGCCAAGGATCATCATGGACCAGAGCATACTGTACCACGCTGCTTCGATGTTCGGGCCGGAGAGATGATCGTGTTCACGGTGATGTTCTCGAGCTTCTTGTACGGAAGTCATGATGTTGCGGCCGGTGCGTAGACATAGATCGAGAGATGTGGTGGCAGAGAGATGTTGAGCGTGCTGATGCGCTGGAGCACCCATCTGTAGCAGTCGGAGACGAAGCTGTTCGATGGGAACCTCCTCGTGACTTCTCCACGGGTCCATATGCATGAGCTCGGGCTCGGAATCCTGCATGACCATGACGTGCTTGCCATCCAAATTCATGCCAGAGGGTGCTTCAATGACGGCATGGACGTGCTGCGGGTAGTTGGATGCTTTGGCATTGATTCCCAGTCGTCGTGCGACAGCGCAGTAGATGGCCACGGCTTGAAGGGGTAGGCAAGTGTGCTGTTGGCCGAACAAGGCCATGGATAAGAAGTTGTTGCGCAGAGCGTGATAGTTCTCAGGACCGGCATTGTTGGCAAGCAGACCTGCTGAGCGCAGATACTCGGCCACCAGACTAGCTTTCCGTCGCACGCTCAGATTATCAAAGTCCTGCTCTGCGTAACGCTCACGCACTTGCATTGCCAACCTATCCAGCTCTCGGTCGATGTCGGCAAGGTCTCCATTCTGACCACTCAGCACGAACAGGTCGTATGCACCGAGGACTTCCTCGAGTCTGACCATCTGGCGTTGTTGCAAGCGCATCCACTTCTCCAAAGCGGTGGTGCGATGAATTTGTCCCAGGACGGCATTGGCGTAGTACCGCCTCGCGAGCACGTCCTCTGCATCGTCGGGTGTGTCATTCTTCACTCGGAGCATGAGATCCTTCACATCATAGCCATGAGCAGCAATTTCTTCAGTTCGCGCATATCGGTTTTGCTGGGTCAAGAGAGCGAGGTCGAAGAGCTCGGTGGCCTCTCGATCGATCCTGGCGCGTTCATTGTACAAGACTCGCCATCTAGTCTGGGCCGGCGGCGACAGCAGCTTCTCTTCAATGTCATGGTGGGACTCCCAGTATTTCCATGTCTGCACGCAATGTCGTCGCCACACCAATGGCTCGTAGACGATCTTGTTGCAGCGTCGGGCGGTCGTTCCAAAAGCGAGGGTGGCGGTGGGAGGAAGATAGGCGACGATGGACTCGAGCAGTTCGTCGGGGAGGCGAAAGATTGGAGACATGTTGTCGACAGGTCGCACTTGGATCGTATTGCTGACGCTGGGTGGTGGTGGTGGTGGTGATGATGATGGTGGCATGTTACGCGTACACGTATGTTTCGCCACGATAGATGTGTTGCGATAGCAGTGTAGCACAGTAAGAACGTTAGGTGGTTATCAGTAGCCCACCTGAGCGGAGCGCATGAGAGGGAAATCAGTGGTTGAGGATCGGTACACTAATGTATAGCGGCATTCGCTTAGCACGGACCGAAGCGGGGTAGCCTGGAATTTCTAGAAGCGTGTTTGCGTTGAAGGACAACCTTAAAACAGCACTTGGACCAGTCAAAGGGACTCAAAGCAGTCACAGTATTGGTCAGGCCAGACCGATCAGACAGATATGTCAGATAAGGTGCACATGTTGGTCAGCATTCAGCAGCCATCATCCATCATCCATCATCCATCATCATCGGCCGCCCGTCCGCCCGCGCGCGCCATCAACGACGGGATGGTTCGCAGCGGCGTGGCTTCATGGATGCACAACTTGATGCTCCTAGAGGTATGCTGCCATCTTGCTGATTCAGCGTGATTGACACATGATTCCGATGAAGTTCAGAAGTTCAGATACAGGTAGAGCGATGACAGATAAAGAGGAGAGTATATGTACTACCTGACCTCCTATCTCCCTCCACACAGAGAGAGAGAGATAGACAGAGAGACAGAGATGATGTTCGGCCGATTCAAACCCCCGGCGGATCCCGTTCCATCCGATCCTCCGGCGCCATCCTCCGTTGCCTGTCCCCGCGCCGCGCCGTGCAGTGAGAATAGCGGGCATTGTACTACCTCCTAGGAATAGAGAACAGAGACTGCTGAAGACGGGAGGGAGGAGTGTGGTCCGCTTTGTGCAAGTCAGGACGACGTCATGGTCTCTGCTCACATTCAGCTGTGCGTAAATAATGCGACTTATCCACTCTGCCTCTGCCTGAGACTGCCTCTGCCTCTCCCGCTGTCTCTGCTTTCAATGCTCTGCTGAGTCTGCTTCTGCTTCTGCTTCTGCTCTGCCCTGCACTGCTGTCCTGCTCACACCACCTAACGCTTCTTCCTTGTCTACGGTACACGTGATTGCATTGCCGTGTACTGGAGACCTCCCCTCCTTGCCAAGCTTCGACCTCGACGAGCATCTTCCAGGTTCCCTTCCTCAGGCTTCCTGTCTGCCCGCCCGGTCTCTGCCTTAGCCTTTAGGTATACTTTCTTCTGACACCATGAGTCGGCCTGACGGTGCAGATCTCAAGCGAGTCACTTCATACCAAGCAAGTCGAATCCACACCATAAGTACCTATTTCGAAACAGCGCCGAGGCTGCACATAGTACCTATCTCCTACCGTGCGAGCATCATCTAACAGCGCAATCCTCGCAGTGGCCAGCAGGACACGTCGGACACCTCACCGAGAACCAACGCGCTGCTCTCGACAAGTTCAAGGCGCTCAGTGCCGAACAGGGATACTATGATCCCGGCAATCATCACACTCCCGCCTCGCACGATGACGAAACGATGCTGCGCTACCTCCGTGCGAGAAAGTTTAAGCCGCAAGACGCCCTGAGCCAGTTCAAGGACACCGAAGACTGGCGCAAGCAGAATGAGCTGGACCAGCTGTACGAAACCATTGATGTCGACGAGTACGAGCAGGCGCGCCGCCTCTACCCGCAATGGACCGGCCGCATGGACAAGCGCGGCATCCCGCTGTACGTCTTCGAAGTCGCCAATCTGAGCACCAAGGACATCAATGCACACCAGAATGACGATGACCGAAAGAAGGAGAAAAAGGCCAAGAAGGGCGACAAGGTGGACATCAAGGCCAAGTCTCCCCGCAAGATGCTGCGCCTGTTCGCCCTGTACGAGAACCTCTGTCGCTTTGTTCTTCCCCTCTGCTCAGCAGTGCCCAATCGGCAGGCCACCGAGACGCCCGTCAGCCAGAGTGCAAACATTGTAGATCTCAGCAAGGTGGGCTTGAAGCAGTTCTGGGCCCTGCGAGCACATTTGCAAGACAGCTCCGCCTTGGCTACCGCACACTACCCTGAGACTCTCGACCGCATCTTCGTCATTGGCGCCCCTTCGTTCTTCAACACCGTATGGGACTGGGCCAAAGGCTGGTTTGATCCCATTACTGTCTCCAAGGTCTACGTTCTCAATGAAAAAACTATGCTCTCCGAACTCTCCAAGGTGGTTGACGTGGAAAATATCCCCAAAAAGTATGGCGGCAAGCTGGACTGGAATTTTGGAGATATGCCCTTTTTGGGACCAAACGTGACGGAAGCTCTCCGCTGGAAAGAGGTGGTAGAAGAGAAGGGACACAAGACGCTGCCAAAGGGCCCTATCAGATGGGAGTATGACGCGGATGGTGACTTGGTCGCCATCGCAATTGGTTCCGAGGGAGGGAAACTGAGAAAGCGTGTTTTGGCAGGTTTTCATCCGGATGCTGATGTCGCTACGTTAGCCTTGAGTCCCGGGCGTCAGCATCTGAATCCTGCGAATAGTGCTCTCTTCGCCACTCTCAGTCACCAGGGACGGAAGGCCAGTCACAGTGCAGAATCGACAGCCGCCAACGGATCTGCAAACAAACACTTGGACACCACCGACAACACTGACACTACAAACGTCATGTCAGCAGACAACGTGAACCCACAGACGACCGAGGCTTCTGCCATGCCTCTCGCAAATGGAACGTCTCCAGTACCAACAAATGGCCTCGACAAGTCCTCAGAACCAGTCGCATCGCAATCCATCAACGGAGATAACACTGAAGCCTTTACAGTGCCTTACCGAGATACCCAACACGACATTGCTCACCCACCCGAGGATTCCAGACAAGGCACCTCCAGTACACGAATGGAACAGCAGGAAGGCACTCACGCAGAAGGCCAACTCGAAAACGGCACACCTCAGATTCGCATCGATGGACAGGGTACCAACCATAGCGTGATGGAACCTCGAACGGTGGGCCAAGCACCTAAAGAAACTGCCATCACGAGAGAGGAGGAGCCTCAGCCGACGATTGTGGAACAAGTGCAAGATTATGCCGGACAGGCTCAGGCTGCTGTAGTGAGCGCTGTAGGCAGTGTTGCCGGAGTGGTAGGATTAGGTGGTGCACAGGCTCAAGCTGAAGAGAAGTCAAAGGAGATTGCGGAGCAGGACACTCATACCACTTCTACTGAGATTGATCGGAGTTTGGACAACATGGATCAGGCGCAGATTGAAGAATTTTTGAGGGCGAAGAATAGTTCTGTGCCGGAGAAGTTGAATGGGGAGAAAGTCCAATCTACTACTTCGTGAGAGGGACGACAAGAGAACTTCGTACAGCAGAAGCGTCTTTGGAAAGCACAATAGAACTGAATTCTGCGGTCGCATGCGCGCGACAAGGAAACAGGGCGTCGGGTGAATAATTCCCAATATCTGGACAGTGGGATGGAACATTATTATATCTTGCGAGAGCATCCTGGACATGAGATGTGAACAGTTCATTAGCCGAGGAATTAGAGGCGTACAGTACTGAGCTGTCTGTTCTGTCAATGCTTTTACTTTGGGAAGAAGAAGAAGAAGAAGAAGGAAGACAGGCAAATATCGCAAGGCTTCTCGCAGACTCCAAGTAGGGTCCTCGCGAATGGGTATTCATTCCGTGGATGCGGCCAATAGACCAGCACCACCAGAAGATCTAACAGAAATATGTACATATGGACTTTTTTTCTTTATCTTCTCCCTCTCACCGTTTCTCACTCTCACTCACTCACTCACTCACCCTCTTTCCTTCTCTCTTTTGCCATAGGTGAGTAAAACTTCTCGATAAAATACGAAGTCGGTATACTGATTGCTAAAAGCATGCATCCAAAACTAGACTTTGAGCGCCACTTTAGGCGCTGAGGTACTTTTGAATGTTCAACCCCCAAGGTACCTCCTAAGACCAAATTGCGTCTCCAGAAAATGATACTGATCAAAAAAGGACAGGACCGCACCTCTTCTTCTTCTTCTTCTTCTTCTTCCTCAAGTCCAATCAATCAATCAATCAATCAATCAAGCAACAATTTCACCCTTCTCAGCCTCATCAACCATTTTCCAGCCCAGCCCCTCCCTCTTCTTCTTCTGCTTCTGCTTCCGGTTCTGAATCTTCTGATAAACCCGGACAACAAGAACAAGCAAGAGCAAAAGCTCAAACCCACGGAGCAATTTTCCAGCAGTAGTTAATCCACCTACTATTCCTCTTCGATAATGAGGATGATACAAGGAATCCCCTCCCTCTGAAACCATCATCATCTCATCATCACCAACAGCAGCACCAGCACCAGCACCAACCAAGACATCTCTCTCCCTCTCCCCCCTCTTCCTCTTCTTCATCTTCTCATCAAAAACCCCACACCCCTCAGCCGCAAACTCACACGCCTCCGGATATCCCTCCGAAGGCTCTCCGCCAAAATTCGCTTGCGCCCAGAGAGGCGGAGTTCCATCTTCTGAGGAGGAAGGACTCTTTTTTGCGTCGTCGATGATTGTGATGGGGATGCTGTTGACGGTTGATTGGAGTCCTTTGGCTACCGTGTTGGAGATGGAGCCTGATGCACCCATTTTGATTGGATTGGAGAGGATTGTTGTTGTTGTTGGTGCCTTTGTCTAAGAGTACGGGGAAGCTAGAGTGGAAGTAATTGGTTGATTATCTTACTCTGAGGGGTTGCGGGTCTGGATTTGTGTGATAGAGAGGAAAAGAGAGAGTGGGGGGGAGAAGGAAGGGTGTTGTATATAGATTCCTACGTTAGATTACCTTACGTTACCTTTCCCCTCCTTTCCTTTCCTTGGTAGATTGTGGATACGACGAAGACGAGAGTTTTGAGGTATCAACCAAAGAAAGCAGAGAGAAGAGAGAAAGAGAAAGAGAGTTGCAAATTACAAGTCAGCTGCCTATACATACTTTACTTTACCTGGTACCTATATACCTTACTTTACCTTACCCACTCCATTATATTGCCCAAAAAAATAGAAAATAAAGAACAATATACTCCCTCCTATAGGTAGGTAAGTCCAACCTACCTCCTACTACTCGTTACCTACCTACCTACCTGTACCTACCTGTACCTACCTGTACCTATCTGTACCTCCTAGGAGATACCTACCTGTACCTCCTAGAAGATAACCGACCAACCTTACGACTAAAAAGTCCGTAGTTAAAAACTTTTAGTTTTCTTTTCTTTTTCACTTTTACTTGTATTAAGAGCGGTACCTTCTTCTATCAAAGTAAAGATTTGTTGTGGTTTGGATAGTAAGGTATAGTAAGGTATAGTATAACCAAATTACTACTTTACCTATATAGTAAGAAGAGGCAAGGTCAGGTCAGGTAGGTTATGGACCTTAAGGTAAGGTACCTTACTATTCCCATTCCTCAGGTAGGTACCTAGGTACTGATACATCCAGTCACAATTCTTCCTCATCTCCATCCATCTCGTAAGAAAAAGAAAGAATTTATCCGATTTACTTACCAGGCACGGATACTTTGAGGGGAATTTTTCTCTACACACACACACACACACACACAAACATTTGAATGAGTACCCGGGCAGATCAGGTACGTCGATTGTTCCTTCACCGACTCATGTTCAGCGTGATTGATTCTTCTCCACTATTCCTTTCGTTGCGACGTTGAATCACGCCGACTGAATTGACTGCGCAATACTATCAATACACGACAAGAGAATCGCCGTCGCGGCTTACAGAATCTATGTATACTCGGCCCCTGACCATGTCTGTCTCTGCAAGCAGCCACTACTCCAAATTCCACGCAAAGGGGTATCATACACCAAGTCAATGATAGACACATACATCATCCACTCAAGCCCCACAACGTTCACGCCCAGAAGCACTTTCGGGCGAAAGATGCGAGGACTGCCATTCCGTCATCTGACATTTCGGAGAGCACTTCGTCATCTGACCTCGGTTCATCGTCTAGCGGAGGCTCGGGAGATAAGTAGTTCTACCACGCACATCATATTAGCATGAAAGGCTCACTTGAACAGCCTACCACTTCGTCACTGCTACCTCTCGATTCCGGTCCCAGTGGCCACTGCTCTCCGCTCTGGAGCTGCGAGCACTTATTGTGCTTCGTGGATGGACAGTGCCATTGGTCTGGTCCATGTCTTGCATTTCCACATCAGACACGGCCGGAGGGTCTGGAGCGGCTTCAGGCGCCCGACAAACAGGTTGGATAATATCAGTCTTGCCAGCATCCTGTACATACACCGCAAACGTAGGTGTGCCGTGGTTCCACGTATTGGCCTCGAGAATCTCGTGGATGTTCTTAAACTCCTCCACCTTTTCGTCGTTATAGACCCGCCACATATCGTTCTCGAAGTCGTGAATGTAGATCCAGTAGTGCCCGTGTCCGTAACTGCCTCGATGAAAGAACACTGCAGCAAGACGGTACTTGATTGCCGTGAACTCGCGGAATTGATCCTTTAGCTGCAGCTCCAGTGATGCAATCTCGCCTTCCAGGTCGACCAGACGCGCCATCTGAACTGTGGTATCTTCCAGCACGGCGCTGGCCAGAGTCGGGGGAATGTCGAGGCCTTCGATCCCAATCGAGGCGAGGTCTTCGTTGACACTGGAGACTTCATGGAGATATTGTCCTGCCTCGGCGATAGCCAAGGCTCCGCTCAGGTCTTTCGGCTTGTCGGTGATTTGCGGAGCATCGTTGAGTGCTTTCCTCTCCCGACGAAGAGAGTGTAGCTGCTGACGCCAGGCCCAGCATGCCTTGCGCTTGGCAAGGACTTGTGGGTGAGAGGTATCGACGTACCGATCCAGGTAGAGCTCATCCTCGAGCTTGACGCAGGCTTCCGACTTGAATGCACCCTTCGCTTTGTCGTAATCAATCCGAGTAATGTTGATCTGCAGTAATGGTGGCAATTGCTGTAGAGATTTGTAGCCCTCTGTGATTCCGGCCTCAGTCGTTTCCCCGATGCTCTGCAGGTCAAAGACTTGGTCCAGCACCGTGTAGATGTCCGTGGCCTCTGACGGAGGAGGAATCGTGATCGCCATATCCAGGAGCTCCTTCTTCTTGCCATCAATGCCGCCCTTGACCGAAGTCTCCACCATGCTGTATCGAAACAGGCGTCGCAAACGATCTTCCTGCTCGCCACTCGTGTCCGTCCCTTCGGCCATCATACCGGCTCGGAGCTTGAACAGCACGTCATCGTGGACTTCCGTCACATCCTGCTGTGCCTTGGCCTTTTCCTGTGCCTTCTCCAGGGCCTGTTCGCGTGTGGTGGAGAAGCGACGTGGTGGCAGAGGAGGTGCGACAGCGATGTCCGACAATTCCTCCTTGTTGGGCGAGTCGGGCGGTGTGGGCGGCAGCCCTCCGTTTTGCATCGGCACGTCGGGGTCGTCTTGAAGCGTCACGCTACTGGCATTCGACTCGTGACGCTCAGTACCTTCCGATGCTGGAAGCGTGCTCGTTTCCTCGGGCTCCTCTTCTTCCTCGACATTTCCGAGAACGTTGTTGGTCTTGGCATCATGTGCGGCCTTGGCCTCGCGTACGGTGGATGCAAGCAGAGCATAGTCCTTCATCTCGAGGAATGCTCTGCACACCAAGTCATCTTCGGGCCGTACATGCTCGCTGCGACTCGTAATCATACGCTCGAAGAGCTGCTTCAGGTCCTTTGCAAAACGTTGCCCCCCTCGCACCTCTTCCGTTGATATCTTCCGATGACCGACCCGTTCCTCCTTGGCAGGATACCGCACCGTGTCCAGTGCATATGCCTCGTAGTCGAGAACAATGTCGCGGAGGGGCTTGATACTGAAGTAGTACTGTAAAAGACTGTTGAGGTAACAAGTGTTGCCGTGACTGGTGAGACCCACGGGCCATGTCTCCGACGAGTGTAGGGCCGATGATTCCGCTTCCACTGCGCTCTGTATCACAGCGATGGCTTGCTCTGTCTTCTCGCTTGGGCGATCCGCACGAGCCAGGTCGTAATAAATGATCAGTTGAGACTTGTCCGCGATGCTGCTCCAGGTGTCGGTCACTCCCACCTGGCGCAACGCTTCTTCGATCGACATCTGACATCCGTCTCCTTGACCGTTCAGCAGCCACCCATTCAGCGAGTCGCTTTTCCGCTCCTTGGCAACGACAGACATGGCAGTCCGGGTCAACTCCGCATTCTCTTCCATCTTGGTCGCAGCAAAGATGATCAGGTGCTCGTCGGATGTGTCTCTCGTCGCGCCGTTCCCCAGCCAGTCCAGCGCCTCTTCGTACGTCTCAATGGTTTGCTCTGCAGCTCGTATGAGGCGCTGGCTCTGTCGCGCGTGACCGATCTTTTTGAGAGCAGTCCTCGCTTCGATCTTGGCCTCGGTGCCCGAGTCTGATGTCCGCACGTAGAAGAGATTCAGGATGCGCTCGTCATCTGCGGCTCCGGCATCGCCCGGGGGAATGTCCAGGTATGTGTAGGCGCGGGCCAGATCTCTGCGACTGATGTAGCCTCCGGACTCCAGCAAAACAGCCTTTGTTTGCAGTTCTTCGGTCTGGCGGGTTTCTGCAATGACCTGTAAGCACTCCAAATAGTACGACTGCCGCGCCGGGTCGGCGTCAAATTGCTTGTCCAGGGCCCACACGACAATGGAATCGGCAGAATCGGGTTGTATGCCTAGAGATGCGAAGTATCTGTGTGTTTGTGTGTTGTTCGTCAGTCAGGCTCGGTGCAGAAGAAGGAAAGATGGCACACGAACGGAAGCGTCTCAGGAGACGGCACCTGCCGACGCAGGGCAGAATATCGCGGATCTAGACACGTGCATGATTAGCTCGTAAACACGCCACAGCAGCAGCAACACAACCTGAGTTCAGGGTTAGAGGGCGACTCACATCCTTGTGCGGCCAGTGTCCGTTCCACATCATGATCGGCAGAGGGCCAGCCTTCTGAAGCAGCCGGGTCCGTGAGGCCCGTCTGCGCGGCTGTTTTGGAGAGAAGTGCGCGCAGCTCCATCTCGACGTCCTCCAAGAGCTCGCGCAGGCTGCTTCCGTCCGCATGGAGGCGGGTGTCCAGCATGGGGGGATTGGGCAAGTGCCACACGGCGTCCTGTTCGTCCTGTGCCTCCTATGAATAATGCATCATCAGTGAATGTCAACTGGGTGTAGTCTCCATTCATCACCCGCTTACCACGTATCGGAATCCCAGGCGAGTCAGGAGTGTACTGCAGTCCCGTCCGTATACCCCAAAAGCTTCACCAAAGCGCTTGTTGTCGGCTGGGAACGACCTTCGGCTGTGCTCCGGGTTCAACGAGTCTTTGACATATTTTCTGAGTCTGGACAACACATCTATCGGCGTGGCCTGTTTGAGGCCTTCTCTGTTGGGCTGGCTCGCCAGCATGGTCTCATAGGCTCTTTTGAGACGTTCTGTGTCCGTCAATGCCATTCGCTCCTCCGGTGACAACCTCTGTGTTCTGTAGCCGATCTTCAATTGCGCTCGGCACAAACGAGCCGAGCACTGCCACCCATACTGTATTCGATCGGAGCCCGTGGTATCGACATCTTCCCGCCTAAGGAAGTGGTGCAGCGGGTCTTGGGCAGTGGGACACGGCTGCTCCGAGAAGTCGTAACTGATGTCGATGTCGGCGTGTATTCGACATTTCTTGCAGCACACGGCGAGCTTGTAGCCTTCTCCACTCGCTCTGGCGTCCAGAGGCGGCAAGAGGCTCTGGGAGTGTTTTGTGGTGTATTCATGCTGACAGCTGCCTTGTGGAGGCGCAAGTTGTTGGCCTTCGCCAGCTGGAGGCGTGATACTGGTCAGGAAGGTAGCGTTGCGGTCGCTATTTATCGGGTCGAAGCGTAGGAAGTCGTTTACAAGCTTCGGTGCAGTCTTCCCGCCCGCTATGGCGGTCATGTCCTGTTCGGCGGCGACGGAAGCGAGGTGGTTGCAGGAGCCAGGGTCGAGTGTGTGCGGTCGATGGGAGACGTCGTTTTCGGTGGTGTGGTGTACGGGGGATCTGTTGCAGACGGAAGGTGGATGTTTCAATAGTTGAAGAGCGAGACAAGTGCATCAGCAACATGCATGTAAAGTCAGTTCTCCAGTGTCGTGTAGTGAAGCGTGACGACGTTCGTGACAAGCTCTCACTAAGGTGCGCACTAGTGGTATATTCAGAGTCATTCACTGCTATAGCATACCGTAGGCGAGACGAAAATACCTCCAGGTTCTCTACTCTGCCTCTGCTAGGCTACAATCCGACATCGACAATCACTGGAGTGAAACGGAAGCTGTTTTAATAACCTGAAAGTCCATCTACAAGCTGTATAAGTTCTCCCTGTCCGTGGCTGCAGACATGCTCATATAAGTACCTAAGGTAGGTAATTTCAGGAGGGGGGAAAATCCTTCCAATGCACGTCTTTCACCTCCACCTCCCTTTGACGTCTTTTACGTCTCTTTCACCCCGTTAAGCAATCCGGGCATGCTGCAGAAGTGACGCCCCCACTGCAGGTAAGGCAGTCACAACACTGCATAAAGGTAGAAACACAAACAGATCAACACCAACCACCACAAACACCACCACCACCACTTCCCACTTACAAGTACTTCCCACTTTTCTTCCCACTTTCTTCCAACTTTCTTTCCCCTCACACTCAACATCTCCTCCAACCCAACACTCCTCCCCTCTAAAAGAACCACCACATTCGACATCCCCAACTCCACAACCACCTAGCCACACAACATGGCATCCACAAACCCCACCGAAGAGACCCATTCCCTCCCCGGCCGCAACCCCGACGGCACATTTACCAAAGGCAGTTCCGCCGCCAAAGAAGCCGGACACCTCGGTGGCCTTCACGCCCACCATCTGGAAGAATCACAGGTATGTCAATCCCCGAGAGAGGGACACAGAGAGAGAGAAACCAAGGAAAATAAAAACTCCCCCTTCCTCACTTTCTCACTTATATCCCCCCCACAGGAGCAAAACTCTTCTGTTTCTTCTTCTGCAGGCCGCAACCCAGACGGCACCTTCACCAAAGGTTCCGAGGAAGCCAAGCATGCGGGACATATTGGTGGGTTGCACGCAGCTGGTAAGACGGATGAGAAGAAGGAGGAGGTGAGCGAGTTGGAGGTTCAGACTGGAAGGAATCCTGATGGGACTTTTGTCAAGGGTTCGGAGGCTGCGAAGGAGGCTGGTCATAAGGGGGGATTGGCTTAGGGGTTTCTCTTTCTCTCTCTCACTCTCGCTCCCTCTCGCTTTCTCTGT
The DNA here is from genome assembly GCF_000320565.1 of Sphaerulina musiva SO2202. NCBI lineage: Eukaryota > Fungi > Ascomycota > Dothideomycetes > Mycosphaerellales > Mycosphaerellaceae > Sphaerulina > Sphaerulina musiva. The sequence continues at coordinate 1,244,689 of NW_016017393.1, forward strand.
ATTGTCAGTTCATGGTGATGATTGAGAGCGGTGGGATTCTCTTGTTCCCGTCGAAGTGGCGAGGGAGTCTCGTGGATGAGGGATGCATAGGTAGAGATACATGGCTTCTTTCGTGGACCAGTTTCTTGAGATGATATACCTTGCATGCATGAATTGATTCGCTCGCTCATTGCGACTCTCCAATCTATCTATTTCATTTATGATACGTCAAGTGCAATCTGTCTCATCCATTTTTGAGTCCACTTACTTACATATTGCCACTGCAACTGCCTGTAGGTAAACATCATCTTCACCCCCTCTCCACCATCCTCCTCGCCAAAACCGCCGCTCCAAACGCCGCAAATCCACTCGAAGCCAACACCCACGCCGTGGGAACTTGACTCCCCGCCTCCTCGGCAATTCGATACGTCACACTACTCACCAACCCGGAAATTACCTGAGGTAAAGAAATCGCTATATTATGTACTCCTAAGATTGCACCGGATTGACTATCTTTTCCTCCTCCTTCTTCTTCTTCTTCATCGTCATCATCTTCGTCTTCGTCTTCATGATGGTTGTTATGATTGTGATTATTGCAATGATCAGTAGAATTCGAAGCAAAACCCAACTTGGCCGTCTCAAATCCAATCACCGCCCAAGGAACCCATTGTGTAACAGACCAGGGTAAACCCCCCAGGGCAATCAGAATAGTTCCTTGCCATTGGTGCTTGACGAAGAGGGTTAGAAGGAGGAGGATTCCGAGGAGGGGTTGGGTGAAGAGCCAGAGGTAGATGAGGTCGTTTTCACTCGCTGTGGTGTTGGAGCGGATGGTGGTGGTTGGGGAATGGGATTGTTGTTGGTATCTTCTGCGAAAAAGTCGGCTGAGAGAGGGGAGGATGGCGGGGAGGAGGAGGACGAAAAAGAAGCCGACGGAGGCGAAGCAGAGACTTGCTATGGAGCCGGCTTGGGCGAGTTGGTCACCTTCTTCTGCTGCTGCTGCTCCTCGGGGGTTCTTTTCGGCGGCGACGTTGACTGGAAGGGGGGAATCGTTAGCTTAATGTTGTTTGGATGTGATCTTTTTGTTTTCTCTTTTCTTCTTTTTTTTTCAGGACAGGAGAGGGGATAACAACTTACCAAGTTCCCCAATGTACGTCGTATTATAAAACAAAAACGGAAACCACGCCATCCAACTTGCCACTTGCACTTTACATGCCTGTGCAATCTTCTCCGGCAAATCCTTCACCGTCCACCACAAGCGTCGAAAAAACTCCATCACGCCCCTCAAGAATTTCCCCTTTCTTCCCTCCTCTCCCCCGTTCCCCCTCCCCCTCCTCTTCCTCCTCCCATCCTCTTCCCCCACAAACATACAAGTCACCCCCACCGTACTTCCCAACGTCAGCGCATTCAACACAGCCAAACACTGAAACTGCGTCCACCCCAAACCGCTCGGTAGAAAACGATTCAACGACAACGAACTCGCAAAAAAACTCCCGATAGCACTCGCCCCTTGAATCCGACTCGCATACGCCGAAACCCGACTCTGTTCCTCCGGCGGAGCAATATCCACCATGAGAGCTCGCGTGCACGCTTGCACAGGTTGAATAGAAATACTCAACGCAAAAGTAAGAAGGATTGCCGTGATTTTCATTGCGGTTTTCATATCTTCGTCGTCGTTGTTGTTATTATGATTGTTTTTATTGGGTAGGAGGAAATTCATGACTTCTTCTGTCCATGCGAGGAGGAGAAGAAGGAATATTGTCGCGATGGCGCCTAGGAGGATGATGGGTCTTCGACGGCCGAAACGCGTGCGGAGCCGGTCGCTGAGGGCGCCGATGAGAGGGCCGATGAAGGCTCCCGAGAGGGGGATGGAGATGATGATGGCTGCTGTGGAGGATTTGGAGAGGTGGAGGGATTGGAGGTAGGGCTGTTGTTTTGGGGGAAGAGAGAGGGTTGGGGTGTTAGATTTGGTGTTTTTGTTGTTGGGAAAGGATACGATGATGGTGACGAGGCTTGGGGGTTAGGAATGGGGCGAGGGGAGAGGAGAAGAATGAAAATCCATACATACAGCAAGATTTGCCATTATAGTAGAGAAGAAGACTTGAAGACCGCCGTTGATGCATGTGAGAGCGATGATCTTGGGAATAGAAAGTCGTTGTTCGGACGATGTTGCTTCATCAGCGGAGGCTCGGTGGGAGAGAAGAGGCGTTTCTTCATTTTCGTAGTTGTTGATGTTATTGTCATCATTGTTTCTTCTATTTCGTCCATCATCTGGCAACTTGTTAGGGTCGAGAGTATGCATTCTTTTTCTTCTTTTTCTTCTTCTTCTTCTTTGAGTCGTGCAACAATGTGTTCCATGTGGAAGTGAAGTTGCAAGATTAGGCAAAAAGTAAAGTAGAGAGAGTGGTCATGACGCCAACGAAGTTACCGTCTCGAGGCCTCTTTTATGTGATTGGTAGCACATATACAAGGGTATTATACATGGATGAAGTGTATACGAGTCTGACAGATGCCATTTTCCAAGTGTATTGATCAGAGCATGTCGTCAGAAGTTGTTAGAAGCATGTTGTCGGAAGAATGTTGTCAACAGTGTTGAAATGGCTCGGCACTCCAGCTGGATCGGTGGAGCAACCTACCTAAAGCTACATGTACCTCCTAGGAGGTAGTACATGTACCTCTTCGTGAGTGGCCAGTGCTGATAGCAGTAGATTGTCAGATACCTGTAGCTACCTAGCTGGATATCTCTACTCTCTGCCTCAAAATACTTCTTGCATCTTGCTCACTGAGCATATCCAGCCCAAGCTGTTCTAGCGCATGCCTCGCACTCTCATTATTCAAAAACACCAAGCGTTCCGCTTGAAATAGACTGACAGGGTGCCCGCCCAGTCCAGACGCATCACTCTGCGCGTCAGTGGTTGCACTGTCGCCCCAAGCAGCATCTTCGTCGTCGTCCGCACTGGGCTGAACACGTTGGATTTCACCACGTACGGGTAGGCTCAACAGTGTGATGCCCTCCAGCACTCTGCGCATACCGATTCGAGCTTGCCCTGCACCAATGTAGCGGTCTATGGTATTGCATACCGCACCCATATCAGTCGTCAGTTGATTTGCCCCTGCTGTAGAGAATGAGTGTCGGCCTTGAATGATGTTTCCCCAGACGTAGCTGTCAATCGTATGACACACGTGTCGTCCGATCCTTCGGAGTGGCGCTCGTCCTAGCGCTTTACTGAGAAAGGCGAAGTAATCGGCGAGAATATTGATGGCTGGGTCAAGCTCGGCCGAAGTTGCTGAGCCGGTAGAGCTAGAAAGCGATGCCCAAGTAGTGATGGCACTATACGGTCGGAGTGCCTGCTGAACGTCGTATTTCAGAGTCTCGAGAAGAATGTTCTCACTTCTGGCACGGAGCCTCAGATAGCTGGCCGCAGTCTCGTCAAACAAGGCACCCTCCAGACCACCTTCGCTCTCTGCACCCAATGCTGAGCTGGTTTTCTGTTGGATTTCCGACATCCGTCCGCTTTGCTCGCTACCGATATCAACAGCCTGGGCCCGGTTGTGCATCTCATCCCACAGCTCGAGGAAGAAGACGTCGTCACTCCAGTCTCGCATCGCGCGTTCCAGATAATCCGCCGACCCAAAGATTCTGCATAACCTGTCCAGTCCCTTGACACCTTGAACGTCGGCAAGCTGTTCCTTTGTTGCGCTCGCCATAGTGCGGCCCAACGTCGAAGTCATACTCGTGTATGAGTCGAGAGCGGACTGCAAGCGGCGATAAAAAGTGTCGAAGATGTGGATCTGGATCTCCATGAGAAAGTCCATGCGCTGGTGGTAGCTGGAAAGATGGCGATAGCGCTCCGTGATGGTCTCCAAGAGGTCGTTTAAATGCACGGCGGCTTTACTCGGCTTGGTGACGCCTGCATGTACTGCATTGTAATCCAGCTCACCTGCTCCAGGCGCGTCGATGATGGACTGATAACGTGCGAGCGCAAAGTCGCGTTCAAAGGCGAGCCACTGTTTGAAATGGCCACATGAATCCAAGACAAAGTAGGAGAGACCACTCCACAGTACCGATGGCGAGCTTGGCGTATACGAGTACGAGTCTTTGACAATGTTGTCGAAGCGAATGACTTCTTGCACCAAATGACTGAAGAAACTGGGCTGTGATGTGAGCTGTTGTGCCACACTTCGAAGCTTGTCCTGCACCATAGGTAAGAGAGCGGTGATGAATGCGGTGATTGCATCAATGTAGGCTGGCGTAAAAGCCAAGTCTGACCGGCCAAAGTGCTTAAGGAGGACTGGCTGGAGGTTGTCCTGCATGAAGTCGGAGTAGTTGGCGATGAGGTCTGTGATGTGGTTTAGGAAGTATTCGGGCTTGTCCAGTCGATTCGTGGGCTTGTTGCCGGAGAAGTGATATCCAAACCGCTGTTCCAGTGGTACCACGAGCACCTCGAACGGTAACAAAGCTGGCGGGTCACTCGCGCGGCGCTGGTCTGTCCCTTGTTCACGAAGCTCGAGTTCTTGCTTCTGCAAGTCGAGCAATCTGCCGACATTCGTCTGCCACTCGTCCTCCAACGCCAGAGGGATCCGTCCGGTCGCCTTTGGCCAGTTCAGCTTCTTCAATGTGGTTTCCAGGTTCTCCGCAAACGCCTTTCGAATAGTGTTGCGCAGGTCCTCGACACTGGCTTCGATGTGGTCCAGCAGAAATGGCGCTGCCTGCTCCGCGGCTTCATGTAGAGGCTGAAGACTCGACACCAACTGCTGCAGTCGCTGATATGGTCGCAATGCAGCATCGTCGTCTTTGCCCAGCTGCGTCAGACACTCTGCCTTGAGCGCATCGACATCTCTCAGAAGCTCCACAAATCCCGCGGCCACGTCCAGCTTCCGCAGCTTGTCCATGCTCGCCTTGAACTTTTCTGCGGCCTCATCGCTGGTCTCGGACTGGGTGATGATGCGAAGCCTCCCATCGATATCGCTTTGCTCATGTTGAAAGGCCGATGCATGGTCGTTGAGCGATTGCTGGTGCGCTCGATAGTCTTTGGTCGCGTGGTCGTGGGACTTTCGGGCGTCGTCGAGCTGGAGCGGGTTAGATGGGTTCCCTCGTGTGGCTGGGCCGGGCAGTGGGCGTGCATACCTGCTGCTTCAAGAGCTGCTGCTGCTCGTGGACAGCGGCGAGCAGAGAGTCCAACGAGTCCAAGTCGGCGGCACTCTGCAGCTTGTCGTCCAGGTAGTCTTGCACGCGGACATCCATGTTGTCCTCTCTTTCTCTCCTGTCCTCTCCTTCTCCTCTTACAGCTCTGGATGGACGTCGATGTCTGTCTATCGTCCACGAATGGATCAAGCCAGTTTATTCAAACACCTAGTCGTCGTGCAAGGTGTCTGCGATCTGATTGGCTTCCCAAGCGAGACGCGTCGGACGGACTATCTAGACCGCCGTGGAGGGAGGGTCACCGTTCCTATCCATTACTCGATCCACCTCATCAATCCATCTCAGCGGTGCGACAGTGGTGCATGTTGCGTGACCTTTTGTCTACGCTTGTAGACAAGCGGCAAGGGGAAGTGAAAAGAAGGACGAGGTAGAGTGGAAGTGATTAAGGTATTCACACGGGCATTGCAGCGGTCGAGGGGAAGGTAAGGTATCTATCATCCATCTCCTTCCATCTCCTTCCATCGTCTCCTTGTATACATCCAGTCCCAACCAGATGGATGCCTGCCTGGACGGGACGGTCAATCAATTGGCCGCAACGCGTTATCTACCTACATAACATAGGAATCAAGCGGTGGGTCCATCCAGCATAGGTACATGCACAGAGGTATAGACTATAGTACATACATATGTACCTTGGTCTGTTTATCTGCTGCCTCCTCACTCTCACTTCACCTCACCTTCGACATCTCCTCACATCACCTTCACTGGTCAACCACCAACGGATACCAAAGGCCTCGTCCGGCGCGGCACCTTCACTGACCGCCACTCGTCGCAGAGCGGCTGACCACCGCCATGAACGTCTTTGTCCAGAACTTGCCCGACAATGTCACCTACACCGAGGTCGAGAGGACCTTCGACCGCCCGCTGAGGCAGTGTGGCGTGAGGGACTTCCACATTGAGAAGCATCGCGGCAGAGGGAATGCCACCATCACCATCCTCGACGTGCGCGCCGGCCAGAACTTCTTGGCCACATATGGCACCATTCCCTCATACCGCGGTGGTAAGCCGGGCCTGCCATTGCGCTACAATAACCAGCAACTGCGAATCGTCAAGGACAAGAACGAGCCCAGTGATTTTGCCGTCCAGGCTTTGGTAGGTCTCGTTTTCTCTCTCGTTCTCTCTCGCTCGCTCTCACTCTCACGCTCGCTCTCTCTGTGCCCGCTGCCTCTGAGCAATGGCGCCGAGCCTTCGCTGACCTGGGACCGAACGACTCCAGGCATATGAGCAGAAGAATGAGCAGAAGAAGCAACACCACCCTCCACCTTCTGTCACTCAGTCTCAGGTGAGCCAAGTCAGGAATGAAATCACCTGCAATGTCCTCCAAGTCGGCAACTGGGAGTACGCCAAAGACGCACCATCACAAATCGATCCTAAGCTGGGCTTCACCTCCTATTTCGCAGACTATCGTCAAGGCCGTGTCATCTTTGGCCGTAGGGAAGCAAAGATCATCTTCGGCGACGTCCGCTCTATACAGCACCGCATCGATATCCCCTACCACGACTGTCGAGATATCATTCTAGGCACTTCAACCGAGCCAACCGTCAGCTTCACTCTCCATGTCGCTCCGAAGCTGTACGAGCTCGATGCGCTGCAGGAAAGGGACGATCTGAGTGCACTTCTCGCTCAGATGTCTGCAGCCAGTCTGAACCGGTCAATTCCACCAATGAGCTTCCAACACATCGGCAAGAAGTTTAGAGTGTCGTCAATCAACACTCGTCATGCTCAGGTGGTGGGACAGTGCTTTGTGTATCGGATCGCACTGCTGGATGGAAGCAAGCTTTCGCGCATCCGCGACCTCGTTTCGAGGAGTGGAAAGTGCACTGTTCTGGCCCTGAAGACAGGCGTCACCAATTCGAAAGAACCGATGGATAAATCCTTCACGCGCTTGAACCACGAACTCTCCGATCAAGGTCGATACGGCTCACGTCCATTTCAATTGCTGTATCAAGTGGATCGGCTGGCGCGCAATGGTTTCTTGCCTCCAGACAAGGTCCTTGCATTGCTGCCGATGATCTCGAGAATCCACAAGGCGCATGGCCTAGCGCAGACCGTTGCAGGGCTGCGGCTACTCTCTCGCAATTTGCCCCTTCCTGGACCCGATACAGAGGCCCAAGATTTCTCTCTCGAGTCACTCGAGGAGTTGCTAGAGGAATACGTCGCTTGCTACGATGCTTTTGCACCCGATAATCCGTACGAGCTGGCTAAGCGATACAGTCACATTAACCTCATCCACAGAGTGGTGGTGACACCTACGGGAATTCGCTTGGAGGGCCCCGAGCCTGAGCCGACCAACCGCGTGCTACGGCTCCATGCACAGAACACCGATAACTTTGTGCGAATGGTATTTCAAGATGAAGACGGAGGTCGAGTCAAGTTTGACTGGTCGAGCGACTACCAACGCATCTACCATGAACGATTCCAGGGCATTCTCGATAAGGGCATTACCATCGCAGGCAAGAGCTTCACGTTTCTGGGCTTCTCTCATTCGTCGCTGCGCAGTCAATCGTGCTGGTTCATGGCACCGTTCGTCAAGGCCGGATCGTTAATGTTTGCTGAGAAAGTCATCAAGGAACTCGGTAACTTTTCTGGGATTAGGACTCCAGCCAAGTGTGCGGCACGCATCGGCCAGAACTTTACCGTAAGTCGCAGGCAGAATCTGTGCCCTGAATCCCCCATCATTCCATGACAAGCTCTCATGAGATGAGTGGCGTTGTAGAGATACCTGCTTACTCTCCATACTAGGATACCAATACGAGTGTCAGACTGCAGAGAGATCAAGTCTTTGAACTTGCGGAAGTCGTGCGAAACGGGCACGACTTTGCGGATGGCGCAGGCACCATATCAAAAGGTCTCCTCGAAGAGGTCTGGAAGGTATATGGCACGAAGCGAATGCTGAAGCCCACTGCGTTACAAATCCGCTTTCAGGGTGCGAAAGGCATGGTTGCTCAGGATACTCGACTCCCGGGCAAGCGTCTGATGCTTCGAAACAACATGAGGAAGTACCTGACGGGGGCGGACGACCACATGGATCTCGAGATTTGCGGTGCTGCTTTCCGACCCCTCCCCATGATTCTCAACCGTGGGTTCATCAAGATTCTCGAAGATCTGGCAGTGCCCGAGCAGTCCTTCATCAATTTGCAGAATAAAGCCATGGAGAGATTGAGAATGATGACTCAATCCGCGATCAACACGGGCACGTTGCTCGACGAAGTGCACACCAGCAAGGCCAGCGGCTTGCCCTCCCTCATTCGATATCTCGGACAGATCGGGCTGGACTATCATCACGACGACTTTCTGTACGCTGCTGTCGAGCTTGCAGTCATTTCCGAGCTGCGGGATATCAAGCACCGAGGACGCATTCCGGTTCCGAAGGGCGTGACCCTGTTCGGCGTTCCAGACGAGACTGGCTACTTGAAAGAGGGTGAGATCTTCGTCATCACCGAGAGAGGTCCCACTGGCGGGAAAGAGATTCTGGTTCGGGATAAAGTGATCATCACCCGGTCGCCAGCGCTACACCCCGGAGATATTCAGCTCGCCAAAGCCGTGGATGTTCCTCCCGGCAATTCGAATCGACAGCTTTCCAACGTCGTCGTATTCAGCAAGTGGGGACAACGAGACTTGCCCAGCAAGCTCTCCGGGGGCGATTTGGATGGAGACCTCTACAACGTCATCTGGGATGAAACCCTGATCCCCTGGATGATTTATGCACCCGCACAGTACCCTCGAGTGCCGCCGGTAGAATTACCGCGCGACGTGACGCGCAAGGATATGAGCGACTTCTTCGTGACCTGTGAGTCCACTCCAGATGAGACCATGTACCTTCACTGACCAATTCTACCTTTAGTCATGGAGAACGACAAGCTTGGTTTGATAGCCAATCAACATCTGCAGCTGGCGGATCAGCGTCCCATGGGCACTCTCGACCCAGATTGCATCAAATTGGCGGTAAGAAAAGAAAATCGCGTGAAATAATTCCACTCTTTGCGCGCAAGAGCCAGAGTGTCGTGCTTGAACATAGACTTTGACATCCACTGACCTGCGGTGACCTCTAGGCCTTGGCCTCCACTGCTGTAGACTATAGCAAGACTGGCATTCCGGCCAACATGGGTACCGCGCCGAGGCCCGCCAAATTTAAGCCTGACTATATGGCTCCCAATCCGCGAGTGGTGTTCTCGCAGGAGGGGCTCCTGGATCTCGAGGACGAAGATTTCGCGCCTGACGAAGCGTTCGATACCATCGACGCCGAGCGCCGGCCGATGCGTTACTACGAGAGTCAAAAAGTCCTTGGCATCCTATACCGAAGCATCGACGAGCGACAGTTTCTCGCCGATATGCAACGCGGTCATCGCCTTGCAGTCACTGCCCACTCTCGGCATGATTTGATGCCCGAGCTTCTGCAATATGTCGTACACACTGCCACGGTCACTTACGGAGGCAATCTGTACAAACATCACAAAGAATTTGCACGACAGATCCGCAACAGGTACTTAACTCATCTCGGGCTCCTGCGTATGTGTCGCGCTAATATGTTGCAGCTTTGAGGAGAGCATGACGAATCTCATGTACGACTGCGAGCCGACGCCACACAAACCCCTTTCCGAAACCGAAGTCTTCGCAGGCCAAATTCTAGGTCGCCAGAATGGCCCCGATGGCAAAATGCTTCGCGAGCTAAGTGAAGTGATGCGCGGACGTTTCGAGAAAATTGTGGAATATTGCAACATGCGCATCACGTACGGTGACGATCAAATGGAAGAAGTAGATGATCTCGACGACCTCTACGGCGCAGAGTACAGCAATCGAGAAGTCGAAGCCCTTCCACGTGCCATTGCATGTTTGGAGGTCGCTGTCCGTGAGCCTGGCTACAAGGATCCTTGGGTGGGAGAATTGGTGAGTTTCAAATACATTGCTGCTGCTGCTGCATTGAAGGAGTTGGATCGTTATCGGGTTACCACGTATGCTAGTTATGCGGGCTTGCCACCTCTGGCGAGCTTGTGAGAGATGGGGGATAGGCAGTGAGCAGCGATGGATGGATGACAGGAGAACTTTCTTTCGGAGCCCAAACGAAGTAGCATGGAGTTTGTTGTCGGGTAGTTTCAACGATTGTGAAGTGACGAATGGAATGGAAAATTTCACCTACCTTACGAAGGATTCTCAAAGTGCTAGCCACAGTCACCTACCTTCTTCTTCTTTTTCACATTTCTCGCTACGTATTCTGTAACAAGAGAAGAAAGAAGGAGGAGGTCTTGCTATCCCCCCCATCTCTTCAAAGCCTACTAGGTTAGATACATCATGTACTTGGATATGTCAGATTTTATCAAAAGATCTCTCCTAACGAACGTACAATATTTCTAATATGTGGTAAGGTAGGGAAACATGCCAGTTAAATCCGGGCCGTAGCCTACCTTACCTTACCTACCTACCATTCTCAATGGATAATAGGTCTACTTCCTTCGATACTATAAAGCTAGATTGGACATCGACCTATTTATCTATCGCTGATGCTCTGCCTCTTCTTTACCTATTATCACCGTGAAGCCCTCTCTCCTACCACCGTCCTCGAGTGGACGATCGGATAGGCCCGGCTCACGGTAGGTCGCGGCGTGGCTCCGCGGTGAAAGGGATAGGATAGGTGGAGGTCCGGAAGGACGCGGAGATGCCCGTAGGTGGCAGGAATGGTGATATCAGAAGACAAAGCGCACTATAGGGTAACGACATCAATCATAGTAGAGTGGGTATCCGTACGTCTACGTCCTGATCATGTCCGTCCTCTCCTCCGTCCTGAAAAGAAGAAAACCACCCCATATAGCCACCCGCCGGGAGTGGTACGGCCCTCCCGGGCCGTCCGGCTCTCGGCTCTGCCCCAACGCCCTACGTAAAAGAAACACGCCCAGCCGCTCAATACTATATAAGGATCTAGAAGAGCAGATTTCCCATTAAAACAGTAGCAAGAGTTGAGATTTGGAGCACTCGATTCCATACTCTGCATGATCAAGAAGCGCGGCACGAAGCTTGCCGATGAAAGCGACTGGATGGAGCTTGAATGCCTACCAGCTGAATGTGGTGCTGTGCAAGCAAGCTTCAGAGCTCCGCGAGGCTGCTCTGGGGTGTTGGGTGGAGGAAGTTTAACATGGTGGAGGAAATATGGTACATCGGTGTTGTTCGCAATATCGTGAAATGACTTCGGGGCTTTGAGCGTCCCTGTTGGGAGATCTTGCCTTTGAGTCCTACGTATCCGAATCAAAGGCGATGCTCGATTGCCCGGAGCAACATCCCCTCTACCGTTTTGCAAAAGGGTCAGGATCGTCGCTCGTAATGAATAGAAGACATTTTTTCGCTCAGCAAAGTCATTGCATCGCTCACGCAACTTTGATATGCAAGGCTGTCGTTCGCGGTGGATAGCACATTCCTGGGTCGAAGTTGATGCACAGCATCGGACATCACAAATCCAATTTACCCTTCATCTGGGTCATGCCCTGCACGCGCTCATGCTCCTCCTCCCCCAGACCCGAGTTTGATTGTCTTTGCTTCATCAATTTCTCCTCATCAACAATCAACCTCGCTACATTCTTCCCCATCAACGCATTAGTCTCCATGGTGCTGATGAAACTATCCATGCCACCCGTATACCAGATACCATCCTTCAACTTCGTGCTCTCAAACGTCATTCTCGGATACTCGTAAGGATATGAATTCCATACTTTGCGATACAGCCACGTGATGTCTTCACTATTGCGATTAGGATTGCTGTCCTCGGGTTTGATTCCAAGCAAAGCTTCCAGCCAAGCACTCGTCGGCGATTCTGGGGAGAATATTTTGTATAAGTATTCATCCGCGCCGGTTTTGGGGTTGACGATGGACCGGAGGAGAGAGATGCTGAAGAAACCTGGTTTGCCCACACTCTCCTGGCCGGATCCGGCGGGTTCACCATCGGGAAGGCTTGTGAGGACGACTTGAGGGACGGCTTTATCTGGTGGGAGGTTGAAGAAGGTGGGACTGAGAAGGTGCGGGCTGGTGAAGAGGGTGACGTGTAGTTCCACGTAAGGAATGGGATCGGGTTTATGGAAAGCATGCTTTTCGTCGAGCATTGATGAGGTGATGTTTGTATATTGGTATGGCCCTGCAATGATTATGTGGTCGCCTCTCCAGACTTGTTGGGAAGAGGTGGAGATGGCGTGGCCGCCGACATCTAGCTCAATGATTTCCGAGACGCGCTCGCCCAGAAGAACGTGTGCACCACTCGCTTCGATCATGTTTTGAAATATGCGCCAATTTCCTCCTTCAACAGCCACGGCTCCATCAGTAGCCATGCACACCATAGCCTCCAGTCCATGTATAAACTCCAAATTTTGGGCATAATTCACTCTGGTACTCGCCTGCACAATCTCCCTCCCGAAAGCTCCCTTGATTCCGTTCTCTCTCATGTATTGCTCGCCCGTGGCGGCAGTCACAGCCGTCAGACCCACAGCCTGAGCTGCAGCGGTGAGGCCTGCAGTGAAGGGGAAAATGGGCTCCTCGTACATTCTCATGAACTTGCCCACCACAGTCTTCATCAATCTCTGCGTCTTGACCGGTGCGAGTCCATATTTCCATAGCAGTTTCGCGACATCCCAGTATCCGTTCAAACTCCCATCTAGTTCCACGATGAATGACTCTCCGTCCCAGATTCCGAGGTCGCTACCTGTGTGGCCTTTGGGGTTGTCATCGCCGGACTTTATGGTAAGGTTGAAAGCGTCAACAGCATCTTTTAAAATCTTGTTGATGCTGACGAAGATGGATGCGCCGAGTTCGACAGAATATTCGTATTCGTCCTCGAGGTTGGAGACGAGGGCGCGGAGGTCGGCAAGGTCATCGTCGGTGAGGTCGTAGGCGTTGACGGTGGTGCTCCTACCGCCAATGTATGAATTCGCCTCGAAGATAGTGATATTGAGGGGAACGGAGGCATTGTGGGCGTATTGTGCGAGATAGTATGCTGCTGATGCTCCCGCGGCTCCGGCGCCTAGACCATGCATTAGATATGTCAACGCTGTGTGGATTAACAGCACGTGAGCGATATGTACCGATGATGGCCACCTCGACGGGCTTTTCCGATGTTACGTCCTGGTGGAGAGCAAGTGGTTGCTGGTCCCGCTGGAGTGCGGTGCTGAGGCTGACTGCCAGCAGCGAACATCCGGCAGTCGTGAACTTCATCGTGGCAAGGGGAAGATGATGCCAATGCCACTGCCACTGCTCGATAAGGGTCAAGTTGTTGTCACAGCGCCGCTATGGGCGGATGCAGTGTACTCGCTTCACATGACACACAGTAGAGAGTGCTGCAGAAGAGAAGCGAAGTCGAAAGAAAGCTGAGAGTTCGAGCGAGTCGTCGGGAGGTGCAGCTACTGACGCCATCAACGGAGGACGGACCGGAACGGGACGGGGCGAGTACGGTAAAACATGGACTGGGGCTATATGACCACCCCTGCTGCCTGCGACGGATCTTCAGCGCATGGATCTCAGACAGGGATGTTACATAAAGCGACGTCAGAGAGTTGGACGATGAGAAATGCACTCGAAACAAACATGAAGCTCATATTGGCCGAAACCATCGTCATCATCATCATCATCATCATCGTCAGGACACCGACAGAGTGCACCCAGAGACTAGGGTATGCCAACACACTCTGGGCAGGTTCGATACGACAAAAACACAATCGTAGGCATACACTCAAATCATCTCTTATTCGTAAATCGCTGTAAAAATGCTGGGTATCCGCTTGAAACCAAAAAGGGAAAAAAAAAGAAAAAAAAAAAAGCACATCGAATGCCCATCCGTCACGCAGCACACTCATAGGACAGCACGCCAATCTCCATGCGCGCGAAATCTCTCGCTCTCCCAACACTGCCTTTCTCCCCCCGTCTGCTGTGGAGGCTGAATGACTCCGTCTTCATGGCATGAGGGCCTGACTCGCATTCAAAACGACCGTTCCCCCATTGGCGAGACTGGCAACCGCCTCTCCGCCACCTTGTATGATCCGTCGTGCCAGTTCAGGAATGGGTTTAGTCACAGGCGTGGGCATCTTGTAGCTTCCAGTGGCATAGTAGGCGATTCGCGAGAGGACCTCGATGGCGGCTCGGGGTAGACAGTAATGAATCGCCGCGAGGCAGAGTGCTACCAGAGAGAGCAGGACGAGGTTGAAAGCAATCTTTTCTGCCGTGGACATGACGTATAGTCCAGTGTTGACTTCGTAGCGATAGTAAGCCAGCTGCAATTGGTAGTATGCTTCGGTGAAGATGTTGCTGTTCTTCGTTGGTCGGCGTGGAAATGTTGCTGGACTGTACGTCCCCATGGCTTCAGTTGCCCCTCGCGTACGTAGATGGTGGGGGGGAGTTTGCCGTGTACTGTATTTGCGCAAGTGGTGAAGATGGATCGTCGCTGCAGTCGTTTGCCTGGATGGGTATCCATCGATCAAAGAGGTGGTTTGCCTAATATATAACCTGTGCACGAGAGGCTCCACGCCATGGTCTCGTCTTCAAACTTGATCGGGTAGGCAGGTGATGCAATCGCACAAGACATGCTCCACAGCTTCAAGCGTCCACCACCAGGAACTTCGACGGTATAGTTGCCGGTTGGAGGAATTGTGACTAGCCTTGCCGAGACCGCCATGGCCGCGGAGGATGGAGCGGGGATGATAGGACAACATTGCACACGGGCACTTTGCGGCCCTTCCGATCATGGTGAACATGATGATCTGCATTGGCGGAGATATGCAGGCATGTCGGGTGTTACGTCCGTTGTCACAAGAGCGCTATGGCTATCAGAGTTTCCTCGTCACATCTGCGACAGATGTGACATCGGATAGACTGACTCATAATGCTGCTGCTGCAGCAGAGTATATAACAAACCTGAGGGTTCGACTAGATGATCAGGGTTGGGTCTTGGGATCGGTGGTGGAAGAGGAGAAAAGTATATAGGCTCTGCGACAACTTGGTAGTAAAAAAGTTTCAGGTTACCTCCTACCTTGTGCCCAGTCTTCTTTAGTAACGGTTTGAAGGTTTTCGTAGATCTAGGAAATACGTCCGCGTAGGAGTAGTGAATTACTATCGCTGTCTTCTTAGCAATCGTCGCCAACTTGACAGGTTTCCCCCGCACTTCGCTACTCGCTACGCTCTACCTCCATCTAGAAACGAGCACGTTGTCGTTGCTCCGCTAGGTTAGTCAACGCACAGATAAGGCATACACTCGCCAAAGCACCTCACGAGACGCGCTTTTTTGGCCGCTTTAAGCTTTAAGCTTTCGCTTCCCTAACTTCCCCTCCTACTTCTCTTCTCCTATAAGGACTTTTAGGCTTTCCCCCAAGACATTTATGCATTATTCCAATAGATTTATGCATTGTCCTGCACAAAGCTGCGCCCAAAGTAATTATCGCCTATCGCCGACCTATCTACTCACAGAAACTGTAGAATCGACACTGGCGCGACGACGGCTATGCCGACGGTAAAAATACTGTCGCGTAAAAAGCGTCAAACTGGTCAAAGGAGACGGGGCCTTAACCTAGGAGGTATTTGGATGTGCATGCTCTTTCTCGGTCGGGAGGGAGGTGATGTCGTTGCTTCACTAGCTCAAAGGGGGGTATAGTTCAGTGCCATCGCAGAATGTTATTTCTTTTTCGGGGCCGACGGGAGTCTCAAGCGGGAGGACACTACCAACTCTGCGTATACCCAATATTACCGAGTACTACATGTACTGTTGACTCTTGGCGGCGTGGTGCTCATCGTCTTCATTCCAATACAGTATCATACCCGCTTAGCTCCTTATGACTCTACCTACTGCACCTCGCCGTCTACCCCTCCTTCGTCCCGATCCTCTTGGCACACTCACTGAAGTGCTTTTTCCGGACCTTCTTGGCTCAACTGGTGCTATCCTCGTCTCAATAGACATGGCCTTTTTTCTCGCTATTTCCGCAATCCTCGCACTGCGGCGTAGAGGCTTGAGCGGTCGTGAAGAATCGCCTGAAGGAATCTTGCTTACTCCCAGCCCTGGGGTCGTCTTTGTTTCTGTCGCTAGTTGCGCAATCCTCGCACTGCGGCGCAGAGGCTTGAGCGGTCGTGAAGAATCGCCTGAAGGGGCCTTGCTGGTTTCCAGTCCTGGGGTGGTCCTTGTTTCTGTTGCTGGTCTTGCCGTTACTGAAGGGGATGCATTAGGTGCTGAAGAACTAGCCACGATCTCTTCGGGACTGGCTTTATGTCTCTTGGATACTGGTTCATTATTGAACGAGCTGCGTCGGCGCTTGTGTGATTGGGGTATTAGCGAAGAGGAAATTGATGGTGCTCCCTGGACTGAATCCGACTGCTTGTCGCCTACAGCATGCGTGCCCAGGTATTCCTGAGAATGCTGTCCTTCAATGGTTTCTGGGAGTCTCTGGATACGATCTGGGTCGTTCTCGGCGTTGTCGGGTGAGTTCAGCTCGAGCTCAATAGTTGGGATTTGGCGAACAATCCACCGTAGTAATGCACTATGACGGCGTGCTTCATCTTTCTGATAAAAATATTCCCTCATCGGCGAAAGAAATTCGGTGATAGCTTCGTTTCGCGTCTTGATCGACTCAAGGCTTCCCCTGGCGGCATCTAGCGTAGCTTGTTCTGCTGATAGGCGTTGTCGAAGTTTTGTTGTAGAGCCATCTGATCTAGCAATAATACTCTCGGTCGAAGACACAGCTGCCGTCGCCGATTGTACCGCCTTCTCTGCCCTCTCTTCTTCGTTGGCATGCTGAAAGCTAGTGTTGACATCGCATATAACATCATACGTCTCCTCCGGCCGTAAGAGGTTGGAGTCAACTAGCTTTTTCCAGCCTCTATCGTGCCGTCGCTGGGAACGTTTAACGAAAGTTGCTGCATAGTCATAAAACCGGTACTCGTAGCCGAGATACTCGATCCAGGTAGTCAGCTTGTCTTGCCGGTCTAGATTACGTTCGAGCTGGAATTGCCGAGTGAATCCATACTTGGATAGTCGTCTCGTTAACCTCTCTGCATATTTTTTGAAGTCCCATTGTCCGTCAATAGAACCATAATGGTCCACGTAAGTTTCCAAGCCGCCGGTGTAGCTTGCCGCTGCCCACAGGACCGGTTCACTCTGGACTCCTCGCTCTCTAATTATCTTCTGGACGTTGCGGAAAACTCTCCATTTCGATAGGTGGCCTGCACAGATGCAGGTGCGTTCAGATTTGTCGGACTCATACACTCTCCAGTAATAGACAATGTCACCATACTCTTCATGCTCGAGGTACTGTTCCGGATTCCAGAGGAAGCTTTCGAGAAGATGGAAGGGATATGGAGGGTGGGCGCCATCATTAACAAGAATATGGTAGGATTCCGTCTCGACGCGTAGGCACTCAGCATCTACTTCTTCTTGAGGTAGAGACGACGGGGTGCTAGCAGGTGAGGGCGAATTGCGGAACAGATCAGGGGTGGTGGTAGGGACGGATTGGAGTAGAGCGTTGACTTGGTCGAGATCGAGGGTGCATGATTCGCGTGAACGCTCTTTTTTGTCTCTACTCTTCACTATTAGCTAGGTAAGGAGGGCATAAGTGGCAGAGACCAGGCGAGCGGTTACCTCAGCCTCTGAATGAATTCAGGCGTGATGTTTTTCGGGTCTTGTACCATCACGGTTCTTGAAACGACATCAGCATGGCAAGAAGGCGAACAAAGGGATTGCAAGGGCTGCCTCTCACAGTCCGTTCTCTTCCAAGTGCCGGTCGAGTTCTTCTTCCGTGTAGAGCTCGACTTCTCGCGCAAGTGGCATTCTTGCTTCCACGGTCCTGTCCTGGTCGACCATCATGTCACGTTGCCGGATGATGGAGTAGTAGTACTCAGGTACCTACATGTAGTGTCGAGGTCTCTGGAAAAAGTCCCGTCGCAAGTTGCAGCGCGGTGTTTGGACCCTCAAACTTCAAACTGGAGGTAGTCTACGGCTCTACGCGGAACGAACCGTTACGATGGATGACTCAGCGGGCGCTTCCACGACCGGTGAGAAATCCATGCATTTCGAACACATGCAGTGGAGAATGGAGATTGAGCGAGACGCCGCCCATTCTGCTCAGTGCTCGCTTCGCTTGCATGGCATGGCATGGATAATAATACCTAGGCGGCTACCAGGCACACTGCAGATACAGGTAGCCGCATGGTTGGACACCGTCGTCTCCCGCCAGCAGCATCTCCAGCGTATCGCCTCAGCAGTCGCCTCAGGAAGCGCCTTCACGGCTTCAACTCCAGGTGGCTCCCGTCTCGTAGGCCCGTATGGACTCCCGTCTCGCAGCGTGGTTGGAATCCCGTCTCGTAGGATTCTCGGCTCGAAGGATTTCCGCCTCATGGGATTCCCGTCTTCCGTCTCGTAGGATTGATCAAAAAGGGCCAAAAGGGATAAAAAGGGCATTGCGCTTCCCACTTGGGTCAGGTACCTAAGGCTTGCTTTTCATTCTGGATTCCATCTCTTCCACTCCCGTCAACACTTCCAGTTACCTTATCCCGTCTTGATCATGGAAGACGTGATTGCATGCTTGTATCCCCATGAGGACGCCACTGACCAGAACTATGCAAAAGTTGCAGTTGACAAGGTGGAGAACAGATCGCGAAGAGTAGCTGCACAAGCACCTGCAGCTTTACTTGACCTGCCGGGCCGCACCACCCGCGAATCGACAGTTTCGTTCTATGACGAAAGCGAGGAGTCGGATTCAGAACCTCCCAACATTGAAGGACTGCAATTGACTTTCACTCTCGGCCCGAAGGCAGCGCCCGGATTTTGGCTAGGAACGGCTGAAGGTTGCGATATCGTCCTTCCATCATCATTACCAAGCATTAGCCGCCACCACTGCTTCTTGAGCTTCGACGAGGAAGGACGATTGATCGTGCGGGACCATTCAAAACACGGGACCATTGTTGAATACGACGGCAAAGGAAAGGAGAGGCGCCGCAACTTCACTTGGATTATTGGCGGACACATAGGCCCGGACAACACAAAGAAAATTGTTATCGAGCTCAACACAAAGCTGCGATTTCGAATTTTGGTCTCAAAACCTTCATTTCCGACGACATACTCCGACAACGTAAAGATGTTTCGGGCCAATTTTGCTGCGGAGACAAGCCTGCCTTTAGGGGCACTTGGTATTCAGAGCAATGCTTCAACAGCAGCTTCCAGTGGAACATCGAGCCCTACCGGAGACCACATCTTTCTTGGCGAAAAGAAACTTGGAAGCGGATCCTTCGCAACAGTGTTCCGCGTCTGGGACGTCAGTACCGGCGCCGAATTCGCTTCCAAGAGGTTTAATGACGATCAGACGTCCGAGTGGCAGAGGGAGAAATCGGTCATGGAATTGATCTCGCATGTGAGTACAGCATTTACTACAGGACCTTCTCTTTCTATCCACTGATGTCTATTCAGAAGCATATTGTCCCCCTGCATTGCGCATTGCAGAAGCCGATTCTCCAATTAGTTCTGGAATACCAACCTCTTGGAGCTCTTTCCGAGCAGCTCCATATCTCCAGAAATGAGGTTATCATAATCCTACAACAAGGCCTCTCGGCTTTGACATACCTTCACGGACGTACTCCGCCAATCGCACATCGAGATATCAAACCCGCCAATATTCTCGTCTACACTCGAAACCCTCTCCTAATCAAACTCGGAGACTTTGGCCTATCCAAAGCAAACCAAAACTTCAAAACGCATTGCGGAACTCACAGGTATATGGCTCCCGAGATCTTTACGTCAGAAACAAGGCAACTGCGCCAGTATTCATGCGCAGTTGATATTTGGTCGTTTGGCTTAGTTATCCTCGAGTACGCCTATGGATCTCCACCAAGATGCAGAGAATTGTCTTGGTTGGGGAGGATAGTCAAGCATCTGAACGAGTGCCACGAAAGTGAACCTGATGGCTTGACTGATCTCTTGTTAGACATGCTCGTCATTGATCCAAAGGAGCGAATATCGGCTGCAGAGTGCCTAGCAAGAGCATTGCGGCTGCCTGTAGACGTGGATCTACCCTCGACACCCAGGCCCGTCCAGCCATATGCAGCCATCGCACAGTCTATCGAAGAGACCTCTACCTTAAAACCGAACCAGCGCTCCATGGTCTCTGTATTTGCCAATCAGGCGCCACAAGCGACAAGAGGACCTGTCGGCATCAGCCAACGAGAACGCGCCATGACTCCGAGACCATTTACTGTTTAACACAACCACGGGAGGGCGAAGTACTGGAGGGCTTAGAGAGTTGGTCGACTGCGACCCAAGGCAGGAGAGGCGTTACGTATCCTTCCGGTGTGCAGGATGCAACCAATATCTCTGGCTGTACGATCCCGACGTAGTCCTAACCACCTCTCTTTGATCAAGCTCGCACATGTGGAAAAATCATCGTCGACGGGGAGAGGGAACGAAGAACTCGCTGAGTAGCAACATTTTGTACAAGATGCTCTGGGCTCTCACGTGCGAAGGGGTAGTAGTTGCTTGCAATTTCGGAATTTATGTAGTTAGGTATAGAGGAGGTACTAGGTAGGTAGGTAGGTAGGTAGGTAGGTGTTGGGGCTATTGTGTTAACGGAAAGATATAACGGCAGATTATCAGACAGATCCCCCCAAATCAAAGACTATTCCACAATCCACTCATCCCCACGAACATGGCTCCGAACAAACGAAATGACCTGAGTGATGGGAAAGCAGTCGTGTGCATTGGGGGGCTCGCATCAGGATTGGATTGTGTGCGGTCGTCTCTCGCGCAGACGCACCTGCATAAGCGCGCGTAATTTCGCGCTAGGGCTCCGCTTCCGTGCCAATTGGCGTCTCGCTGCAGTCAGCGCTTAATAGTCTTTTGATCAAATCGCGTTGCCCGTCGGGCCGCTGCCGGCATTGACGCCGCTCGGCTCGGGCCGGATAGGGATGACCGAGACTGCGATTTCTGTCACGATTTGTCAGGCACGTGCAGACGCGTCGCGGGAAAATAACAAGCGCGGATCACTGTTTACTCCACTCAAGCACGGTAAACAAAAGAGCAGAAGCTGTTTCTGTACTGACTGCGCAACACCACAACACGCCACGGACACTCATGGCAGACTCACCTGTGCGACCTTCGCGACGCGCGGCGACTCGCAGAAAAGTGGTGGTCGACGAGGAAGAGGAAGAAGGGTCAGACGGAGGACAGAGCGTGGTCAGCAGACGGGACGACGACGAGGAGGAGGACGAAGAATTCACGCCGGCACCGAAGACGAGCAGAGGATCTCCGAGACGAAAGACATTGGGTGATGCGACGACGCGGAGACGCACGGCAGCGCGACGTACGACGGTAGAATCGTCGATCGAGCCGTCGCATGTCTTCAGTCCACCGCCCGAGGATGGAACGGAGGAACCAGAGTCCCCTACCAAGAAGTCGCCTCCCAAGCGACGCAGTGTCAAGGATGCCCGCGCCCGAAAGAGCAGGGCGTCTCGTGTGTCCATCGCGACGGATTTGGAGGAAGATCGGCCGCCTCCACTACCGACGCCCCAAGCATCAGCCTCACCGGAGCCGCGCGACACTTCTTCGCGCCATGGAACTCCACTCACGGAGATGTCCATCAACGAACAGACTCCGCGTAAATCCTCGCAGCAAAGCAGTCCCCACGACGATGTAGAAATGACTGATGCGACCATGGACGAGAACGCTGCGACGCCGAAGGCTGTAAAGCGTCCCATGACGCCGTCCGAAGACGAAGATGCGAGCATGGTCTCGGTGCAGCAGCGAACTCCTGGACCAGACGCGACACAAATCGCGGTGAAGAAGATTGACCCGAGTTTGACGAAGCTGGAACGACCCATGGATATCGTGGTGAAAAGGAGAGCAATGGGAGTTCCTGCCTCGCAAGAGCCGGTAGAAGCGAAGCCGCGAATGACCATTACCTGGCTGACTTTGACAAACTTCAAGTCGTACGCGGGAGAACAGAGAGTTGGACCCTTTCATGCCTCGTTCTCCTCGGTGGTAGGGCCGAACGGATCAGGCAAGAGCAACGTGATTGACTCGCTGCTGTTTGTGTTTGGCTTCCGTGCAAGCAAGATGCGACAGGGCAAGATCTCTGCCCTGATCCATAACAGCGCCCAGTACCCTGATCTAGACTATTGCGAGGTCGAGGTGCATTTCCAGATGGTCATGGATCTGCCTGGAGGAGGATCGGAAGTCGTGCCTGATTCCCAGCTCGTGGTTTCCAGGCGGGCATTCAAGAACAACAGTAGCAAATACTACATCAACGGCAGAACGTCAGACTTCACAACAGTCACGACTTTGCTCAAGGGGAAAGGGATCGATCTGGATCACAAGCGTTTCTTGATCCTTCAAGGCGAGGTGGAGTCGATTGCGCAGATGAAGCCAAAGGCCGCAAACGAGCACGACGATGGCTTACTCGAGTACCTTGAGGACATTATAGGCACGTCAAAGTACAAGACTCCAATCGAGGAAGCTGCCGCAGAGACGGAAACCCTGAACGAAGTATGCTTGGAGAAGAGTACCCGTGTTCAACACGTTGAGAAGGAGAAGAATGGCCTGGAAGACAAAAAGGAAAAGGCGCTCGCATACCTCCGAGACGAGAATGATCTTGCTTCTAAGCAGTCAGCCCTCTACCAGATCTATATTGCCGAGTGCGGGGACAACATTCAAGTGTCTGAGGAAGCCATTGCCCAAGTCCAAGCAAAGCTCGATGAAGAACTCGGGAGACATCAAGAGGCTGAAGCCGAGATCAAGGCAGTAGAGAAACAACACCGAAATGAGTCTAAGATGTATGAAAAGATGCAAAAAGATACCGCTGGTCTCAAGAAACAAGTCGAGGACATTGAGAAGGCAGGCGTCAAAGTGGAGGAGAAGAAGAAGCATCTCAAGAACAAGGAGAAGAAGCTCGAAAAGATTCGTGAGACGTCCAAGTTTGAGATTGCTCAAGCGCAGAACTTGTCAAAGCAAGCTGCCGACGATGTGGAACGCTGGACAGGTGAAATAGAGAGTCTGGAGCAAGACATGCAAGCCGAAAACCAAGAGCTTGCCGAGATTCGTGAATCGCTAAAAGGCAAGACGCAGGGCATCAGCGACGAGATCGCAGCCAAGCAGAAGCAGCTTGAGCCGTGGTCAGCAAAGATCAACGAGAAGCAATCCTCGATCGCCGTCGCGCAGTCTGAGCTCGACATCCTGCGGGAACGGGAGAATGCGGGCGCAACAGCCATTGCAGATGTCCAAGCCAAGATCGCAAGCCTGCAAGAACAACGCGAGGCCAAGGCAACGGAGATGGACAGCTCGAAGTCGCAGATGAAAGCTGCCGAAAAAGATATAAAGGCGGCGCAAAAGCAACTCGATGGTGTACTGGCAAAAGAGCCCGGTCTGAAGTCCAAACTGTCTAATGCACGGTCGAAAGCAGACGAGGCTCGGGCGAGCCTGTCAGCGACGCAAAGCCAAGGTAATGTGCTTGCTGGTCTCACTCGCCTCAGGGATTCGGGTCGGGTCGATGGTTTTCATGGACGTCTCGGCAACCTGGGGACCATTGACTCCAAATACGATATAGCCATCTCGACTGCTTGTTCTGCCCTTGACAATATGGTCGTCGACACGGTCGAAGCTGCGCAGCAATGCATTGACTACCTTCGCAAAAACAATCTCGGACGCGCCAACTTCATCTGTCTCGACAAGTTGCCGAATCGAGATATGTCGCCCATCGAGACACCCGAAAACTGCTCGCGACTCTTTGATCTAGTCAAGCCTAAGCACGATCGCTTCCTTCCAGCTTTCTACAGCGTCCTGCAAAACACTCTGGTCGCCAAGGATTCGCAACAGGCTGATCGTGTCGCATACGGGGCAAAGAGGTGGCGAGTGGTCTCACTGGAAGGAAAGCTTATCGATAAGTCCGGTGTGATGACGGGTGGTGGCAACAAAGTGTCCAAGGGCGCCATGTCGTCCAAAGTTGCTGCTGACACGACGAAGGAGCAAGTGCAGAGGTACGAGGTCGACCGCGATACTCTTGAACAGGAGTATGCTACGCTACAGGAGGAGCAGAGTGCACTGGAGAGCCAGGTCAGGCAATTGCAGACCGAAGTACCTAGGCTAGAGACACACATGCAGAAGTTAGAACTGGAGCTCGGCAGCATTGACCGCAATATCGCGGACTCTGAGCATCGCATCTCGGAATTGTCAGGCGAACAACACAGTTCAAAGACCGACAAGAGCAAGACTGCCAGTCTTGAGAAGAGCATCAGCGCCATGCAGAAGGATGTGGAGAGGTTGCAACATGAGACAGAAGGTCTTGAAGCTGAGATCAAAGAGCTTCAAAACAAGATCATGGAAATTGGTGGTATCAAGCTACGAGGACAGAAAGCCAAGGTGGACAGCCTCAAAGAACAGATTGATCTCCTTAACGAGCGACTCAGTGCGGCAGAGATGTCGAAGACTAAAGCAGAAAAGGCACAGGTCAAGCACGAGAAGGCACTGGCTGATGCCGAGAAGGACTTGGAGAAGATCGCGTCGGAGCTCGAGAGTGTGGAACAGAGTGTTGAAAAGCAGAACAATGGCAACGCGGACTTGCTCCACCAATACGAAGAGATCAAGCTCGCGCTCGAGGAAAAGATGGACCAGCTCGATACGCTCAAAAAGCAGATGGAAGAAATGCAATCGGAGCTCAACGAGACGAGAGGCGCGGAGGTGGACATGCGCAACAGCCTGGAAGAGAGCCAGAAGCATCTTGCCACTAATCAGAAGCAGCACTCGTACTGGCTCGAGAAACTCAGCAAGCTCAGTGTGCAGAACGTGTCGGAGGACGGCGAAGAAAAGGAGCCCGAACCGGTCCCGGAATTGTCACGCGACGAGCTCGAAGACCTGGACAAGAACAGTCTCAAAGCTCAGATCGCGTCGCTGGAGGAGCGCACGAGCCAGGCGGTAGAGCTTTCGGTGCTAGCCGAGTATCGAAAACGTGTGCGTGAGTACAGCGACCGGCTGGAAGATCTCAACACCGCACTGGCAGCACGAGACGCGGCCAAGAAGCGAACCGACGACATGCGTCGACTACGTCTGGAAGGCTTCATGGAAGGTTTCTTCATCATCTCGCAGCGGCTGAAGGAAATGTACCAGATGATCACGATGGGCGGCAATGCTGAACTGGAATTGGTCGACTCTCTCGATCCATTCAGCGAAGGCATTCTATTCTCCGTCATGCCGCCGAAGAAGTCGTGGAAGAACATTGGCAACTTGTCCGGTGGTGAGAAGACACTTTCGTCCCTGGCGCTGGTGTTTGCGCTGCATCATTACAAGCCTACGCCGTTATATGTCATGGATGAGATTGATGCCGCGTTGGATTTTCGAAATGTGTCGATTGTGGCTGCGTATATCAAGGAACGGACGAAAAATGCCCAATTCATTGTCATTTCTCTGCGCAACAACATGTTTGAGTTGGCGAGTCGGCTGGTGGGGGTGTACAAGGTTAACCACATGGTGAGTATTTCCTCTTCTTCTTTTTTTCTCCACCAGACTCCTCCCTTCCCGTTTGACAGACGTCCAACCAAGCTTTTGATGGCTTTGCTGCAAGCGTATCCTTGCGCCGAAAAGTGACATTTTGCGGATATGACGGGCATTCGAATCCACGGCTGACACTGTTTTTTTCCTTTGTATCTACAGACCAAGAGTGTCACTGTGGAAAATCGCGACTACATTGACCCGCGACATCGGACGGTACAGCAACCTCCTCGAGTACATGAGGCTGCGACGCCGCAACCGGTCGCAGCTGAGGCGGCATAAATCTCATGCCTTGCTTGCTTTGGTGTGCCGCGGGTGAATGAATGATATGATACCTTATGCATGTACAGACAGACAAACAGGGCTCGGGAGAGAAGCTGGTGGCGTTATTTTTGTGGGGATCAAGGGTTGATGACATGTCCGAAAGAAAGAGGGCGGGCTGATGGGGTTAAACTTTTTTGGGGGGGGGGGGGGGGGTTGGCTGGCGCTCATCGGTTTCCTGCCCACGACCGACGGGCATACCAATGTTGGATTGATGAAGGTAGGCCAGGTAGGGTAGGCTAGGCACCTAGGTATTGGTGGAATGCAGTGAAGTTTTACGAATCCTAAATTCGGTTCTTACTTTTTCCTACGGGTTTTGATGTACTACTGGATGTGAACAACGTAGGAGTGAGAATGAAGAAAAGGAGGCACACCCCGCATGATTTTCCGAGCAGGAGGGGGAGAAGGGGGCGACGATATCTATAATACCTAAGGAAGGAAGGAAGGGAAGATATCGGCAAGTTCCCCTGAGTCACTGTTTTCATCACCCTAAGTAAGGAAGTCTCCCTTGAATCCATCTTTCAGGTAGCACTACCATCCATATTTTCACAGACCCGCCGACGGGAGGCAAATCCAAGTTCTCAATACAACAAGTTCCAGCAGCGATTTTAAATCACCCGAAATTAGGTACTACCTACCTGTACCTAGGTAGGTACTCTGTGATTTGAGTAACCCTGCCCTACCTGCTTTGAGAAGAAAAAAAAATAAAATATGGCACCATTCTTCTCTAGTTTCAAACCGTACGAGCATTGGAAGAGGAAAGCTCCGCCTTTGAGGCGGAGTGAGATGAATAAAGCTGGAACTACTCTCTCTGGTGTTTGGCGCTGCAGTAGGAGTGGTGGAAGAGGTTGTTGGCGAAGTCTGAGGGAGGAGAGAGGTGTTGGTTCTACTAGTTGGGGGGAGGAGGAGGTTTTGATGATGGCGATGAGGACGGGGGGCGGCGGTGGTGGTGGTGGTGGTGGTGGTGGTGGTGGTGGTGAAGGAGGGAAAGAAGAAGAAGAAGACAAACTCTTGGTTCCTGTTATCGAAGATGATTTCGACTGGTTCAGACTAAGTATTGCGTATTTGGAAGAAGGAGGTGGTATCAATGGTGATGGTGGGAGTGGTAGTCTTTGGAGGAGCTGGGAACTGAGGGATGGAGATGAGCGGCAGCTTCAGGGAAAGGCGAATCTTGCTGGAACGTATGATCCGTATCAGCGGTGGGAAGCTCCTTATCAAGAGATGGAGGCTGATGTGCCCGTGGAGATGAATGATAATCGTTCAGTCGCGGGATTGGAAGGGAGTTGTTCTTGGCCTGCACCGTCCCAGGACGAGAAAGAGAGACTGCCAGTGGCATCTGTGCATTTGGAAAATCAGCTCGGTCGATGGAATGGAGTCACGCTTTGCGACTTGTGAGTCTCTCTGGTTTCGTGTCTGGGGATGTCATCAAGAATGTTTGCTGATGTTGTGGTGAATAGCTCCAGGACTAATATGTTGAGCACGGTGCCGACATGACGACTCTTCTCCTTTTCTGACCGCTGTGATCTTGGCTCGTGGTGCCAGTGCTACACTACGAAGCATTGGATCCGGGGCGCCACCTTTCAACCATGCTGGACTAAGTCTCTTGTACTCGCATATGTCTTCATTCTTGAATGCCTATCCACGGGACTTCTCTCTCCTCAATGTTGTTTCAAATCGGATTCAGGATCCACCACAGCACTCAAATTGTCACATACGCCCTCAATTCTCCCGCACATCGGAAGGTCTCCATCTGACATGACAAGCCGGACATTCCAGCAGTACATGCCACAGCAAGATCACGGATACAGCAACTAGAACCACGCAATACAGTCACTGAGCTCAGGATGTCCAAACCACGCTCTTCCAGCGCCAAATCATCTGAGCGCTCAGACACCTCTTCGGACACCTGCAGCTGAGAACCGCGGAAGCTCATGGTCCAGAACGAGGTTATAAGGGAGAGTTAGAGCTCAAGTAGTAACATTCTACGTGCGATCAATTCACACATCTCCCATTCTCGTCCAGGAGAACAAGACCCAATTCCTTGGCACCATCTTCTTTCGAGACGACTGTCGTGTCCCAATTGAAATGCGCCGCTATGCGGTCTCCTCCGGACTTTCTAAGCTTCGCCAGGTTCTCGGCGTATCTACTTTGCCTATTCATAAGCAATTGACCATTCGCGATGCTCGTCTGATCCAGGAGTCGAACTTTCAACACTGCATCTGATGAACTGATCGCAGCCGTGGGAACTTGATCTTCATGTATTCCTTCCGGAAAAGGCGCCACAACCTGTGCACGACCGTGATTGAGAAGAACATCCATGCCTCTCTGATCGTCTTGAAATCCCTTGGGCCGAAAGAAGGCTTTATACCAAGGTGTCTCAAAGATCGCTAACATGTCCTTCCATAGAGAAATGGTCGCTGTGGTGCTCTTCATCCAAAAGATGCCGTTGCAGATTGGAGGTACAAACGGTCCTCTCCTCCAGACATCACGAAATGCATCATGGTCTTGGTAGAATTCTCGAGCATCCGTGCTGTAGACGATGTCCACGGCCGGACGATCGTGACTGTCAGGCACAATAGAGAATGGATTTTGCCACCAGATCGTATCGGCATCGATCATCAAAATGTCCAATCCCGCAGAGAGAATTTTCATGAAGAACTTGGGTCGTTCCCGCATCATGCGGTTGTAGGATGCTGTATTGCCCTGCTTGTTCTCATTCGTACTTGTGGCGAAGAGAGATGGATCGTGGTATGCAGCGAGACCTTTCTCTTCAATCACTTGCTTTGCATGTGCATCCAGGGCCCAGAAGACCATGTTGGACTCGTCGAACGTGGTTGCTTTGAAAGAGCAAAGCAGATTTTCGGCCCAGTGAAGCATTCCTGTGTTGACAGCTACGATCATTACCGTGTTGTTGATCGCTCGAGACGAGAACGTTTGTAAATCTTCTTGCGGCAGAACAGGCATGTCTATGACCTCGTTCGTGCCATGTGTCAGGTATAGCAAAATGCATACCAGGAACGCAATGCTGAAGAGCAGCGATGACAGATGCCGTCTGGTCGAGAATCGCGAGAGGTACATTTTGTGCTCAGGGGGATCCACTCGACATGCTGTGGA
The DNA here is from genome assembly GCF_000320565.1 of Sphaerulina musiva SO2202. Taxonomy (NCBI): domain Eukaryota; kingdom Fungi; phylum Ascomycota; class Dothideomycetes; order Mycosphaerellales; family Mycosphaerellaceae; genus Sphaerulina; species Sphaerulina musiva. Next base: position 1,273,773 of record NW_016017393.1, read on the forward strand.
GGCCTAGCCTTGCCCGTGGAAGCATGACTTTGGTACGTGCTGCATTCTTTGGCTACAAAGGACGCAAAGAAGGAGGAGGGGTTGGGGTGTATTCTGGGCGAGGTGAAGTGAAGAGAGTAGTCTTGCCAAGAGTTTTCATCAGCCGCCACGGGCGTATCCGCTATTCGGTCCCGAATTTCCTTCGATACCTATGAACACGATGATACCAGACATAAGGTAGATAACTTATAGCAAGCTTCGCTATGGTAATATGACTATGAGTACTATCCTTTTGCCATCGCTACAGCTATATGTAAATGAACCATCATTTAGGGTTGTCTCAAGGCTATACCGCCCCCCCTCTTCAACCTATTATCAGTCTTATACTCGGATTGTCCTCCGGTGCAGCGGCATCGCAAACTTACAGATCCCGTCGACAGAATTCCAATGGCATGCCCTGGTGAGCATCGAATGTTTCTAAGACGACCGAGCTGCCGCTCCGATCAGGAGTCTTCAAAATTGTAACTCATGGAGATATGGGCTCTCGACCGCCATGCCGAGCATCTAGGTACTCCTTCCAGCAAGAAGCTTCCAATGAGCTCATGTCCCCGTGTTCTCTGTTACTTGTTGTAGTACTCTCTGCAGCCAACGTAGAGAGGATAGAGCAGTAGGTTCCTGCCGCTCCGCGAAGCATTCATTCTGCATTCTGCCGTCAACAGCACTTGCGGAGGGAAAGGCAGCGGATCGCTGTCTATAGCTCGATTTTATGTTGGCCGAGGATTCTAAGCTGTATTCTCGCCGCCCTTGTTTATTGTGTAGAGGACTTATAGCTTCTGATAAGTATTTCAGACCGCGTAGGCATGTGATTCTTCTTGTCTACAGAATGGCCGAATACATGCATTAGGAAGACAAATGCACTGCCGTTCGCTGTATGTAGCCGCTGCGGAAAGGCTTAGGTATCTCAAATAAAACTGCCTCCGCTATGGATACATCGATCCTATAGAGTCTCGAGGCAGCCAATGACATTGGGAGTGTAGATATTGAATAAGGACTGGCTGTTAGCTTACGGATTCGCTGCGCTGCCGAGATTATGTTTGCATAAGAAAATCCAGAAAGCGGACATAAGAGAGTCGGTTCCGGAGTCCGGATAGTGCATATGAGCCTGTGTCTCACTTCCGAGGCGCATAGATGTCGTAGTAGGCTTTTCCGAGACATCAATCTGTACAGTGTCGTTCTGTACAGCTGGCGGCCTCCTCTCATGGGTAACTCCTCATCATTTTGATTGTTTCCACTCTACACACCTCCCTTTCTCCTTTCTGCGTATCAGCGACAAGGAGGGGAGGTGCTTGCCAGCAGCTGGCCCATGGCCATCACTCTCTGCTTCCGTGTCGTTAGACTCAATATATCAGCGTCTTCGCTGGCTGTAACGTTGTCTGCTTGGGTATCATTGCCTCCATTATCGTCGCCTCCTCCAAGGAACGCGCCAATATCCTCCACCTCGTGACCATTGTAATTGTTCACTGGCATCTCGAAAGATGCCGTGCGTGGCCATCACGGGTTCTTGTACCGCAGACTGCTGTGTCCTACACTCTTTCGTCGGCAAATTCCCATCAATGTGCCGTATATTCGGACACGCGCCATTAGAAGTACCTACCTAGCCTTAAGACTCGGTTAACGGAAAAGGTCACGAGGACTGAGGTTGAGGTTTTGATTCGTAGCCGAGATGAGGCGTTAGAGCCAACACACCTGTGCTGTGTATTCTATCACACATGCAATCGGGCAGAGTGAGCAATAAATGGAGGTGGAAGTGAAAGCAGATATATCTGGTACATACAGGTCATCAGCGTTGCTATATCAACGACAAATTCATGTGTTGATGCCATCCATGCCTTCGTTCTTGGCTGGGCTTCTTGGCTTGGCCGATCATTTCCACCGCTGGAGCTCTGGAAGATCACCAAGTTCCAGAGATGGGATGGCCAGCTTGCAGTACCTCCGTAGTTGGAATGGCTGGCTGCTGTTTGGCTACAATGACGTCCTATCGACAAATGTCTTCCATTTCGCTTGACTGCTTCTCCCGTGTCCTTTCCTCTCCTGTCTAGTCCCCCTCACATACCAAATATCATGGCGTCCGCAGACTCCCTCCGCCAGCGCAAGCCTGTTGAAGGCGTAACCTCCAATGGAAAACCCACTAATACACCTCGCGAGGAGGAGGACGACTCCAAACGGAAGCGTGCTGAGTCAGACCTCGATCTGGAGCCCAATATTTGGGTCCTAATATGGATGATTGTTGTCTTCATGACTGGCATTTCCTTGACCTTCTACTACAAATTCGACAATCGCAACCAAGGCCCTTTTGCTGCCTACATCAATGAAAAGTTTCCCGTCGTAGACCGCACACTGAACAACTACGCTTTGGGCAAGAAAGAGGCGCCGCTGTTTGGCGCAGCAGCAGCAGAGACTACGGGACTGCTCAGCTTGACCGAGGAGGAGCTGAAAGAGTTCGATGGCAGTGACCCCGAGAAACCAATCTACCTCGGCATCAACGGCACCATCTTCGATGTTTCTGCCAGTCCAGCCTTCTACGGACCAGGTGGTCACTACAACCACTTCGTCGGGAAAGATGCCACTCGAGCCTGGATTACGGAGTGTTGGGACGAGCCGGAACAGTTCACATGGAGACTGGACGACGTGGAAGTGATGTTCATGCCCAAGTACATGGATGAAATGCTCACCGACGTCGGCGAGGGAGATTTCGAAGGAGATTTGGGCGCTATGGGCGCCATGCCGCAGGAAATGCTCAAGACCATGGCTGAGAAGGCGCTTGCACGATTTGGAAAAGTGGGACCAAAAATGAGGGCTAAGAGACGGATCACAGACAAGGAGGAGGCCGATGCGAAGGTACAAGAGACTCTGGCGCACTGGGTGAACTTCTTCGCGAACAACAAGAAGTATGAGACTGTGGGCAGGGTGATACTCGATGAGAGTCTTCCTGCTCCACCAGCGCCATGTAAGAAGGCCATGGAGAAGCGACCACTCAAGGGCGGTAAGCTGGAATCCCTGATGGGCTCCATGGGCAACCTGATGGGAGGCGCTGGTGCTGGCGCTGATGCAGCAGGAGCTGGAGCAGGAACGGGAGCGAAGACGGGAGAAATGCCGGCAGCTGTCAGAGAGCAGATCGAGAAAGCGAAGAAACAGGCCGCAGCCGCAAAGGATGGCGCTGCCGAGGGCGCTGAGACTGTCGGACAAAAAGTCAAGGACACTGCAGACGCTGCAGCTGATACCGCCGAATCTGTGAAGGACGAGGCTGGCAAGAAAGCACAGGCTGCAACGGACGCTGCTGGGGAGGGCGCTGAGGCTGTCAAGGAAAAGGCCAAGGCAGCCGGCGAGAGCTACGAGTCAGTCAAAGACAAGGCGCAAAAAGTAAAGAATGAAGCGGTCAAGCAGGCCGCGGAGGGCGTGGCTGCAGGCGCTGAGAAGGTCAAGCAGAAGGCGGAGGAGGTCAAGGCTGGCCATGAGGAGTTGTGAGTGATATCAATGACAGTGGGACGAGCTCGGCAGCTGTAGATAGTCAGGCGGTATCTGGATATCTTGTATCAAAAATGTACTGGACAAGCTTCATCTTGCATTCGACTTATGTTACAGAGCTATGAATACGGCTTGGCGCTCTCCACATTTCACTCGTTGAGCCTCACGCGTCTTCCGCCCATATCCTCCGACATCCCATCACATCATGAGCTTTCAACAGCACGATGTTAGGTCACATGTGCAATCGCAATCGCGCTTTGGAAACGAGATCTGCCCTGCCATCCAAAAGATGCCAACGTGGCTGTAGATGGGGTCAGATCTCCCTAAATCGGGCTGCTCCAACAAGTCCGACTGCTGACTTACCAGTAACATCTTCGGCACAAGAACCATTCATATCACACAAGCCACGTATATCGGTCGAGACTCCTGTTCTGGAGAGGGACACAAGGAGAAGAGAAATAAACCAGTTCAGTACCGGATGAATGCAGTATGTCGTCGGGAATCCAAGCAGGGAACTACTCTAGGAGTACTGCTCTCCTTGAGGCGGACGACTCTTCCCCTGAAAATTCTGTGAGTGTCTTCTTTAGCTACCACGACGTCAATATTAGCACAAGTTAGACTGAATCTGTAACCCGAACTGAAGGGAACGAACTCTCTGCTCGGAGAAAAGAAATTAAAGCCATTGAATTGGAGAGATGTCTGATGAGCAGTGAGTGTATCGGTTGGCTTCGGCACGTGTACGTACCTAAGGTAGGAGAAAATCATAGACCTGCTATAAAGTCTTTCACGATTTCACAGAAAATTCAATTACTGCAGACGACGGGCATTTAGGAAGCGATCCGGACGTTCTGGTAGCCTGGCACTTGGTTTACCCAGCCTGCGCATGGATATATGCTATGCTATGCTATGCAATGCTACCTCATGAATGCCTTCTCGGAAGGTCTGCTGTTGGTTATTGCGCCTACCTTGGGCCATGCATCTTGAACACTTTCCATTCGGACGTGCACGCTTTCTTTATTCGATCAGTCTTTTTGGGGGACTTGCTCTGGGATAACCCCTTTTTAGGGCAGGGACAGGATCTATCTTCCTTTGGTCCCACAAAGATTCACACTACCTACCGTAAGGTAGGTATGTAGTTCACGAGGCTTCACTGTATTCTACGCTGCAGTCTCTTTTCGAACACTTCTTTTTTTCTGATTGTCAATTGATACCTGATTTAAACAGGCTTTACTGTTCTAGAACTTGTGGACACGGCATTGCAGAAACGACAAATTCGAGTCATAAGTCGTCTTACAACAACATTATCACACATCTCCCCCCCAAAAAACCTATCAACAGGATCCCCATCGCCACGAGCAACATGCAACCTGCATCCATGGAAGGACCAAACCCCCCACGAGGAAAACACCGCCAGATGATGCGAGCGGCAGAATCCTACGAAACGGAGACACCACGACGACACCAGTACGTCAAAGCAGGGCCAGACAATGATGATGGTGCAGAACGCCAGATCGTCAAAGCAGGACCCTATCACGACGATACAGAGCCATCGAGGCGCAAAGTTGTCTACGCGGGATCAGACGAGAACGAATCGCTCACACGGCCTTCTCATTCTCGATCTACTCGCGTCAACGATCCGATGAGTACGACGCGTTCTACTCAGGCTTCGGCCTTGTCTTCGACTGCTCTCGCTACGGCAGATACACCATCCTCTCTCGTTCTACCTGCGAAGTCTGACGCCCATCCAGCGTCGGCGGGCAATTTCGTTCCAGGAGGTACTTTTCGTCAACTGGACTACATGCAGCAGACACCACACGCATTATCGACGAGCGGATTCGATGAAAACAGGGCTCTCTTCCCAACAAACATTCCCCCCGAAAAAGACGCCAGCCTCGCCATCGCAGCCCGCACTGCTGTTGAGCAGGCGCAACATAGCAAGAAGGAAGAAGAGAACCCTCGTATCCATAACTCAACACCAAAACTTCCTCTCGACGCTCCGCGTAGCTTGTCAGTTGCAGAGTCTTCTCTCGATGCCGAATACGAGCTTCTGGTTTACCCTGACAGTTTTGAGGAGATTGATAATGACCCACAGGGTGATGATGATGATCGGCATGGCTGGCAGTACTTTCCATGCGAATTCTGTCAACGTAACGTGCGAGGCGGACGCGCTTGTCGTTGTCCTCAGGTCATGAGACGGCATGGCTTCTTGCCTCCTCTCTGATTGAGAGTGGAATGGGGCAGGAAAGTGTCTGTAAGAAAGTGAAGATGTTGTTGGTATACAAGTACCTAGGTACTTACCTAGTCTGGGCCCATGGTATCAGCTCCGGACGCATGGTTAGATCCCCAGTATCGAGTGCGACTTCCTTAGCAAGGTTGACCTTAGGCTGGTAGGGTGTAATACGCGCGTATCCAATCCCAACAGAGCGCTGGATTGGTTCGGGCTCGATAGGAAGAGTTCAGATGAGACTGGTGAAGAAAAGCTGTTAGATCGCGCTGAGCGGCAGTAATGCATAGCTCGGGGTCTAGCCCTTTGCTCGGCACATGAAGTGAAGTCTACTGCAGCGATGATATACACATCTCACTTGGGCTGCTGCAAGCTAATCGTCCAGGGCGAACGGTCTACAAGGAGGCTACATCAGCCTTTATAAGTCATACTCTTTCCCGTCTTTTCTTTCTGCGAGCGGGCCAACCCCTTTGGCGCATCCATGCTCTTCGCGTACGGATTCACCTGTTTCTCTCTCTTCTTTCTTTCCTTGGCGCTCATACGTTCTCTTGGTGGATTCAGTATGCTGGGCGCACTCGCATAATCGAACGCAACTTCGTCGTCTCCATTCTGCATTTCGTCTCGTACTGCCGCAGTCTCGTTCCCGCTAGCCGCTTTGGCTGCTTGTTTGGCTGCGCGCTTCGCAGCCTTTCTCTCGGCCTTCTCTTGCGCTCGAGTGGCGCTCTCATCTGGTAAAGCAATCTCGTCTGAGTTGGCCGCCATCACATCCACGGGTTCAGTGTGACGCTTGCGCTTCTTGCCCAAAGTTTTCAGCACGAAAACATCTTCGTCGTTCTCTCGCTGCGGCGACACAGCTTCTACTTCGGGTTCCTCCTCTGATTTGGGCGGCTCCATCTCTGACGGGTCAGCAAAGATCTCGGCAGTTAGTGGAGGCAAAGGCACAGCGAGTGAGATACCTGGCACAGAAGCAGCGGCTTGCTTGTGCTTCCAGGCACTACTCTCGAACGCCGGTCCCCAGAAAGACGAGGTAGTGGTGCGAATCGGCACATCGGAGGTAATAGCGGGTACGTCAATCTTTGACTTGGTCTCGACGAGATGCTGGACCTGGGACGACGAAGTTGGAGCCGACTCTTTCGGTGTTCTTTGCGGTTTTTGCGGTTCAACCATACTCAGCAGCTCCATCATGTCCGGCCCATTCTTGCCAGCTTCCTTGGCTTTGACGATGCGGCTGAGTAATTCGTCTGCTCGAAGTCGCACGGTCTGTGATGCTGGAGTTGCAACGCCTAAAAGCGCTAATCTGCTGGGCGGCATGGCTCGAGCGATACTGAAGATCTGATGATTGGGCATGATATAATTCACGCTGTCGTCTTGTTCTCTCGCCACTTCGTCGCGCCACTGATGTACAGCTCGGAACACAGAGAATTGTTCCTTAGTTAGCATGGCAGACGTTCGCGACAGCAGCCTATACCACCCGGCGCCTTGACCAAGCTCGGCGTCATAGACGGGATACTCGTATCGTTGCAGTGCTTCTTCTGAGCTACGCTGTAGGACATCGTAGATCTTATCCCCTTCGTGATTGGGAAGTTCAAGATTCGATCGGTGGATAAGCTCGTTGCGCATATTATCGAAGATGTACAGCAAGAAGTGCGTGTCGCTCCTGGCATAGTCGAAGAGCTCTGTGGGTAAGGGCCGCACTCGCCAGTCAGCAGTCTGATACTGCTTTTGAGCGTCGACGTTGGCGAACTTCTTCAATAGGAAAGCCAGACTCCTGCCTGTATATCCTAGCACACTCGCGGCGTGAAAGGTATCAAAGAGCCCAACAATGTACAACCCCAGATCTCGCTGCAGCCACATGATATCCATGAAAGCTCCATGCAGAACTTTGATGATGCCGGGATCTGCAAACACTTCGTTCAGACACTGCAATTTTCGCCTCCAGGGTTTCAAGGTGTCCACTATCCAGTCCTTGTCTCGCGTACTGATTTGCATCAACGAGACTATCCCAATATATGATCTGCTATCATGGTGTTCTAAGTCGATAGCAATCTCCTTGGCCTGCTTCAGCTCTTCCAGCATTTCCGACAATGCCTCTTCTGTGTCCACCAATGTTGCTGTCGTCTGATCAAATGGATGGTACATGACAGGCTGGCTCCACTGGTATATCGACGGTGGGTATTGGTAGTTCTCGATCTCGTGTTGATAGGGTTGCGCATAAGCAGGGTGGGTCGCGCCTGGTGCCAGCGTAGGCGCAGTTTCCAGAGGCGTCGTAGCATGAGGCTTGGTCTCGAGCAGCGGCTTGAAGGGTGGCACATCGTTGTTGGTCGGCACATGGTCGAAGAGCAACTGCGGCTTAGCAATGCGTTGATCACGCTGTGGCGCTGAGCGTCCCGCCTTATTCGACTTCGTCTGTTCCACTCCAGGGCTCAGTCTCTTGACGGCTCCAGTGAACTCGTCCAGCGCAGTGTCGGCACGTTCGAGCAGACTGTCGACCACATCCACCACCGCCTTCCAGTTGCCTTCCACAGACTCCAAGTCCACCAATCGAGGCGGCCGCACAATCTCCGTATTCGCCGTCGCAGCGCCAATCAATCGCTCTGCAAGGCTCAGCAATCGGCCATTTTGCTGATCGAGCGCAGGTCCGACGGAAGAGTCAAGAGATCGGTGGAACTGGATGTCTTCGTTGGCGAGAGAGACAGCGCTTCGTGTGGCCGATGTAAGTGCAGATTTGATGTTGGCCTCGAGGGCGTGGAAATCCTCCATCGAGTGCGAGTGTTGTGGTTGTTTTTTTTTTTTGGTGTATTGGGTAGGTGGGTAGTTTTGACGGTGTCAAAGTCGAGCTCGCATAACTTTCTGAACCCTCGATCTGCGGCAGGGATCCCGCGTGTGCCTTACTAGCCTTAGCATTGACGCACGGGCACAAAAGACCTTAACTAAATAAATGACTCCCTCAGACCAGGGTCCGGCATCGCTCGCTTCACAAATACTTCACTCGCTTGACAAACAGACCTCACTCTCACTCTCACTCACCTTCACTCTGGCATCACTGCACATATCTGGACTGCCTAATCCTTCATATCGCAAGACCTATTGCATTCTTTGTTGAGGATAACAACGACGAAGATTCACCCAGTAGCGACGAGATTATGGCTGCAGCCATTGGAGCAGCAGTGGCGTTGCCCTTCAACGATAATTTGGGCAACGCCATTCCTCCAGACACTCCTCACGTGAGTTCCATAGCCATACCGGGTACCATCACCCATGAGCTGACTCGTTGTCATCTAGGCCGTCAGCGTATCACTCCCAACATGGAAATCTAATGTCGGCTACGAAGAAGGGGAGGCATGGGTCGTTGATAAGATGCAAACTGGCTACCCACGGTATGCAGACGAGCACGATGAGTACTCAGAATCGAATCCCCACTCACAACTTGCACAGGTTCTTCATCCACAAGTCTATCCAAAAGCTCGCTCGAAGCATAGTCGCCGTCCACGGCAACATCGACACAGAGTATGCTATGCTGATGCCATCAACACGATGTGCCCTTCGTTGCAAGGACTTCATCAAACGCGAGAGCGGCGGCGCAGATTGCTCCACGATTCGTACGCTGGACTTTGTGCCCACTCCCGAGCATATCGCATCGCAAACGACCAAGATTCTTCCTCGGGTGTCTGCTGTTATATATCCCCAAACTCTATGGCCAGCAGCAAAAGCTTTTTGGCAACACACCGGGGAGGGCATCTCCAGCAGGCGGGCCGAGTTCTGCCAACGAGCGTTCGATGAAGGGTATCTCGTCGACCAGACTTCCCAGACGCAACCACTTCCACGCCTCTGTAAGGGTCCTCGACGATACCAGAAGAACACGTCCGTAGATCTGGGAAGCCACACCAACGATCATACTACTCCGCCCAAGACTCCTCCGAGATCCAATGGCGAAGACATTTCCACTTCTGCCGAATTCGTCGAGACACGATTCGGTCGAAATCTGAGCACCGAGTTCGCAGCCCAAGCCAAGCTTGCCATTCGAAAGCGCATTGCTGGTTCGCTCACCGCAGACATCAACCTCAGCGAACACTCTTCGGGAGATGCTCCCGATCAGACCCGCGATGTGCCCGGCTTCTCCGTCGAAGACGTGTATCTCTTCTCCACCGGCATGAACGCCATCTTCACCGCACATCGCTCTCTCCTCCTCGCCCGCGGGCCCTCCAAAAGCATCATGTATGGCTTCCCCTACGTCGACACCCTCAAAGTGCTCGAAAAGTTTGGCCCAGGCGCACTCTTCTACGGCCACGCCAACGCTTCCGAATTAGACGATCTCGAATCTCGTCTCGAGAAGGGAGAACGCTTCCTCTCCCTCTTCTGCGAATTCCCGGGCAACCCCCTCCTCACATCCCCGGACCTCACCCGTCTCCGCGCTCTGGCCGACAAATACGACTTCGCCATCGTCGTCGACGAAACCGTCGGCAACTGGCTCAACGTGCACGTCCTCCCCTTCGCCGACATTGTCGTCTCCTCCCTCACCAAAGTCTTCTCAGGAGACAGCAACGTCATGGGCGGCACGATGCTCCTCAACCCGCGATCCCGATGGTACCACACTCTCAAAACCGTCTTGGGAAGCGAATACGAAGACAACCAATTCGAAGAAGACGCCGTCTATCTCGAACGCAACAGTCGAGATTTCATCCCTCGCATCCGCCGCATCAACCACAACGCCGAAGCCATCGCCAACATTCTCCTCCAATCCGTCCCCTCCAAAATCAAATCTCTCCACTATCCTAAATTCTCCCCTTCCAAACACCTCTACGACACCTGTCGCTTACCCACCGGAGGCTACGGCGGTCTACTCTCCGCTACCTTCCATTCCGTGCACGACGCGGCGGTGTTTTTCGATCATTTGAATACACACAAGGGACCGAGTTTGGGCACGAATTTTACGTTGACGTGTCCGTTTGTTTTGTTGGCGCATTATGGCGAGTTGGAGTGGGCGAAGGGGTTTGGCTGTGAGGTTAGTCTCGTGAGGTTTAGTGTGGGGTTGGAGGAGAGGGAGGACCTGGAGAGGGTTTTTCGGGACGCGTTGGAGGTTGTGCCGGTGTGGAAGGGGTGAGGGGGATATAGATGAAGGAGGAGAGGGGGGAGGGGG
>NW_016017393.1:1285142-1333968 GCF_000320565.1 Sphaerulina musiva SO2202
AGAGGAGAAAAGGAAGGATAGATAAGGTAGGTAGCAAGTACCCAAGGTAGTGTTTTATAGGAAGGATTGATTGATTGATTGATTGATTGATTGATTGATTGATTGATTGATTGATTGATTGATTGATTGATTGATTTATCGATTTCTCTTTCCTCTCGAGTGTAACGACATTCATCTCCTCCCTCCCTCCCTCCCTCCCTTCCTCCTCCTCCTCCTCCTCCTCCTCCCCAATGCAAGCCGCTCGACCGACCGGTCAGTCGTCGACTTCACAGATAGCAAGAAAAAGGAAGAAAAGAGAAAAGAAAGAAAGTATCCAACAACAAAAACAAAAACAAAAACCATAATCTCACAGATGCATGCAGTGACGACTGGGCTTCATTTTCATTTTCATTTTCATTTTCATTCCTATCATTTCACCTCCCCCTTCCCCCCTCCCTCTTCCCCTCCCCTTTCCCCCGTTTATCTCTCCACTCCTACTCCTAACAACTAACTAACTACCTACCCTCCCGGGCCCTAACCTTCTCAATAGCGCGAAACAAATCCTTCATATGAAAAGGTTTCGTCACAACACAATTCATTCCGGCTTCCAAAGCTGCCGTTTGTTGTTCTGCTCGAGCGTTTGCTGTTACTCCTAATATGGGTAATTTTTTACTGGTGCTGCTATCGCTGCTGGTGGTGGTGGTGTTACTGGTGATGTTACTGGTGTTGATATTTTTGGTAGAGGAGGAATTATGTGTTTGCGTCTGTTGTTGCTCTCGAGATCGGATGATACGGGTGCATTCGAGACCGCCCATGATGGGCATTTCTACGTCCATGAGGATGACGTCGAATGGTGGTGGGGGTGGAAGAGTTTGGTGAGGAGGAGATGAGGTAGGATAAATGCACTCGAGAGCTTCTTTGCCGTGATTGGCGACTGCGACTTCGAATCCTGCTCGGAGAAGTTGTTTTCGCATGACTTTTTGGTTGATGAGATTGTCTTCGACGACGAGCAGTCGGACTACTGGTGTTGGCAAGTCGGAGGGGGAGGAGGAGGTCCCATTCGTGATTGCTTTTTCGGGTGGTGACTTCACTGGGAGCTGCGTGTGCGTGTCCGTGGGCTCCTTGTGCGCACTCGGCAAGGGGCTCATGTCAATTTTGACTTCGTCCAGAGAGACTTTACGAGCCGTTTCGACATTGTTATCCGTCTCGATTTGCTGCTGTTGAGCAGTGGGAGATGCACATCTCGGTGCTTGAACATAGAATGCAAAAGTCGATCCATGAGTCGACTTGTCACTGGTGACAGTCGACGCGACTCCGATTTGACCTCCGAGTTTTGCACATAGCTCTTTCGATATCCAAAGGCCCAGCCCCGAACCTCCATATTGAGCGTACGTCTTGGGTGAAGCCTGTTGGAAGCGTTGAAACAGATGATCGAGTTCATGTTGCATGATTCCGACTCCAGTGTCCTTGATAGAGACATAGATGTAAATACCATCGCGAGGCGTCCGAGTTCCATCGAGCAGTGTATCGCTCAGGTCCACAGAAGATTGCGCGCCATGGCGTGGGGTGAAAGGAGCAAAGACCACTCCATACTCCTTTCCGGTGGGTCGGGGATAGCAGGCCTCCAGTGTCACAGTGATGCGGCGTGAATCTTCGTGCTTGGTGAATTTCACTGCGTTGTTCAACAAGTTTACTAGAATCTGCAAGAAACGAGTGGGATCTAGAAGAACCCACTCGACTCCCAATTCTCCATACGATGAGCCCACTCGATAATCCAGCTCGACGTTGCTGCGCTGGAGCTCGTTGTGGAACATCTTCAAAGCCTGATCGACGACTTCTATAGGCCGCATGGGCATCGGACATGTTTTCAGCATTCCAGAGTCCAGCTTGCTGAACGTCAGCACATCGTCGATGATTCTAAAGGGGGGGCGAAAGTCAGTAGTGGTCTCACAACATGGCGAAGCTTTTCGAGCTGAGAGAGACCTCACCTCTTTTGATGCCGAGCACAAGATACAATAATGTCGATGCTCTCCAGCAGCGCCGTTGCCGTCCGTCGTGGAATCACCAGATCATCGCCGTCCCCGTCGAGAATCTCGCGCACAATGGAATTCAAATCGTCCGCACACAATGTAATGGCGGCGAGCGGATTGCGAGCCTCGTGTGAAGTCGTATCCATGAAGGTTTCTTGCTGCCGTTTTCTCTCCGTCTGCTCTTTGAATCGCCTTTCTTGAAAGCCTTCCATCCACTTTTGTCGGGAAATGTCCACGAGACACCCAAAGATGCCCGTGATCCGATCCGTCCGCGAGTCCATTGTATCATCATGAAGAGCATACGCGGTGATGAGCACCCACGTCTCGCCTTCCAGACGCTCACCCGCATATGTTTCTTGCGTACTGTATGGCCGGTCTAGGCGACACTCGAAATTGACATCCAGCCCTGAGAAGAGCTGGCTCCACTGCTCCTCAAACGCTGCGCGGTCCGACTCTGCCAATGCATTCGACAAAGACATGCATTCTTGAACAGCTTCCGGCTGGTATCCAGTGAGCTCGATCCAGTGCGAATTTGCGTATAACAGTTTTCCCTCGGGACTGAACTCGAAAATGCCAATGGGCGCGAGATCAGCCATCGACCGGAATCGCAACTCACTCAGCTGGGCTTCATGCTCACTCGCCGCGAGCTTCTCTACTAGACGTATGCGGTCTTTGGCAGCCATTCTCGCCGCGGCTCTTCCGCGTCTGGCCTCGTCTTCTGCCGTCACGAGAGTCGACAGAGTGGTGGTGAGTTGATGATGGAAGAGTCGAACAAACCTTCTGTAATGCTCATCATAAGGACGTCGTGGATTTAGTCCCAGTAAAAGGAATCCGGAGCGATGTTCCTGATAGCTAGACCATATGGGCAGCAGAACAACGGTACAGCATGCTTCTGCGTCCCAAACTCTAGATTTGGAGGCTTGTTGCAGGGGAGCGGCCATATCTGCCAATTCCAGAATCTGAACAGTCTTCGTGTTCATTGCCGCTCGGAACAATGGTGTCAGTTCCTCATTGCCAGAGTCGAGGTCGACGGTAGCAGGTAGTATTCCCGGCGGCGACCCACCCAGGACCCCTTCGAGTGTCCATTTCGTGCCAGCGAACACAGAATCACCCTGAGAAATCGAGCTGTCATGGTCTTCCACTTCGACTTCTTGTCCCCCTAGGAACTGCGCTGCTCGGGCCGACTTGGTGAGAGTGCAAGGTCCATATAATGCCACAAAGGGCGCCTCGAATGGATTGTCCTCAAGGGCCTGTAGGACTTGACCCCAGAACTCGTTGACACTTCCCGCTTCGCTTGCCGACTGATCAAGGCTCTGCAACGTCTCCATGCGCCTGTTATTCAGCATCTCCTGTGTCACATCCGTCGCAGTATTGTAATACCCCATATTTCCGCCCGGACCCGGCAACGGCATCATTTCCCACGATGCCCATAGTTCCAGCTTCCGGTCGTCGTTTCTCTGTATAAAGAACTGAGCGTGATCGCCAGAGGAGGGCTCACCAGTGCGATCTGCAAAGTCAAAGGACTGGCCAAATGGGGCCTCGAGGAGTTCTGGCCAGACCTCTGCAGCACTTTTCCCCATGCATCGTGGATGTCGGTGGGCAGCAATTTGCACGTATACTTGGTTGTAGATGGCAATTCTTTGCGGTCCCCACCATAGACAAGCGGCTCTGTTGTCGGCGTTGACCATGTTTACGAAACATCGTAATGAGGTGGACCAGCCGGCCATGGGGCCCAAAGGCGTGGAGGACCAGTCGAAGTTGCGTATGAAGTGAACATGGTCGGAGACGGGCAAATCAGGAGGCAGAACATCCTGTGTGATATCGAAGCGGCCACAGGCCAAGCTCTGGACAGGTGGTACTGTCACCGCACTGCTCCATTGCTGTTCCTCGTCCGGAGAGGGCACATGCTGCTGCTGCTGCTGCTGCGCAATCTCATCCCTCGTCGACTGTCCAACGGCTCGCAGCGCTTCCGCCCGACGGTGCAATATATCTTGTAGCCATTGAGAATCATGCTCTTTGAGGTAATAGTAATTCGAGTCCATGGCCGGCGTGGCGGGATCTATCGCAGAAACTCGTGCTCGTGCCGCGTGCGAGGTCGCTCATAGTCGCTCCGGGTGGGTAATCAGGATAGGTTTCAGGTAGCTGTAGTATATTACTAACTCAGGACAGTACAAAGGTCCAGTGAGGCATTGTAGTCCAGTGTATAGCTTGTGATATATTGGAACGAACGAGGAGAAAGTGTTTTGATAGTTCCCACTGCCAGCCAGCCAGCCCAGCACAGGCCGGAGACAGCAGCAGCAGCAGCATTCGCCTCTTCCGCAGTGGCTAGCAACATATTTCGAAGCATAGCGCTAAGTAGACTTGCATCAAAGGCAAAAAGTGTCAAACGACCTCGGCAGTAAAGTCTAGAACGAACCAAAAAAGGCTTTCGTTTGCTGCCCTGATTTTTTTTGTTTTCTTGCCAGCCAGATTCATCTCCCGCTGGATGTCGCCGAAGCGAAGGGGGTCAGAGCCATTGAATCCGGGTCTTGAGCGGCCCGCATATCCGCCCTTTTTCACATGCATAAAGATACAGTATCTATGTAGATGAATGCTTTTGTCCTTTCCATCTACCTACTTAGGAGACAGTCTAGTACTTCTGTTACCAACACTCCTTATAATATCCTTCCTATATTACAGTATAGAGTACGCAAGTACCGTCAAAAGAAGCCTTTTGTATACTAAGAAGAAAAAAAGAAGAAAAAAAAAACCAATCCTCGAGATCCTAGATATTCACCAACTATAATAGTATTTTGACTTACCGATACACTCTTACAAATTTGCCCTCTCTATCGAATAGATATACAAGGTACATAACATAGTTTAGTTCCTACTCTTAAGGATCTCGTTTTACTTACCGTACTATACCTAGGTACCTATCTATTCTCGATAGAAAGAAAAAAAAATCTAAACTAGTTGCAAAAGCTCTATACATACATACTATACGGTACAATCGATCCCTCTCTCTATCGTCGTCGTCGTCGTCGTCTCGTAGGCCTCTCTAGTATAAAGCAAAGCAAAGTATAGCCTAGTATAATCCGAAAGAACAAGCAATTCTCGTAAACATGTTCCTAGTAACAATTGAATAGCTAAAGCAAAGCAAAGCGTCAAGAACGTTTCATCAACGCGTTTCTATTAGGAATTCTATATATCTGTCTTAACATATATACCAACCTTACCTACCTGATCAGATTTAGGCATTGCCCGGTTTCTAGAGGTTATAGGTACGACGGGAGTTTTCAAGATAAGAAGATACGGTGGATAAGGAGCGAGGATTTTTGTTTGAGTACCTAGAGGGATATGATTATGAACAATAGAAAAGAAAGAAAAATGGAAGCGGAAGGGCGAAGAGCGAAGAGTAGATGAAGATTTCATTTTCTTGTTTGCGAAGTGTTTGTTTATTCTTTTACTTTAGCTGACTGTACCTCTACCTCTTGTATATGTTGTGTACTTGGAGGGATTGATACTCGTGAAGTTTTCTTCTCTTATCTTCTATCCTCAGGGTATATAAGCAGCATGTCATCGATGAGCGGGACAAGGAGTGTTTGCCTTTTCTTATGGAATGTCATGTTGCTATATAACGATTCTCCAATGTCTTCATTTCATTTCTGTCACAGTCATAGCGATCAAGTATAGGTAAATAGGTAAATCAACATAATACCCACATCTCCCTCATCAAGTACATACCTATAAAAAAACAACTCCTCAATGCGCCGCCACCGCCTTCCCACCACTCCGCCACTCCCCAATCGTAAACTGACTATTACACATATTCGTCAACTCCCACGTCTCCGCCTTCAACTCACCCGCCTTCTCCTCCAAATCCTCCCAATCCCCGGCCGCACCACTAACAAAGCACGCCGCCATAAAATGATCATCCGTCGCATGCGCATCCCGATACTGAGGATGTTTCATCAACCTCGTCACCGCCCTGCGCAAATTTGGCCCACGATTATTCTTCATCACATCTTCCACACTTTGCCGGAATTCCAACGCCCACCCCTCGGGAGGCGCTTCTTGCGCGAAATTGTCGCGGTATTTGAGCATCGGTGCCCATTGATTGCGGTAGAGATTGTGTACGGCTCCCCCCGTGCCGATGATGAGATAACCTTGTGAGCGGAGGGGTCGGAGGGTCGAGCCGACTCGCATGTGGAAGTGAGGATCGAAACGGGCGTTCATGGAGATGATTGTTGTTGGAGGACATTTTGTGGGAAACATTCGAATGAGAATGAGATATGTATCGTGAATCCACTCGAAGGAATCGTGAGGAGTCACGTTAAAGCCTTCATCTTTGAGCAGTTTCATGCATTTTTCGCCCGTGGGTAAATCTGCGTTGAGGTGGTAGTTGACGTATTTGGAAGGGTGCACGTATGCCACGGGGGATTTTCCCGGTTTGGGGTTCATGGCGACTTGGATTTCGGTGCCCGTGGCGTCCCAGTGGGCGCCCATCATGATTACGCCTTTGATGTTGTTGGCGAGGGCTTCGTCGCCTGCTTGTTTCCAGTAGTCGGCTGATGTGGACTCTTCGCCCAGCATCATCGTTGAGCCGTGCGAGAAGAAGTGGACTGGTGGGAGACCTGTGCATGGTGGTTAGTGTGTCTGTAGAGTACAGGAGATTGTGTTGTAGACTGACCCATTGTGATAGGAGTATTCTGTGTGTATGATGAGCTGGACAAGATGATGATGATGTTGTTAGAAGAAGTCAAGACAACAACATGAACTAAGGTAAGGTAATAACACAGTCGGTTTGATAGACTCCTTGTTAGCGTGTACATAGTGGCGAGTGGTACCAGCACCAAAGCAATTGATGATCCCCCCCTCTCCTTTCCGTGAGCGCCCACATTTCTCCGAAGGTTAAGTTCACAACTCAACAGAGTCAAAACACCCTTTTTGCCACCCCGGACGACCCGGCCCCGTGTCCTAGCACTTTTGGCATTATGCGGAGTGAGGGAATATCCATACTTTCTTCTGTTGGTTCGCTTTTTGCCGATTTCTTCCTCCGTTCAGGATATACCTCAAGTACTTGTATTTTCTTCACTTGTATAATCCTACCCTACAAACCCTCCAGCATCCCGAAAATATAACGTACTAACATCCTTCTCCTTACCCTTAATAGCCTTAACAAACTTCTTAGCATTATCTCCAAACAAAATAATCGCGAAACATACATTCCGCCACGGAGCTTCCCCTAACTATAGATGATATATGACCTATGCGTTCTGTATTTGGGATACTACCAGTGCTTTTGAAAACTCGCATTTGCTCCCGGCTTCTCGATGTTTGAGGTATTGCAGCTGCTGCTTACATTTTTCTTTCTTATTGTTTTTCTTTTTTTTTTTTTTTTTTTCTTTTTTGTGAATGTCTAGGGACAGACGTTTCTTAATATCGATTAATCCGGGTGAATTCACCTTGTGAAAAATGCAGTTTTTTTTTTCTTTTGGTCGGTAAATGTGTCCATCATCCAATACCTCCGAGGGAGGCAGTCTTGAAGGGTTTTTTTATTTTTTTGCTGTAATGTATTTTAGGGTGTAGGCCAACCACCAGTCGGTCAATACCTAGGAATGTGCTTTTCTTCACTGACGTTACCGTCGTCGAAAAATTAGGAGGTAACAGGACTTCTGTGCAGTTGGGAGGAACAAGTCCTTGCAGAGAATGTAGATGTCCTGATAGGAAATACAGGTACTACAAATCACCCTTTTTTCTACATTATCGATGAATGCCCCATCCACCATCTGTATCTAGTGCTTGTTACGCGGACTTTGCCCTCGAGGACATATGCTCATTCTGCTTCCTTGTGCCAAATAAATGCATCTTGATGATAATGATGATTATTGGTATAGGAGGTAAGGAGATGAGATTTCCCATCTGTCACTGGTCTATGTATGTATATGCTTCAAAACCTTTTGAGTTCACGGCTCCATATTCTCTTATGCCAGGGACGAAGTCTGCCCACGTCATTGTCCAAAGTTTCCACCGGTATACATATATGTAGTGCAGCCGCTTGCTGCGTCGAAGTAAGGTGAATACCAACAACTCCATCCATACGCGACGACCGACTTGGCTTGATTTTTTTGGGTGTTATTTGTCGTAGATTGGTGGCAGTAGGACGGTCGAATACATTTTATTTAAAGGGTTTTTTCGAGCTGCCTGCCAGCCAACCACGCGACAATAGCAAGAAGAACCGCTCCGAAACGCCATCGACGATTTCTTCAACAAGCATACAAAAAAGGCAGCAAACCGCTCGATCTGCTCGATTTTTCCGTCTCTCAGAGGAAAAAAAGGGGGAGGGGCAGCTCAAGATTTTCGAATATCCATCAGAAAAACGCGTTGTTGTTGTTGCTGCAGAGACTCTTGCGGAGGAACCAACGAAACAAAAGAAAGCAAAAAAAAAACTCTTGGCCCGATATATCCATTCTATCCGATTTAGCCGATACCATTCCACCATCATGTCGACCTCCAACAAAAACAACAACAACAACAACAACAAAAACTACGGATCCACCGCCCAAAATCCAACAAGCCTCACCAACACCACCCCCCTCCTATCCCCCTCCTCCCCCCTCCTCCCTTCCACCACCACCAAAAAATCCTCCCTCCTCCTCCACCATCTAACTCAACCCCTCTCCCCCACCCATCTCGACCTCCTCCTTCTAGTCTGCTACTTCCTCACCGGAATCCTCGACAGCAGCGCAATTCTCACTCTGGGTGCTTTTGTGTCTATGCAGACGGGAAATACGGTCTATTTTGGTTCGGGGGTGATGGTACCTTTGATTACGCTGATGCAGACGGGCGGAGAAGGGGGTAATGGGGATAAGTGGATTCGAGCCGGAATTTCCGTGGGCAGTTTTTGTCTGGGGAGTTGGGGGTTTGCGAGATTTCATTGGTTTTTCGCGGAGAAGAAGAATAAGAAGAAAAATGGAAAGGGGGAAAAGGAGGAAATCCCCAAAACTCGCTGGTTGATTCTTTGTTCGATTTTTTTTCAAATCGTGCTTTTGGGGATTGCGGGGGTGGTTATTCCTTCTACAACAAACATCCAAGGAAACCACCAGCAGCACCAGCACCACCAGCAAAACCTCCCCCTGGATTTGAATTTTCCAGTAATTCTCGCTCTAATCCTCATATCCCTCCAATCCTCCGGCCAAGCATATCTCTCTCGAATTTTCGGCTACAATTCCCTCACCAGCGTCGTTTTAACTTCTATTTACTTAGACCTATTTTCTGATCCACATCTCTTCTCTCATCATCGCGAGGGGAACGGGGAAAGATATCGTCGAGTTGCGGCTGTTGTGTGTTTATTGGCGGGTGCGATGCTGGGGGGGTGTATGGTGAATTTTGGGCTGTGGGGGGGCTTGAAGGGGGCGTTGTGGGTTGCGGTGGGGTTGAAGGGGGGGGTGGGTTTGGGGTGTTGGGTTTGGAGGGGGGTGGTGGTGGAAGAAGAAGAAGAAGAAGAAGAAGAAGAAGAAGAAGAAGAAGAAGAAGAAGAAGAAGAAGAGGGGGAGGAAGAGGGATGAAGAGAGAGAGATTTATATATTTGCTGGAGAAAATTTCTTTGATCACATATATCCATCTACCTAGATGCTCTTCCGTAAATTCATTTCATCTACTTACTTCTTCTCAGGAATCACCGGCAAAACCACATAATTCTCCATTCCCTCTCCAAAATGAATATGATTGTCCCCCGCAAAAACCTCCTCACTCCGATCCTTTTTCGAATTATGTTGAAAAATTCCACTTCCTTGCGTATCTCCACTTCCCACCTCCAACACCAATTTCCCTCCCTTCTCCACCACGACATTCGTCGGCCAAATTTCGACATCGACCGTATACACTTCTCCTGCTTTGACTTCTTGCACATCTGTACTCTTGTATTCGCGATACGGCATATATGGCTGATTGCGAGGATGGTCGTCGGCGATTTTGCGAAGACTGACGCGCAACCAACCTTTGGTGAGGGGTACGGCGTCGCCGGCTGTGCCGGTGTAAAAAACTTCTTTGCCGGCGGGGGAAATGTGGCGGAGGGTGAGGAAGAGGTCGATGTCCGAAGGCGGTTTTCCTCCTGCTGCGGCCGAAGCGGATACGGAGAGTCGTGCGACGACGTGGCCCGTGATTTCGGTCTCGCTTTCAAAGGGTGCCGTTGTGAATTGGACGGCTTGGGGGTCGTCGAGTGTGCCGAGAGCTTTGTAGGTGACTGGCTTGGCGGACGACTGGCTCGCGGGAGCGTCGGTCTTCAAGGACATGTCGGGCTGGAGGTGGTATTTGGTATACTGTGTGCGAGCAATGGGCCATTCGTTTTCGGTGCGGCGAGGAAAGGCCTTTTCGGCTTTGGCATCGTTGAATCCCACGTCTCCTTTGCGGAGTACCAAGTCCACGGGAGGAAGTTTGCCCTTTTGCGACCATCCGACACGATCATCACCCTTGAGGAAGGCATCCAAAAAGGAGCGCTGCAGCTCGACTTCCTCCTTGTAGTAAAAGGGCAAATCGTGGCGACCAGTGATGAAACGAATGTATTTCAGCTCACTTCCCGCATTTTCATAGCCTTGGACATTGCCTCGCAAATGCAGGAGAATACCACCCCAGTTGGCCACAGAAAGCAGAGGGACCTTGATGTCTTGCAGGTTGAATTCTTTGCTCGCATAGTAGTCCTCGTCCCGGAAGCGGTAGTTCTCGTTATCAATCGTTTGGTCCCGTCGATTCTTCTCACGCTCCTCCTCGGACAAATCGCCCTCGAGCGTATCCGGTCCCCAGTTCTTGGCCTTGCGACCCGGTCGGCCATACTGGTTCGTGATGACCTGGCGGTTCCACCAAAACGCGATGAACTTGTCACTCAAAATGCCTCCATGTCTGCATCGGTCACGGTAGTAATCACTCATACCCTCCCACGGAATGATGGCAGACAAGCCCTTTGGCTGACGAGCTGCCACACGCCATTGCGTACCAGCATAGTACGATATGCCCAACAGACCGGTTTTGCCAGACGACCATGGCTGATCTGCACACCATTCGACAACTTCATAAAAGGCTTCGGAGGTGCCTTTGGACATGGTGTCGAGGAAGCCAGGGGACTGTCCCAGACCCCGCTCGTCTGCTCGGACAATAGCATAGCCTTGCGATGTCCAATAGCCCGGATCGGGCGTCTCCCACGCCGAGTGTGTACTTTTCTGCTCGGGGTTCAGTTCGGCAAAGGACGAAGGGAAAAAGTTCTCATATGGAATGTCTTTGCCATATGGACCGTAGGTTACGAGCACGGGAACAGGCTTGTCGGTCTTGGGGCGGTAGATGTTCACACGGACCAGCCCCTCGGAAGACTTGAGCGTGATGGTGGCATTCTCTTCGTAGATGTACGGGAACGAGTCCTTATCGACCTTGTGGAGGTCTTGAATTTTGTTCGGCATATTGAAATGGAGTTCTCAACGAGAATGGTGGTAGGCAGAGGGTGGTTGAGTCAGTCCAACGTTGTCAGTGCCAACTCAAGGGCATACACTCTGGATTAAAGCAGTTTTGTGAGACGCGTCGGCGGACGTGTCGGCGAGAGCTAAATGCCGGCTCATGGAGCTCTGGTTCCACTTTGGCATTGTAGCGGTCGATGACGGAGCTTCCGAGCTTCTCCAGGCCCAGTGGGACTTCCGGCTGTCCACATCTCCCACCGGATCGGGGTCGACAAGCTTTTCGATCAAGCTTGCTATGCAGGACGAGTGAGGCTATTAGACGACATACCACCGTAGTACCTTGGGAGGTAGGTATGAGACACACGGCTGATGGGACAACACTTCTATTGGCCAACACTGCAGTCCCCCCGTCCTCAGGGGAGCATACACCCACGGTAGTCGATAGGTATGGACGGTAGTCTAGGCTGGGGCTCTCCACACTCCACACTCCCCTCTCCTGATCGACTCCAGATCTACAACGTTGTCGTAAAACTGTCGCAACGGTAGTGCCAGCCATTGTCTATTCTATAGTTGCTATTCTGTAGTGCATCCCGCAGTATATGCCGTGGCTGGCACGGACACATGCTCTGGAGAGAGACAGAGAGAGAGGGTATCTAAATCATAGTAGTCCAGTACGTTGTTACCGGGAGGAAGTTTGGTATATAGACCTCCTTAGTCGCGTCTCGAGTAAGACATGCGTTGCTCGATTTCGTCTCCCAAATGCAGCGTCGGCGAGAAGCGCGGTGTTGCTTGGGTACCTATGTCTGAGTCGGGGTCCCATACTTTGGCTGTTCGTCACACTTGTGTGGAAGTCATTTCTTCACAAAGTCATCCTCGCACGGATAATTCATGACAATGGATGTGGAGTGTTCCTTCTCACGAACACTCTTGAGGTTGATGTCACCGGATACTGGCATCCGTGTCATGGGAACTGTGGGCCAAGGATCATTTGTGAAATTTATTGCTTCACTTTCCCGAGAGCTTTCCAAGTTCGCTAATCAAATTCACCAAGTTCTCTACCAAAGGTGGCAACCCATTCCTACTTTTGGGGAAATTGTTCTTCAAAATATCCCCCGAGATGAACATCACTCCCTTGGAGTTGTGTAGTGAGCAGAAGTTCATGGCTTCATTCCAACTCGCACCCTCTTGCGGTCCATGTCGATTTCTGAGGCCCGCCTCGCCCTGCCCGATCAGTTTGAAGGATTTGGCGGCCTTGTCATTGTCATCGTCCAGGAATACTCGATTGACCGGAGCGAGCATGTCGTGAGAGGTATCGGTGGACGGCTGTACCCCCGGCATGGGCGTGGGTTCGCCACTCTTGCGTGCAGTGTTGGATGTGACCATGCCATAGACCCATAGCGTCAGGGTCGCCTGGTAGACCGCCACTGCGTAAAAGTCTCGCAGCCTCGTCTGCTCAAAAGTGCGAGCGACACGCAGTACTTGGCCCGCATGCCAGACTGCAATCCTTGCCTCCGAGTCCTGAGTCCATGTACGAATGCGAGGGTACACTTTGCGCGCCTCTTCTTCTCCCGACTTGCCGGAGAACAGTAGGATGTCTTCGAGTGAAACATGCAGTGACATGATTAAGAATTCAATGGTAAAGAGAATCTCGGGTGCGACACTCTGTTGTGTCTCACAAAAGGCGTGTACGGTCATGAGGTCGTCTAGAAGATCTCTCTGTCGATGTTGATATGCGAGCCAGCGATCACGTCGACCCTGGGCTTGCCAACTCGCAAGGAGGACGGCCTGTTGCCTGCATTGCCACACTTCGTGGGCGAGCGCGTGACATGCGGCCAGCGTACATAATGGCTTGTCGACGACGTTGCCCAATGCGTCGAGCTGTCCAAGATTGCCGAATATCTCCATCATAGATGGCATTGCACTCTGCGAGGGCGGTTGTCTCGCGATCCAAATATTGCGCCAGGCTTGCGAATTCGGGGCCAGCCACAGATCGAGCGTCATGGGCGCAGGAAGCATCATTTGTGCAGGTGATACAAGACGATTCTTCAAATGCGTAGTGGCCACTTGAGAGTCATGCAGGAATGTGTGCAAGACCAGCCTTTTCAGCCCTTCCTGCTCGATCCACGAGCGCCATTTCTGATCGAGAGCCTCATCGTCATCCTCCGGATAGGGGATGATATCCTGATAGCGAGATCGTGTGAAGGCGCTTGCCCAGGTCAGCATAGTCGCAGCAGGTTGCAAAAAGGAACTCGCAATTTCAGTCTTTCGCCGGAAACCGCTCCAGATACCAATGTCGAGCCATAGCATATAGGTTTGCAGAGACTGGATGTCTCGGGTGGCACTATTGTCGGCTTCAAAGACTTCTGCCATTGCCAAACGGACCACTTCCTGGATGATGAGCCCCATCTTCCACACCGGCGGGAGTGCAACGTAACGAGCTCCGGCCGCGACCATGGCCATGAGGAGCTCAGTCCGCGTATGTCGTGCCGAGAAGGACGAGGCGTGCACATATGCATCGACTGCGTTACTGTCCTGCAGCAGGGATACATCGATGAGATCCTCGAGCAGTTGCAACGACGGGAAGGAGGGCATAGAGACCTTAGAGTAGGCGACTTTGGTAACGACTCGGATCATACGATCTCGCGCTTCATGGTCCAGCTCGCAATGCACCGAGCGTCGCACGCTGGGGCTCACATGCTGGTCATGGGTCTCAATGGCATCCTGCTGCACGTTGATCTCCTCTTGACCCGTGAAGCAGCCATGGTTGCGTTCCGGTATCCAGTGGCTCCACGACCACGGAGACTTCTTGAATGCCTCCGACCGGAGTCGAGCATCACCGTGCGGATCAGTGCTAGTCGTCACGGACGAATCATCCGCGGTTTCATAGGGAGTCGAAGGCCGCGTCAGTCCACTTTTGAGAAAACCAAAGTCGAAGTCGACACCACTCAGGTCAAAGTCCTGGGTGAAGTCGGATACGTCGGGCGGCATTTGAATCTGGACCTGCGCCATATTGGCCATATCGGGCATCATGATGGATTCAAAGAAGGACGAGTCCGGAAAGCCATAACATTCCATGCCCAGCGGATCGGTGAAGACGTCCTGACCGATGGGGAATTGGTTGACCAGGCTGGCACTGGGAAGCGAGTTGTTATTATCCTCGAGTGCATGCGGCATCGAAGCCGGCGTGGGAATCTGCGCTACGCCACCACCACCACCACCACCGCCGCCACCACCACCGCTGCTAATGCTGCTGCTGTGGGACTCGGGCTGTGAGGTGGAAGAAGCGTGTTCCTGCGAAGTACTGCGGGCATCACTATCGACGCAGGTCATATCTCGCGACTTGCAGCGCTTGCACGGCCGATCATCATCACACTTGGTTTTGGCCTTGATGCAAGCCTCACATGCGCGAGGGGTGCGCTTCCGGAAGACATCGCCTGCAGAGGTTTTGGAGTGGGCGGCTCGGTGGCGGTTGAGCAGGTCGGCGCGGTTGAAGCCTTTGCCACACTCGGTACAGCGGTAGGCGCGCTCGTTGTCGTGACTTTTGAGGTGTCGACTGAGGTGGTCGTGTCGCTCGTAGGTCCGGGAGCAGAGGTAGCACCGGTGTCTGCTTTCCGAGGGAGAAGACTGCTCTGGCTGTTGTGTCTGCGTCTGCGTCGGCGCCGGTTCAGCAGCCATGAGATTGAGGTGCCAGGCAGGCAAGGGGAGATCCGGTGCGGACGGAGGAGGGAGTGGGCGGTGGGCGGTGGGCAGACTCGTCAAACGGTCAAACCACTGGGCCGGATGACAGTCGATCAATCCATCAATTCCATCAATTCCATCAATTCAATCAATGGGTATGACCTGCACTATACTACAATACCTAGGTAGGGCGACTGTTCTACACACCAACTCAGGGTTTCACAGCCAGCTATACTTCCTGGCGCGGCCACATACATACACATACACGCACGCACGCACGCACGTCGGCAGTCGGCAGTTTGCCTGGGCTGGGGGGGGGGGGACACGGAGGATGGAGATAGTACAACTACCACTAATTTAGGAGGTAGTCGGAGTCGGAGGGGCATGGGGGTTGTTCAGGGTCACATTGTCACAATAGGTACATGTAATTAGGTAGATGTGATGAGTGGAGGAGGGCTACCTCCTAGTGGCTGAGTGCACCCTGTGACCCTGTCGAGCGTACCCCTCAAACACTCACACACGGGGAGGGGAGGGGGAAGAGAGAAGCCGACTCGGACGGGAGACTCGGGAGTGAATGATTGATTAATAAGAGTGGAGTCGCTGGAGTGGGCTTGGCATGCGCTTTGAAAAAGTCCCGCTGTTAGCCTGTTACTATAGGAGGTACCTCCTATCGGCATAGTCTACCTCCTACTCCAGGTACATGTACCTAGTTCTAGGACACCTCATCACCTGGGTACCTATGCTATTGCTATACCGCGCTGTCCATCACGCCTCCGCTCCGCTCCGCTCAACTAGACGCACGCACACCCGCCATATTACCCCCATAATCCTCACCCAACTTCTGTCCATTCACCTCCAACGGCTTGCTAGGAACCAACACAAACACCACTCGCGCCCACGTCGTGTCGCTCGGGTTCTTCCACGCATGCATCGTGCCTCTCTGCACACAAATATCGCCAGGACCCAGAATGCGCGTCTCGCCCGAATCCAAGACCAGCTCCAGTTGTCCGGCAATCACAATGCCGTAGTCGAGTGAAATCGTCCGGTGCATGGCGCTCGTGCATCCGGGCTTCAAGTCGACGTATCTCAGCACTGTTCCGCCGCTGATGGTCAGTCCTGGTGGTGAGCTTTCGAGCTTCTCGTAGGCTTTTAGGTCGGTGTCGTTATTCATCTCTACGGGGAATTGCTCGGTTGCGTAGCCCAAGTAGAAGACTGCATCGCCGTTGGTGACGACTTGCTCATTGGGATGCTCGGGCACGGATTTGTTGACGATGGATTTGCCGTCTTTGTCGTGTGTCGTCTTGATCACGGTGGGTGCGGGAAGACGCTCTGAAGGGGCCATGTTGACGGATAGATAAGTAAGATGTAGATATACCTGGTAATGTCAGACAAGACTGCAAACGGCCTGTCTTCTTCTTCTTCTTCTAACCTTACCAAGGCACTACTCAATGCTTCTCTCGATGGTTATAGTGTAAGTGAATAGAGATACTGAGGTAGACTTCTGTACAAGCTTTTGATCCTCCCTCCCACAACCTTCTGAAGCACCTCTTTAAATACCTGATCTGATGCACTCATCCCTCGGACACCCACGGACAACGCCCCACCGAGCTCAAACTCTGGATACTCGCGGAACGTGTGGGCGGCAGGTCCCAGAAAAAACAAATGACGTTCCCTACCAACTTCTGGAGCACAACATAGCACCGTCGTAGGTAGTGCTATCGTCGATCCCCTCCTCTACACGAAAACACGAAAAGTGTCCGAGAGAAAGAAAGAGAGAGAATTGGGATACCAACCGACCCTACCCTACAAGCAACAATCATGACCACTCCACGTACCGGGTATGAAGACCATTTCGGCATCGACAACATTCCCTTTGGAATCGCCTCCATTGGCAAAGAAAGCAAGCCGAGCACAGTCACTCGCTACCAAGACCAAGTCATTTTCCTCCAATTCCTCGACCACATCTTCTCCACCATCCCGAGCCTCCCCAAAGACATTTTCCAACAATCCACCCTCAACGCCTTTGCATCTCTCGACCCCCAAATCCATCTCCAAGTCCGCCAACTCATCCAATCCGAAATCCAAAAAACCACCAATGACGACCTGGCAAAACGTTTCCCCCCAGACTCCATCCAACCCATTTCTGCAGTCCACATGCACCTCCCCATCACCATTGGCGATTTTACAGATTTCTCCTGCTCGCACCACCACGTCCAAAACGCCTCCGAAGCAATGACCGGTCAACGTTCCCTCCCTCCAGCCTTTTACCATTTCCCCATCGGTTACGCCGGCCGCTGCTCCAGCATCGACGTCTCGGGAACACCAGTGATTCGCCCACTGGGCCAACACTGGAGCGGCGCAGCCATGAAATCCGACGTGGTATTTAGCGCGTGCGAGAAAATGGATTATGAACTCGAATTGGGCGCTATCATTGGAACACCTGTGCCTCGCAATCAGAGAATTACGGCCCAGGAGGCTGAAGCGCATATTTTTGGTTATGTGCTGGTGAATGATTGGAGTGCGAGAGATATTCAAGCGCTGGAAATGTTGCCTTTGGGACCGTTGAATGGGAAGAATGCGGGCACGACGTTGTCGCCGTGGATTGTGACGAGTGCTGCTTTGGAGAAATTTCGGGTCGGAGCTCCGCAGAGGTTGGAGATGAAGGAGGATGTGATGTATTTGCGAAATTCATCGGGGAATGGGGCTCTTAGTGTGGATTTGACGGTTGATGTTCAGACGTCGAAGGACAGTGCCGAGAAAACTACAATGTGTCGCAGTAACAGTTCGTGGATGTATTGGACTCTTGCACAATGTGTCGCACACCAAGCCATTGGAGGTTGTGGATTGCGTACAGGAGATTTACTCGCTACGGGAACGGTCAGTGGAGGTGGGGATGCTGAACATGGTTGTTTGTTGGAATTTATGAAGCAGGGTGCTGCCACTGCACCTCCGAGAGGGTATTTGGAGGATGGGGAGACGGTGACGCTTTCGGGGTATTGTGGAAAGGGAGTCGGGTTTGGAGAGTGTGTGGCTACGTTGATGCCGGCTAGGGAAATGTGATTTGGATGGTGGTGAGGATGGGCTTTTTTGGTAAGGTAGATTGATGATGATGATGGAAATGAATAGATGAAATAAAAAATCACAAAAGTGTGGTTTTTGTTTCGCTGGATTTGCTTATTGGAATCATTAAATGTCAAATTCTCCACCTTCTCCCATCCATGCATCCATCCATCTCACATATCCCAAGATCATCACTACAATACCACTACCACTCCCCACCAATCTTCGCCTTGAAAAGATCATCATTCAATTTCCCCGCCGTAGACCTCCACACCGAACTCGCAGTCTGTAAATGAATATTAGAAATTATCCCGTTTCTCATCTCATCCCCGCAAAACCCCCAACCCCCAAACCAAAAAGTAAGAAAAAAGAAAAAAATCAACTCACAGCCTGCATCCAAACCCCCCCAAACATAACTCGAATAAAATTCCTCTCAATCGCATTATTAAATTCATTCCTCCCTCCACTCTCAATCAAACTCGGATTCACAGGGCGATACGCCGGCACTCGTCTCCATTGTGTTTCCCACTCTGCTGGAGAAGAGGAGGAATCTCCTGCGGGTCGTGTGTTGGGAGAGGGAGCTTCGGAGGCGCGGTCGTGAGAGGGTTGGCTGTGGTGGAGATCGTAGTCGGCGAGAGTGTGGCGGAGAGAGGTGACGCGGGCGTTGTCGGTTGTTGTGACGGACATTTTTTTTTTATTTTGTTTTTATTCTATCTTTTTGATATACTGCGGCTTTGCTGATTCGGGGTTTGGAGGTGTGTTTTTTTGTCGTGGTGAGAATATGGTGGTGTGGTAGTAGGAGGAGATGTTGTTGTTGTTGTTGTTGTCGATGTTGTGGTCGATGTGACGTTTCACTCGATGGAAACTCGGCGGTCCAGCGCGGATCCAAGCAGGGAAGAAGCTGCCCAGACCATCCCTCTCCCCCCCGGGCCTCCCGGAGAATCCCCCCACTGGGGTTCCGCTGGGGGCAGACCACTTATCCGTCGCCCGCGCCACACAATTCTGGTGGTGATTCGGGGTTACGCGTGTTAGCGAGAACGCGTCTGGATCCGGGTTGCCGAGCATGTCTTAGTCGTGGTGTAGTTGTCAAGAGCTCTCTCCCAGAGTTCCATCATCTTCTCATACAGCTAGTACTACCTACCTACCTAGGAAGCAGTCTATGATTTTCTGATTTTCCGATTAATTCACAAACAATAGCACAACATGGCACCCGCTTTTCCTCGCGTCCAAGCAGCAGCCATCGATGGCAGATTCGACACCATTTACCACCGACAGGTCGAGCTGGAGAGTCTCTGCAAGGCATTGATCGATAATGTCAACGAGATCAAGCAAGCCATCGCCGCTGATTCGGGACACACGCCTGCAGAGGTCGCTGTCGAATATCATCGAGCTCTGTCGGCAGTCAAGAGAGACTATGCGACTCTCGAGCCGGTGAAAGCTCACGAGCAGGAATATCTGATTGCCAACGGAAAGGATGCCTCCCATCGACGGACACCAGCAGGTGTTGTTTACATCGAACCCACGACACACACCTTGTTCTACTCGACGATTGCGCCGCTGAGTGCAGCGTTGGCAGCGGGGAACACTGTCATTGTTCTGGTGAGTACTTCGAGCAGCCCCTATTCCTGTGAGGGTACTGATCACATCACAGCTGGAGAACAATCTACGCGCGGTTCCTGGACTTCTTCGACGATTACTCCCTGCGTCCCTCGACGCCGACGCCGTTGCCATAGCTTCAAAGCCTGTTCAGGACAATGAGCTTCCTGCAAGTGCGATCCGAGTGCTCCAGAATGGCGTCGACGGGATACCTCGACTGAACCAGCTCACATCACAATCCGGGTCGGCAGTAGTGGCAGTGGTGGATCGTACGGCGGATGTGAACCTCGCTGCTCGAGAACTAGTCGCCGCCCGTTTCCGCTTCGGTGGCCGTAGTCCCTATGCCCCTGACGTCGTTCTGGTCAACGAGTTTGTCAAGAAAGATTTCCTGCACGCGGTCGTCAGCGAGACAGTGCAGGTACTCAATACCGCCGGACTGGACAACAACACGGCAGGAAGCAACCAAGTCGGCGACTCGATCAAGCGCTTGCAAGAGTCGAATCCCAACATGAGAATCATCTCGCAGGAGGGTAAAGCAGCAGTGGTGGAGCTCAGCTCGAGAACAGGGATCGTGGGCACCAAAATGTCGGCTCCTATCTTCGCAGTCCATGCAGTCAAGAGCTTGGATGATGCCATTGATCTGGTCGGCTCTCAGAGCACCGCACCCGCACTCGCAGCATATCACTTTGGCAACCCGAAAACAGGCAAATATCTCTCGCAATTCATTGCAGCAGAGGCGTCATTCGTCAACCATGTACCACACGAACTGCTCATTGGGCCTGCATGGCCCAGTGGGAGACCGGTGGACACGGCATGCCATTACCCGATCGAGGCGTTGTCGGTGGCCAGACCAGTGGGAATCAAGCCTTCGACACGATCGGAGCAGATGGCGAGTGCATTGTCGACAAAGAGCAACACGGTCTCACAGAAGCTCACAGCCGAAGCCACGGCGCCTTTGAAGGCATTCAAGCGGAACCCAGGAGGTGGCGTGGGTTTCTTTGAGCAAGGCTTCTTGTATAATGCGGGATTTTTACTCGTCAGTACGGTGATTGCCAGTGCTACGGGTGGATTTTGGCTGTGGAGGAATTCCCGGCGTGCGTGATAATGGTCGATTAATAGGTATCTACTTGTAAGCTTGGTAGTTTGGGTATTGTCTCCTGTTATCACTTCAGCCATCATGAGACTACCTCCTACTTGTGAGAAACATGGCGGGCTCTTCCCGTGGTGAGTCTGTATTATAGTACGTTGTAAGTCGTCGGTGATAGCGCTCGAAGACTTCTAATCTCCGGTAAGCTAATGATGGTGCAGGGAGAGCTTCCAAGTGCCGACTCGGTATCCACCTCCGTATTGCTTGAGTGTATGTACACTGTACGGTACCTTAGGCAGAAATAGGTCTTGGCATCAAACATGTGGAGGAGGCGGAGAGTGGAGGGGGAGCAGAGTGAAGTCAGTGAGACTGTGAGAGGTGGAATTGTCCATTCGTTGCCGCTGTCGATTGGAGGAGAATTACCCCGTCCCCCTGTCGCTCTGGGATTTGGCATCCAAAGACTGTGGAGCCTCGTTGCATTTATCCATTCCAGCCCACTCTCTCCAGGGCTATGACAGGAAACGACACGACATTTACTTGATAAAGCACGACAATTCTTCTTCTACACTAACCAACAACTCTCTCTCTCTCTCTCTCTCACACACACTCTCTCTCTCTTTCTCTCGGACATCGCCCACCTTCACAACCTTCTCACCATCTACCGCCAACATGGGGTCCACTGCAGAAATCACAAAGTACGCTGCCACGCCCTCCACTTGCCGATCTCGCTCGTTGAGCTCCCCGCTAACCAATCCACAGGCGTACGTACAAGCTCAACACCGGCGCTGAGATTCCCGCAATTGGTCTCGGAACATGGCAATCACCGCCGGGACAGGTCGAAAAAGCAGTGGAAGCAGCGCTGAAGCAAGGATACCGCCACATCGACACCGCCGCCGCATACGGCAATGAGGCAGAAGTGGGAGCCGGCTGGAAAGCATCGGGCGTGCCCCGCAAGGACTTCTTCTTGACAACGAAGCTCAACAATCCCGACCAAGGACGTGTCGCAGAGGCCATTGACGAGTCACTCCAGCGTCTCGGGACGGACTACGTGGATCTCTACCTCATGCACTGGCCACAGCCTGTCGATCCAAGTGACGACAGTGGCAAGAAGGCACTTGCAGACTGGGACTTCAAGAAGACCTGGGCTGAGCTACAAAAACTGCCGGCGACGGGCAAGGTGCGAGCAATTGGTGTCTCCAACTTCAGCAAGCACCATCTCGAAGAGCTCTTTGCCGACCCCTCATTCACGACGACACCGGCAGTCAACCAGGTCGAGATTCACCCTTGCTACCCTTCATTCAAGCTGGTAGACTACAACACCTCCAAGGGCATCCACAGCACCGCATACTCATGTCTGGGATCGACCGACTCTCCACTCTACAAGAACGACACTCTGGCGAAGCTGGCAGAGAAGAAGGGCAAGACGGTGCAACAAGTTCTGCTGCAATGGGGCCTGAGCCGAGGTTACTCCGTCATCCCCAAGTCCACCAGCCCCAGCCGCATTGCTGCCAACTTCGACCTTAATGGCTGGGAGTTGACCCAGGAGGAAATTGAGACTATCAGCTCCATCAAGGATCGTTTCAAGGTGTGCGACGGTACTTTCTTGCCCGCTGATGGCAAGGATGCCAAGCTGTTTGTGGATGACGAGTAGAGGCAGTCCATGGCTCCATCAGATATGAAGACTTGAAAATCTATAAACCTGCTCAATGCTAGCGATTGCAAATCGCACTGCAAGTGGGTAACGAGAAGCCACGGCCCTCTGGTACCCATCCGCAATGATGATGAATCTGAGCGCATCATTCTAGAAGTAGCATATAGACGTAATGACTGGTGACTGGTGACTGACACGGTCCAAGCACTCCCGTCCACTGCTTCAAATCCCATTCTTGAGTCGAGATTATTTGGTAATTTAAACAAAAAAAGGTACAGTAAGCTTCGGTCCGGGTTGATGCGAGTGATGAGATGATTGGTAGCCAGGGATGATGTCTACAAGGAAGATTGTGGAACTAAATCATTGGAGCGACTCTTGTGTGCATCTGAAGAGAAGTCACATACTGTCCGTACGTTTATATGTAGATGGGTAGTAATAGACATGAATCGAGAAGAGGTATGTAGTAACAAGATACATGTGTGGAAGTTGGGGAGGAGGAGAAGTGGGACGCACGTGTCAAGCGAGAGAAAAGAGTTTCAAACCTTCACCTCGGGATCTTCCGATATGCAATAAGCGGTAGGATGAAACTCTTTCGGCGCTTCGCGGTATAGGTCGCATTCGTCAGCCAGCCTCACCATGGATATATACATGTAAGAGTGAAGCAGAGCCTATACAATGATTCTGCATAGGACAACATAGACTCAGAAGAGATGCGAGGGGGCATGCACACGCCACGTTATTAACAATCCCCAAAAGAAAGAAACGAAAAAGAAGAAGCGAAACGCCAAACATGGCTACAACAAACGTCAAGCCCTTAGGAGGAGGCCCTCATACCAAAGAAATCCAAGTCCCCGAATGGGAACACATCACAACAGCCACCTCTCACGAAAAGACCTCCACCGCTCCATCCACCACCCTCGTGCAACATCTCCGCACCAAACTCGACTCCATCCTACCCCCTCACCGAACCTATCTCCGCCTGAGTCGCAACCGCTTCCTCATCTTACTCACCTGCGCCCTCCTCGCCCTCTTAGCTCTAATCATCGGTCTCGCAGCCGGCCTCCACAGCAATTCCTCCCGCAACAAAACCCTCCCTCTCCCCTCTAATACAGACACCCACACCGGCGAACTCACATACTACACTCCCGGCCTCGGCGCCTGCGGCGAAACGAACCAGCCAGGTGATCACATCGTCGCTGTATCGCATTTAATTTTCGATGCGGCAGGGTCGAGTTCGAGTCAAAATGGGGGAAATTCGAATGCGAATCCGTTGTGTGGGAGATTTTTGAGGGCGACGAGGTGGAATGAAAAAGTTGGAGGCATGAGGTCGGTGGATTTGAAGGTGGTGGATCGTTGTACGGGGTGTCGGGAGGCGGATTTGGATGTTACGGAGGAGGTTTTTGGGGAGTTGGCGGATGTGGCGGAGGGGAGGGTGGATGTTAGTTGGGCTTGGTTGTGAGAGGGCCCCCTAGGAGGTAGGGGGATGGAGAGGATGTGAAGTGAGGTGCTTTCGTGGTCTTGTGGGGGAGGGTGTCTGGTTGGTTGGTTGGTTGGTAGGCAGGACGGGCTGCTATATCATGTACCACTCGCCTCTTTGAAAATGTTGATTTGCTATTGAACTACATGTATGCATCACGCACACTGCTATTGTGAAGCATACATGTATGTATCTTCAACCTCCCTCCGGCAATGGAGGAGAGAGGGCATGTCGGACAAGTGGGCCAGTCCGCCTCCGGGCTTGGCAGAGACACAACATAGAATACCTGACCTTACCTGACCTTTCCAGCCTTCGAACAAACATCTGTCAATTCCCTGGGGTGTATCTGCAATGCAAGAAGAAGTTTGATCCGAGAAGCCTGGTATTGTATTCTGCTTATTACGCTCTAGTGATCAAGTGCTGTTTCAAGAAAAGAACAGCTTCGAATGGGTATCTCAACACGCCTCGATAGAAAGAATGGTCGCGAAACGCCCAATAACTGCCGTCCAAACATAACCTCATCAACTCATTATTATAGCCCCTCGCCATCATAGGAGATCCCGCCTGCTTCTGTGATCGCGTCGTCTCTACAGCGCCGCCAGCGGCCTTCCTGCGGCAGCGCGCTCTTTGCGTACAGCCCAGCCTTTGAGCGCGAACAGGACGACTTCCCACGCCAGAATCATTCCCGTCAGACCCAGGGTGAGGGTGAAGATGGTCATGGCATCCAAGCCGTTCGATTCGATCGCATGGACGGTATCGGCCGCGCTGTTCATGAAGAGCAGTCCTCCGCTGGTCAAGCAGAAAGCTGCGACGATTTCGCTCGGAGGTCGGGATGGAAAGTGAGAAGTGGGTGGCTTGAGGTACATGGTGATGTACGTGACTCCACGCGCCACACTAAAGGCGGAGAAGAGTCCTCCCCATTGCGCGTGCATCATAGTGCTGACCATGCTGTTCTGGTGGTGGCCGCTCATCATCCGGCCGAGCAGCATGATTGTCAACGCTGGCAATGGGTTCAGAGGTGTCCGATATGATTCTGGCTCTTTCCAGCAGTCATCTTCCTGCTCATGGCCAGCATGTGGTGCAGCAAAGCGATTCTCCTCTTTTTCCTTCCTCTTCTGGTCCAGGACAGTCGTACTCATGAGGTCTTGAACCCACTTCGACTCGATTAGCATACCAAGCAGACCACCGCCGAAGAACAGAATGGTGATACTGAGGTGCTCCAGGTCTGTAGGTGACCAGCCTTTCCCCCAGGCATTCATGTGTTCCATGAAGACATTGGTGGCACCGTACAGCCAAATCACGAACGACTCCGTGAACTCGGCCGATGGCATCGTCGACTTCCACTTCGACACCAGCGGAGATTGAGGTCGCACATTCCAGGCCCAACCATATTCGGAGAATGCTCCCATCCAACGTCCTAGCGTGAGGAGACCATACCAGACGAAGATTCCGCCTTTGATGTAATGAGCCAATCCCGAGAATATCTGCCTATCGCGAAAGAGGCCACCGGAAACGACGAATCCAGAAGTGAGTGCCACGAAGCCTAACAAAAGAAGGAATCTCTCGAGCACGATCTGAGTGGCCCGGACCACGGTCGTTGCCCGCTTTGTCGAAATCATTCGAAGACCTTTGCCAAGGAAGCTTTCGAACTTTTTATTGCCTAGGAAGCCTGTTCGTTCCGCCTCTTCGTCATCCAGCTTCTCATCCTCGAAGTCCTGATTGCTGTTATCCTCTTCTGGCTTTTGGTGAACGTGGTCGGTGGAGTTTTGGCGAGATCCGAATAAAGATGCCGAGTTGCGCTCTGTGCCCTGTCCGGAATCCCTGGAGTCGCGAGAGAAGAGTCCGTCATCATATGGAGATCGTGCATCGAACTGTGCCAAGCTCTGGATTGTGAGCTGTTGTTCTCGCTGCGATGACGACCGGCGCTCGCGTCGGTGTTCTCCATACGCCACGTATACCGACATCAGAGTCCACACGAACGTGAAGCTGACCACGACCCATCCGAGCGGATGGTGGGCATTGTTCACATACAGATCTGGTGTGGAATGGTTATAGACGAAGCCAGCAAAGATGCCCAGACCATTGACAACGTGGAAGACCATTTGAGCAGGCAAATGGTATCGCGAGCGGGCCACGCTTAGGAAGATGGCTACTGGCATACACATGGTCCACGCTAAAGTCATGGAGACGGTATGCGCCAAATGCCAACTCCAGTAATCAGGATGCCGAAAATAACTGATCGCTTTGTGCTCTGGTAACTCTCCTAGCTCTGCTATGTGATCGCCCATCTGCATATCTTCTCCCTCGACGCCATGAGCAGCCACACATGGCAGAACTCCTAGTAGGAGCGCCGTGGTTGCGAGAACCACCGCTCTTCTGGATCGCATGAGCTCGGCACGCGCGACTAGTGTGGAGAGACGAGAAGATGATCCTGGAGCTAGAGGAGCGGCTCTATGTGCCTGGAATGGTAGTCTGAGTGAGGTGAAGTTCTTCGCCGTTCTGTTCTCAATTACAACGCAGAGTATACTGATGGAGGTGGGTGCTGAGGAGAAAGACGAGTCGAGTGAAGATTGGTAATGACAATGAGGCTACCTACACTCGTGTGGACAAGGTAGGAGTAACAATTTATTGAGTCCAAGAGACGGTGACCTCACAGGCTTCTGGGGAACACTCACCATCCATTCCGACCACAATCCGAGCCTTTCTTACAGCGCCCTATGAGGCTATGAACGAATCCGTGGCAGCCGACGCATTTTGTCAGCAGCAGGAAGCACAAGACTGCTCACCAAGCAGCCCAAAGTCCGATTTGTTCTGTTCGTTCTGACGCCATCCATCTGCGAGCTTCCACTGGCTTCCTGCATCGGAGGCATATGACCGAGAGACAAGTTTAGCGCATGTAGTCAACACCTAGGAAGCTACTCGCATGCCAAGTCAGCTGTTTGGCGTGACGGATCTCAACCCCAGTCGCCAGCATTTCGTCAGCATCCGCATGCAGACCTGGCAACCAGCTCGTGAACCAATCACCGCACGATGCGATGGAGAGGTTGCATGTGCACATGCACAATGTGCACAAATAAAACCTAGAACACTTTTCATCACTGCGCCTTGTCCTGCGGCGGAGACATGCGG
Source organism: Sphaerulina musiva SO2202 (assembly GCF_000320565.1). Lineage (NCBI taxonomy): Eukaryota > Fungi > Ascomycota > Dothideomycetes > Mycosphaerellales > Mycosphaerellaceae > Sphaerulina > Sphaerulina musiva. The sequence continues at coordinate 1,312,255 of NW_016017393.1, forward strand.
AGACTTTTCACAGCGGTGTGTGAATGGGGAGATTTCTTTTACATTTCTACAGTTGCGTGCTTGGGGGTTCTGGACTCTAGTCTCTCGCACTTGGCGCGTAATGATCATGTCAGCCCGAAGTTCGGACAATGTATTCCACGGCTGCGTTGCGCGGCGTATATGATCTGCTGATCGCGAGGTTCAGCGCACAGTTCTAGAAGATCAGAGATCTCCAGCCCAGCCCATCCCAGCCTCCCCCATTACATACTGTACCTATACACACCCCTCCCAGCAATGTGTGGCGACACGGACTACTCTACGGTACGAAGTATACCAGGAGGTCAGGCACCTGTACCAGTGTACCTACCATCATCCAACAGTTTCGCGTCCGATTCTCCTCCGATTCCGGCTCCGCGGGGGGAAAGGTGAGGTGAGGTGAGGTGAGGTGAAGTGAGGCCCACAAATGAAAAATACATCATGATCATGATCATATGAGTGTTGGTACCAGAAGCTAATCCTGCCCCCCACTTATCTATTTCTTTTTTCTTTTTTCTAAATTTTTGTTGCAAGCAAGCAAGCAAGCAAACAAGAAAGAGAGTAAGAAAAAAAAATGCGACCAGAGAAAAAGCTTGATAAGCTGACTATTTCATCATACCTACCTCCATACTCGTAACTCAGGTCAGGTAACTCAGGAAGGTAGGTTCTTTTCAGCCACTCTACCTCCTACCTCCTAGCTTATCTTCTCTACGGATTTTCGGCAGTAAGAAACCGGACCGGACCGGACTTTAGGAGGTAGTAGTTTGTAGGTATTCTTCGCTAGGAGGTAACCTACTATACCTTACCTACCTTACCGTAGCCTAGAGTATCGGGCTTAGTATAGTAGAGTCATATTGTAACACGCTAGGGCAGAGAAGCCCTAGCGAACCCCCGGCGAGGCGGGCGGGGCGTGCCGCGCGGGACGGGAAGCCCTCGCGGACCCCCGGCGATCCGGTATAGAAGGGATGCCCTACCGATCGGAGACGTTCTGAATCAAGAGGGTTCCTAAGGGAACTAGTTATCGGCTGCTGCCTAAGAGGAGGCGGTGCCGGTAGCGAGGAGTAGATAATAGAATAGCTTGTATATATAGCGAGGGCCCTCCTCTAGGAAGGAAGGGCAGAGTTATTAGGCCTCATTATAGGTACAACCTACCCTAGTAGGTATGTAGGGTAGGTTGGGTATTGGCAATACCTAATAGGTATAGGTATTTAGCTAGGTATACCCAACCCATCGGGTTGGGTACAAACCTAGTAGGTATTGCGATACCTAGTAGGTATTGCGTACCTATTAGGTATTGAATCTTCGTATATAGAAATAAAAAACCTAGAAACCGGGTGCCCTAACGAGAGCGAAGAAGCGATTTATTTGGACTAGGCATAAGAAAAGAAACTGTATATAAACCCGATATAGATACGAAAGTGAAGATTATAGTTAAATTGAATAAAGAAGCTCAGGATTATATATACGCTATACTACAAGTTGTAATATTTTGAATCTTAAGAAATATAGTCGGCAAATATAGTCGGCAGGTAAACTTTATATAAGCTTAAAGCAATCTCCCTATAATCGTCTCGTAGCATCCCGGAGGCACTCTTACGCAAGCTTGAAGCTTAGGCGTACTAATCGCCTTAGCTCCTCTACTACATTACCCTCGTTATCGCTAATCGTATCTAAGTTACTAATCCGTTCTATAAGATCTTTCGTCTGCTCTCGGTCTTTACTAAGGATCTCCTATAAAGTTAGAGTACTAAGAAGCGCTTAGGAAACCTCTATAGCCTCCTAGGCGATAAGAACTCTAGCATCGTACTTATCGTCCCGATAGCGAAAACGAGATACTATCAATCTAGAGAATATTGCTGCAGTGTATTGGCGATTGAAACGACTTTAATGTCGAGCGATACTGAAATCGCGCTTACACCCAACTCCGGCGGTAGGAATACAGAGAATATCCCGCGCTATTAATACGAGAGTAGGGTACTTAGACTCTATTGAAGACTACGTCTTTAGTACCTCGAATAGATCCCCTTCATCTATATTAGCGTCCAAATAGTCGGCGAGCTCGTCATCCTCGTTAGTGCTGCGTCTTTGACTTTGAGAAGACTCTATACTCCTACTAAGAGTAAAGTCGATATAGCCTTTATGCCGACTCCTTCCAAAACGGCCCTACTAGGTAGAGGTACTCGATAATAAACGATAGCTCTTCTCCTACTCTGCCCTTAGCTTACCCTCGTAATACGCGCGGTAACTTTCATCCCTAAAGTCATCGCGTACCTAGAACTTCCGCTTAAGGCAGGGGGTAAGGAGGACGCTAATACCGTAGTAATCGCCAAATCGATCCTAGGTATCTCGATAATATTTCTCTAGCTTAGCCTAAGCAGCCTCGTATGCCTAAAAGACATCCTTCTTCTAGGGTATCCGCTTATTCTTGAGTCGCTTTATCGCCTCCTCTAGAATATCGAAAAGCTTATTGTAGTATACGAGGACAAGGTGAATCGTCGGACCTTTCGTAGTTCTAATTACCGCTATCGCCGCTGCAAATGGTTTCGTAAGGTCGATAAGGTACTCTACCCTTTGCTATTCTTCGGAATCGATGCCTATGTCTTTACCTAGGTTAAGTCGCTCGATATAAGATTCAATAACCACTTAGAGTCTGCTAAAGCGATCGAGTATTAACGTTGTTAAGGACTACCTTATCTTTACGTCTTAAACGACCCTTAGGATACGATCTTGAACGCCTTTCTACCGACGGTGCTTTGCAAATAGCTGCTTCTTTTAAAGCATCTCTTTCTAGAGGTCGATAAACTGTTCGAACCTTTAGGAGCTCGAGTTAATAAAGACGCAAAGCTTCCGGATCTAGAGATCAAGATTAGCTAGAGTAACGAACTGCCGACTATAATTGCCGACTACGCGAGTCGACTATACTTTCGAGGTAGAAGGGTTTATAGTTTATTAGGCGTAGACACTAATCTTACCTTCAAAAGAAGATAGGGTATACTATTAGCTTAAGGACGGCTGATTTGCTTGCTCTGGACTCTTCTTCTCTGTAATATCTTTCTATCCTTGTCGTAATCCTAGAATTCGGAAAGGTCGTTCGTAGGACAAAGCCCTAGGCGGTCGAAAAAGGCCTTTAGGGGAAGTTGAGCAGTATAGGCAAAGCAGGGAAATCGCTCCGGACGGCTACCTCGATTACACTCCGTAATTGCCTCCTCCTCTTCCTCTCCTATCTCTAATTCGGGACTAGTCTCCGTACCTAGATAGAGAGGTAGCTGCTCCAAGCTCGTTAGTAGCTTAGTAACCGTTATACCGTACCTCTCTTAACAAGTATCAATCGCTGAAACACTATAGAATATTAGAGGAGAGTAATAACAGTATAGCAAGTATCCTTACATCGTATTGTGTAGCGTCTTATTGTTAGAGGCGTTGTCGTACGTAATAGCAGTTAATCGCCGCTCAATCTCGAACTCTTGTAAGATCTCGAATAGTATCTCCGCAAGATAATCACTAGTATAACGGCCAGTAATATAAGGGAAACCAAGCATCCCTTCGTACTAAGTCTATTAGTCGTCAATCTAGTAGACCCGTATAGTTAGGAATAAGGTTTTTATAGTCCTGGATTGCTAACTATTATACGTAATAGCTATCTTGAATCTTCTAGCGAGACGGGCTTTAAGGGAGTCGGCAGAGTCTATAACCTTAGTATCGAGCATCCTTCGGTATGTCGACGCGCATTTGAACGGAATTGTCTCGACCTGTCCCGGAAGTAGTGCTATATAAGTCTGTTTCACCGAGGGTCGTTTAAAGAACTGGAATAGTAGACCGTTGTCGACAATTATCTTAAAGTATAGGCGCGGGAAATCGTCTAGTATATAGCCTAGGTCCCTTGTCTACCGTAGATTGCTAATAGTCTAGAAATATCGTCTTAGTATAAGTAGCTAGACGTGGTCGGCAGACGTAGTCGGCAGGTATAGTCGGCGTTAGTTAGTACTTACCTGTCGATGCTTCGCGGCCGTAAACATCTCCTTTATAAACCCTCGCTTATCTTGTTTCTCCTAGCAGTTCGAGGAGTCGAGATGCTTCTCGACAGATATTGTACTAGTATTTAGTACTAGGTGTTTTAGTACAGCGTCACAGCATCTGTATACGACTTTAGGCGTCGTATCTTCTTAAAGCATTCCCTCCTCTAGGAAATCCTATACCTAAGATATCCGAGACTTACTCCCCTAGGTAATTAGGGACCGATCGAACATAGTACGACCGTTCCGCTTTTTAAGGCGCTTTCCGGTATAATTCCACTACCGTACCTCGTACTAACGCTCAAAGTTGTCCTTATACCTAAGCCTCTATAGCTAGCAATTTGACTTGATATCCTACTCTCCTATATAATCAGGCTCGATAGGGAGAATAAGGGAACTATCTAGTTCCTCTTCTACTAGACTCGGCCGTCTCGTTCTACGCCGCCTAACGTTAGGTTGTCGTCGGCGTCGACCTAGTGTTAGACTCGATAGCGCGTTGAGTGTCGTCCTATAGCGCTAGCGTAGCCGTACGCTCGATCGCGTAGGGGTCCCGGAAGAGGTATCGGGCTAGGAGGAGGATTCGAGCCGGGAGCTTCCTACTCCTAGGGAGGACGAGAAGGAGGACGAAAACATAGTAGATAGACGACAATAGCGTAAAAGTCCAGAGGTATCTTGAAGAAGTAGGAGTAGAAAGGGGAAAAAGAAAGAGAATTTCCTGTACTCAATTATAGTATTACGCTATAACAAGGGTATAGCCAATAGGATATGCCGACATTCTGCTACATCCGAGCCAACCTATCGAAACCCTGGTTTAGGCGTCGCTTGCTATTTACCTATCGCTTCCGCTTCTTAGTCTTAAACTTTAACAAGGGTAGCCAGTCTCTTGTCCTTCTCAACTAGTTCCTCGAGACCAGAAATCGAGAGGTAGAGTTCGTCTTCTTAGAGGAGGAGGAGCAGGATAGCTTCGAGAGTAATACTAGTATACTCTTTTACGCTACAATAGATAAGGCTTTCTATTACTGCTAGCTATATTGTCTATTCCTTCGTAAGAGAGTTCTCTTTCTCGTACATCTTATACGCTATCTTTGCGAGATACTTGTTCTCCTTTATTATCTTTGAAGGCAAAAAGCCGTTAGCTGTATAGTCGTAGGTAGCGGGAATGAGCCAAGAAGGGCCTAGCAATCGCCCTCTATAGTAGGCTTGAGCTTTAGTATCCTACGATAGGACATTCCGGTAAACGGCTCGCTTAATAGGCGAGAAGATCTTATGTAGTAATAGCATTCGGACTTCTTTAATACAAATCTGGAATTGTAATTAGTTTCTATAGTCGGCAAATATAGTCGGTAGATATTTACCTTTATTGTCTCGCTACTAACGATTTTTAAGACCTCTTTTATACCTTTCTCATTTAGTATATCCAGGTTCTTAAGGATAACAATCTTGTCCTAGAAGTGGTGAATAGAAGAGCGCTATTGATTATAGGCCGTCGAAAAAGTAGAAGAGGATGCCTGGATAGCAAAGGTACCAATAGACTTAGCCCTCGCTTCCTCTATCTATAGAGTCGAGAATAGATTGAGAACTGATTCCGAGGGAAGGCAATAGTTGCTAAGGCCGCTAACCCCTTTGTCGCACTCCTCGCTAACAGATAGATGCTCCTATTCCTACTCAATCTAGTCTTCTTTCTGGAATGTCAATCGTTCCTTAGAGTCGATATCGCCGAGTTCGAGAAACTAGTCGGCTTTATTAATCTTTGCCTACTTATCGGGAGGAAGTGTTGTACTCTTTCTAGTCTGCTTCTTTGTACTAAATCAGAAGTTAGTACTCAAATCTGCCGACTATATCCGCCGACTACATTTGCACTTACGCTTTTTGATTATACTCCTTTATATATATCTTTCTCTAGCCCTCGATAAGTTCCTATTGCTTATCTTTAGCGAGGCTTTCGAAACTCGTATACTCCTTAATTTATGCCTTTTTGAATCGCGCGAAGGATTCGTTACGCGCTTTGCGGTATCGATCCTATGCCCTCTTTTCTTCGTCTATAGCGGCAGTACGCTCTCGGTCTCGTAAAGTATTTGGCTTGAGGGAGTACTCCTCGAGTAACTTCGAGGCTGCGCCGAGCTTTGCGCGCTTGTTTGCTAGTGCCTCTAGGGCATTACTCTTACGTTTCGGCATAGTAAGGTTTCTAATGTTGGTATAGTAGTTAAAGAAGAACTCGGTCTGATTACGAAGGTAGGTATCGACAGCGCTAGTAAAGGTACGGAGGTACGGGTGTTGTAGAGGTGTTATAGTAAGGTAGTGAAGTAAGAGAGAGAAAGTAAATTTACCCTACTAGGGCAATTTAAGGTTTAGGCAGCTGCCGAATCCCGGTATTAGTTACGCCGGGCAACGATACTACCTATCTTTCCGGACTAATAACACTCTACCGCACTACTGTACCGCCGACGTTATTCTAGATAATAAGTATAAGAACTATACGTAAGTCGCCCCCTCTAGGCGTTATTAATTTCGAATATAAGTTGTTATCCGTTCGTTCGCTACTACTAGGATAACTGCTAGCAGGGGTTATATATATATATATATAGTATATAGATATCTATATTAAAACGATATATATATCAAGTATAGATATCTAGGACCTATATGTAAAAACGCGTCTAAATTATATATACGCCCTAGAGAAAACAATAGGTCCTACAGCTATAGAAGAACGTGTTCGGCAGACGTAGTCGGCGTATAAGTCGTATATCCTACTAGCGGCCTTAGGATATATATAGAATCCCTGTATAGATTACTAATTACCTTCCCGCGAGATCCGATATACTCTCGAGATAAGCGCCTTAGCAAACTCCGGGTTTTCCTTATACCCTCCGTATTTTCCTTCTCTCTTTTCTTCTCTATCGTCAACTTTGTCAATCTACCGAGATATACTCAAAGCTCTCAAAATGCCTAATATAGATACTGTTTCCCTCTCTACCTACGTCTCTGCCTCCCTCCCTAGGGATAACGACGACCAACTCGACTATAGACTCGATTTACTATAGGACGAACAATCGAGACCTAGAGGGCTTCCGAAGGCTGCTTTTGATAGCGGAACTGATATAAGGACTCAGAAGTGGTTAGATAGGACATAGGAGGAACGAATAGAGCCGCTCGAAAAGATATCCTATCTCGGAAAGGGGAAAGAAAAGTAGGGAACTCAGGGTACCGCAAAAGTAATCTACGATCCTAATTATAGCGGAGAGAAGGAGGACAAGCAGGCAACTTAAGGTACTGCGGGAGTAATCTATAATCCTAATTATAGCGGAGAGAAGGAAGAAAGGCAAGCAAATCAAGGTGTAGGTCTAGTAATCTATAGTCCGGAGACTAGCGAAGATTCGGATATACCGATTAGGCGGCGTATACGATAACTACCTCAACCGACAGCCTCTCCTAGACTAAGTAAAAGCCTCGCCAAAAGGAGGCGGGGACGTACGAAACTAGTCGCGAAAAAGTCCTATCTAGGGAATAAGAGGCCGATAGGGAGTTAACGGCCGCAGAAGAAGCCTATAATACGAAAGGCACCTAAAGCGAGAACTAAGCGACGAACAAAGCCTAGTATAGCTGCTCTTCGCGAGATTAGGAGATACTAGAAGACGACCGAGCTGTTAATACGTCGACTACTATTCCAGAGGATCTGTCGGGAAGTTACTATAGATATCGTAAGTAAATCTTCGAGTAGCGTATGCCGGTTCCAAGTAGAGGCCCTCCTCTGTCTATAGGAAGCGACGGAAGCGTTTCTTATACTTGAGTTCGAAGTCTCTAATATACTTACAATATATACGAAACGAGTAACGTTGCAGCAAAAGGATATAGTACTTTGTCGATGGATTCGGAAGCGCTTCCTAGAGGAAAATAACGGAAAAGATGACTTTTAAGCTTTTAGGAATCTGCCGACCATATCTGCCGACTATATCTACCGACTATGTCTGCTAACTATGTCTTAGGGGAAGGATTAGGACTCCTACCGAGAAGACTTTCCGATAATATTTACTACCTATACCGACTGTACCTACCGACCGTACCTGCTAACCGTACCTACCGACCGTACCTACCGACTGTACCTGCCGACCGTACCTGCCGACCGTACCTGCCGACCGTACCTGCTAACCGTACCTGCCGGTCACTCCCGGCAATTAAAGATTACGTACGCAAACCTTATTTGGATCTCGTGTGAAGTGCGTATGTATTATTACTTAGGTAGCAAACAATCCGTAGCCTCTGATTGGCCGAGCGGTTGTCTCCTAATAATACAAAGTTACTCTCTACTTCAGAAAAAACCTAACTTACTATATCAATATTGCCCCCTTCCTTTCTCTCTCTCCTTACTACCTCTACTACACTACACTACACTATACTACCTCCGCTATACTACACTATACTACTATACTACACTACACTACCGCTACTATACCACACCAGCGCACTAATCTACTACAATAGCCTCGGTAATGTCGATTGCGCAGAAGCGTAAACAATCGATCGTACGCAAGACTCCTCGCACTAGTAGAAAGGGACTTCCTTCGCGCATAGGTAGTAAAAAGCTTCTAGGCACTCGCATTAAGAAGGGACATAGATATGCCCTAGGTAGTAAGTAATTCCAGAATCTAGATTTGTAGTCGGCATTTGTAGTCGGCATTTATAGTCGGCACTAACTTTCTCAAAGTATTAGCTCTTAAAGAGATTAGGAAGTGCTAGAAGGAGAGCCTGCTCTATATCAAGAAAACCCTATTTGCCAGACTTATTAAGGAGCTCGTTATAGATTAGGCTTATATACCTCTTCGTATTTAAGCAAGCGCTCTTAGCGTTCTTTAAGAATATGCTGAGTCTCTCTTAGTAAGAATCTTTACCTATAAGTCTTCCTATTTCTTATTCTTTCTAATTACTTACTTACTTACTTACCTCCTCTAGCGGCCAACCTTTTAGCTATCTACGCTAAGCGCGTTATACTCTAAGGCAAAGATATAGAGTGTCTTCGCTCGCTTCTCAAGGAGTAGGGTATTTGGCCTAACGATTTCGTAGTCTGCCCTTACAATTCTGGTCCTGTCAATCCCAATTTTATCTATATAGAGCCAAAGAAGAACAAGGCTACTAAGGCGCTGAAAGCAAAGGCTACGCCAAAATGCAAGCCTCTCCTAACTAAGCAGCCTCGACGAATCGTTGAAGACGATTCTAACGAGGATATACTAGACGCTACTCAGAATCCGACTGTAGAAAACAATAATAGCGAGGATACCACTGCTTAGCAGGCAACTCTTAGTAAGTTACTCTTTTATTATTAATTATAATATACTAATTTAATAGCTTAGGATAATACTCCGCTACTCCTAGATAATAAGTAGGACGATGATGAGCAGGATGAAGATAAGTAGGAACAAGATAAGCAAGATCAAGATGTCCGAGATTAAGATATCCAAGGTCGAGACTTTCAAGCTAGTTATAATTAAGAAGAGCTAGATAATGATTCTAGCGATAATAAGCAAACTCTTAAGCAGAGGCTAGAAGCCTATATTAATGAGCTGGTAGCGGCAGCTTACGCGCTTACTATTGCGAAAGAGCGTTTAGAAGATAGCTTACGCCTTACTTAGGAAACTCTCGAGGGAGACGTAAAGAAAATTGCGCATCAGTTTTATCGTTAGCAGCGGCTAAATTTCGAGGATCAACTTTGCGCTTATTAAAAGATACAAGACGCTAAGGTAGAGGCCTTAAAGCAGCAAGCAAAGGAGCAAGCTGCTCTAGATGCTTAGCTACTTACTAAGAACTAAGGTAGTTTCTATCCTTAGTATATAGTAGCTCATAACTATAATCAATTGGTTAGAGCTTCCCTCATTATTCTGGTAATCCCTTTTTGATTGGTATATATAGTCGGCATATATGGTCGGCAGCTGCAATAAACATAGAATATATTCCTATTAAATTCTACGCTCTAGGAATCAGGTAGTAGGTATATATCCCTTATTAATATTTCTTTCTACTATTTTGTAGGTATTCAACTCGTATTATATAATACCTATTGCAATACCTATTAGGTATACCTACTGGGTTTTTACCGTTAGGTTGTACCCCGCTTATAAGCTAGGTACCTAGCTTATTTGTAGGGTTGGGTATTTAAGTTAGGTTGTACCCAACCTATACCCAACCTAACCTATAACGAGGCCTAAGAGTTATTGTACCTTAGTTAGCAAGCCGTATATTATTTATACCTTTTATACCTTAGACCTCTGTTACGTATACCCTTACGCTTACAGAACTATTATATAATAACTCTCGTACCTTAACTATAAGGGAAAGGTCCGAATAATAGTAGGAGGACGTTCTACTAGATAGAATCCTAGCGACTCGCCGGGGAACCCCTCTATACTAGAACAGGCCTCTACTAAACAATCTTCCTCTACAGATGTCGAAGTAGGACGAGTTTAGGAACTGCTCGACTAGGAGGAATCTATAGAAGCTCTCGCTAGTATCTAGCTAGAAGACGCGAACGATTCCGAGCCGGAAATCATCGTCGAACGTAAGGAGCTAAGCGACCTTTAGAAAGACATCGCCCGCCTACGGGCGGAAAAGGAACGTCTACTACTAATCTAAGAAGTAGCCGACCTTTAGAGTAGCCGCGGTTATAAGCGGTATGCTATAGAAACCGATATTGCCCCTCCTCCTAAACGCTCGGTAAAAGCCCCTAGTAAATACGAGGGGAGGTCCTTAAAAGAATACGGCGACTTCGTAATATCGTACGAAGTCGTATTCCTCTAGAATCTACGATCCTTCTAACGGGAAGCCGAGAAGTATATCTAGGCAATACAGTACCTCTCTAAGGGGTATACCCCGAGGGACCGCTAGTACGTATACTAGTAGCGGATAACCGAGGCCGAGCGTAAGGATACGACTTAGGATAACTTTAAGCAGTTCCTGCTTAACCTCCTAGACGATCCTAACGCTCGACTGCTTTAGGCTTACCTAGACTACGCGTCCGCTAAACAACGTACTAACTAGTCTCTAAGGGAGTTCCTAATATACCTAGAGACTCTCGAGGTATAGCTAGAACGGTATACTCTAGAACAACAGCTATACTAGTTCTTCGCCCGGTTATACCTAGAGACCCGCCGACGGATCGTCGATTATAATTCTATCTCTAAAATACGGGACGAGTTAGTTAACCTAGCGACCTAGATCGAGAAGAACTACCCGAGGACCTAAGGCGGTAAAGGGCGGACTAGTAGCAATAAGCTAAAATCCAAAGATCGAGATCGCCGGGGAGACGCTAGGGAACCGCGTACTAACGTAGCTAAAGCCCCGAAATCGGGCGCTACTACGAAAGCCGCCCTAGACAAAGGGGATTACTTAGGACTAAAGTGCTACAAGTACGGCAAGATAGGTTATATTCGCCTAGACTGCCCGTTAAAGCGTAGTAATCCTAACTGGACCCCTGTCTAGCTAAAAAACTAATTAGGCTCGTTACGAACACTTAGGACGCGATAGGGCCCCGACCTATTGAATCTAGGGACATTGTCGAAATAGTAGGAACTGTTATTACTAGCGAAGGTATAAAACCTATACAGGTCGCCCTCGATACGTACGCCTAGGTAACTACGATTAGCTAGAAGGTAGCGGTAGAAATAGGCCTACCCCGAATCGAGGCCTAACTTCCGTTACTTAGATAGCTATCGACCTACGAAACCTACTGCTACGGCGCCTACGAGTTCTAGTTGAAACTTAGCGACTCTAGTATAGACACCCGAACTACGAAGATTCTCGCCTACGGTATCGACTAGGACGGACCTTCTATCCTCCTTAGCCGGTATTCCTTAAAGACCCTAGGCATCGATATCTAGAACGGTCCCGGTATATAGCGATAGGGACTTACAATCTCTAGCTTCGAGAGGGTCTCCCTAAAGAGGTTGAAGCGCGAATCGAAGGAAGACTCCTCCTCTATCTATATAGTAGGGTAGTTACGCCTAGCGAACCCCTAGGGAGGTTAGGGCTCGACCTTCCAGATTTACGCGATTAACTAAGGCGAGGCAAAACAAGTCTCCCTGCCCGCTGTATTAGAAGGATATCGCTATATATTCGATAACGACTCCGCGGCGATCCTTCCGGCCTATAAGGCAACCGACTATACTATCGAACTGATAGATAGTAAGGAACCGCCCTTCGGATCCCTCTACTATCTCTCCTAGCGGGAGCTAGAAGTCCTCTAGGAATACCTCCGTAAGGAGTTAGAGTAGGGACGGATTATATATAGTACTAGCCCTACCGGGGCTCCGCTACTATTCGTACTAAAGAAGGACGGGACCTTGCGATTATACGTCGACTACCGCGCCTTGAATTCGATTACTATCAAGGACCGATACCTGCTTCCCCTTATCGACGAAAGCCTTACGCGCCTTACTAGCGCTAAGTACTTTACCTCTCTAGATCTTAAGGACGCGTACTACCGAATCCGTATCCGCGAAGGCGACGAATAGAAGACCGCTTTCAGAACGCGATACAGGCACTTCGAGTATAAGGTAATACCCTTCGGGCTAACTAACGCCCTAGCTACATTTTAGGCATACGTTAACCGGGCCCTCGCCGGGCTACTCGATAACATCCTAGTAGTATACCTAGATAATATCCTTATCTATACCTACTACGATAACATCGAAAAGCACTAGGAGGCGGTTCGCCGGATACTCGCTAGGCTAGAACAGGCTGAATTGTTCGTTAACCTAAAGAAGTATACCTTTGCGTAAAGCGAGGTATCGTTCCTTAGATTCCGAGTAAACCGTAAGGGCGTATATACCGACTCCGAGAAGGTCGCTACTATTACTAAGTAGCCCTCGCCGACCAACCTAAGGGAACTGCAGTTATTCCTTAGATTCGCTAACTTCTACTACCGTTTTATAGCCGGGTATACGAAGGTAACAGCCCCGATGACTAACCTCCTAAAGAAAGGCGAATTTTAGTAGACAGAGGCCGGGGAGGCGGCGTTTCAGGCGTTGAAACAGATGTTTACCTCCGCCCCTATACTCCGCTACTACGACCCGGCGAAGCTCCTACAACTAGAAACCGACGTATCCGACTACGGCCTGTACGGGATCCTAACGTAGCTCTATAACGACCGGTAGCACCCTATCGCCTTTACGTCAAGAAAGATGTCGCCGGCGGAGCGAAACTACGAAACGTACGACCAAGAGCTCCTCGCGGTCGTCTATAGCTTTAAGGTCTAGAGACACTTCTTCGCGGACGTATATACCCCGCTATAGGTATATACTGATTATAACAACCTAAGGGGTATCTAGACAGTATAGAAGCTGAACGGGCGATAAGCCCGATAGGCGGTATATCTAGGCTAATTCGACTTCGAGATATACTACCGGCCGGGGAAGACTAACCTAGTAGATAGCCCCTCGAGACGAGCGGACTATTAGACCGAGAACGACGCGGTTAATTAATTGCTGCTAACCCTCTAGTATAAGCTCAAATTGGCCGACCTAGGTATTGCGGTAATAGCTATACGAATCCGTAACGGTAAGGTTAGTATAGTAAGTAGCGAGGAGTCTACGACCGAAATTTCGGATACGCCCGGCGAACCTCCGGCGCCGTTACGCGATATAACTCCGGTCGCTAGTACTAGTAAATATATATACTGCGTACTACGCTTAATAGTAAGGATCCTACTCGCGAGCTAGACTGCAAGCGGCGACGTAGGGTAACCCTTTAGAAGTCTCGTAGCCTCGCTATAGCAACGGGACGAGTTCGTCGCCTATAAAAGGAACGAGCAGAAGGATACCCGGCGAACCCGCCGTAGTAAGCTAGACCCCTAGATGTTCGATAATAAGAACCTACTACGGTACTAAGGGAGGCTTTACGTCCTAAATAAGCCGGCCGTCCGAGCAGAAATTATAGCTAACTTCTACGACTCTACCCTCGCTAGACACTTCGGCGAAGACAAGACGCTAAAGTTAGTCTACCGCTCGTTATATTAGCCGGAGCTCCGATAGGATATAAGAGAATACTGCAAGATATACGATATATACCAAAAGGCTAAGGCACCTAGGACGATGCTATTAGGGGAGCTGAAATCGCTTCCGGTACTAGGAAATATATAGGAGGAGATCTCTTTAGATTTTATTACTAAGTTACCCCTAGCGAAGCACTACGGGGTAACGTACGACTCTATACTAGTTATTGTCGACAGGCTGTCGAAGATGTTATTGTATATTCCGGCCTAAGAAACGTAGACGGTAAGGGACTTTGCTAAAGTGTTTATAACGTATATAGGTACCAAATTCGGGCTCCCTAAGGGAATCGTTAGCGACCGAGGTACGCTCTTTACCTCGGTATTCTGGACTGAGATTTGTTACTAATACTAGATGAAACGACGGCTAAGCACCGCGTACTATCCCTAAACAGACAGGCAGACGGAACGCTAGAATTAGACGATAGAAGCTTACCTTCGGATGTTTACGTCTAATAGACAGGACAACTAGGCGTCCTTCCTGCTATACGCGGAATTCGTATACAACAATGCGGTATACGCGACTACTAGCGAGACGCCGTTTATAATAGTATATAGGAAACATCCCTAGTAGTCCGCGTTAGACGTAGACGTCTACTATAAAGGGGAGGCGCCGGTAGTATCGGATAAAGTCTAGCTACTAGAACGGGTACAAGCGGAAGCGGCGACTCGTATACAACAAGCGTAGAAGCGACAGTAGCGCTAGTATAACGACTACTATACTCTGTAGACGTTCGCTAAGGGAGATCTAGTACTCCTAAGTATAAAGAACTTGAAACTGACTTAGCCTAGTAAGAAGCTGTCCCTCAAATTCCTAGGCCTATTCTAGGTTGATAAGGTAGTCGGCGACAGCTAGTAGGTATACCGGCTGATCCTACTAAACACCTACTATATATACCCGGTGTTCTATATCTCCCTCCTACGACCCTTCTACAAAAGGCCCGGCGCTCCGCTAGCGAACGTAGCGTCCTCCGATATCGCCGCCGATAGTACCGAGGTATAGGAAGTAGACAAGATAGTAGACGAAAGGAAAAGGAAGGGGGAGACGGAATACCGACTTAGGTAGAAAGGGTACGATAAGGACTTTAATACTTAGGAACCTAAGGACAACTTCGAAAACATAAATAAGCTGCTAGATAAGTAGAGATTATCGCGGGTATCCTCTAAGGGAGCGAGCAGCAGACAAAAGAAAAGTATATAGTATAAGACAAACTATTACAACCCTAGTAGACCCCCGGCTACCTCCTACTAAATATGCCAAATATCCCGCTCCTTATACGCGAACCCCCGACGCTACCCTCTGCCGAAGGCGCTTCGGCTATAGCGTAGTCGCTTACTAGCACCGGCGTAGGGTCCCGGGTACCCCCCGAGGCCTTAGGCGCCGCGTACCGGACAAGACCCCTAAACTCGTAATTATCTAGGTATTCCTCTCGCTAGAACCCGTAATCTGCCTATATTATAGCCTATTAGCGGGCCCGGTACGGAGGCAACCGATAAATCTTACGTAGTAGTACCGGGACTTCCGCGTCTAGAAGAAAGCGACGAATGTCCCTTAGGACAGCTACTAACCTGTTATAACCTATATTCGATATCGACCGCGGATCGATATCGGGAATCTGATCCCCGCTAATATTAATAGCCCGACCCTACTCCTCCGGGTCGAAAGAGGACTTAACCTCGCGGCGAGGCGATATAAACAAAGGCGGGCTAGGGTAAGTTTCGGCCGTCGGGCTTGATTGCCGACGAGCCGGCGACGACGGCGCAGTTCTAAAGGCGGCAGGAGGTAACGGACGCGACAGTAGTATAGTCGCTAAGGGAGAGGCGTAGGTAGACTCTCGAGAAAGAGGGTTAGTAAAGCGAAAGGGAATCGCCGGGTATAATACTAGGCGTAATAGGCTTCGAGAAGCCTTACGTTCCGCAGGCAAGGGCGAGAAGCCTCGAAATAACGGCGTCCTAGAGACGCGAGGAGAGGCTAGAACGGGCGGCGCGATAGTAACCGATAGTACTGCGGGCGCCGGGGATTCACTTCGGAGGGCGCCCGTTATAAGGAGGTCCTTATCCTATAGGGGCTCTACCTCTAGCGGCGGCGCGTCCTCTATCTCCTAGTTATCGCTAACATCCTCCTCGTCGTATCTATTATCGAACCGACGTATTAGCTAAGGGTTCTTAATAGGGCGACCGCTACGGCGGGATGATCGGGGAGTTCCCCGGATTAAGCGCGACGACGGTAATATCGGAGCAGGACGGCTAGGTATCTAGCGCAGATACAGTGCCCGGTCTAAGGTAGCCGCGGCGATCCCCTCTAGGGTATTAAAATCGTATCTAGCTATATAGCCGGGTAATAGAGAGTATATAGTGTTCAAAGTACGACTACTGTACGGCGTACGAGGCACTATACGACCGACCGTCGAACGGCGAAGGGTCTCGCGAGCTACTAGTTAGCGACGAGCCGCCGGGGTACGCGCTAGTAAGTCTCGGATAGGGACCGCCGGACGAGCAGTAGGACGAGTAGTCGCTGTAGGACTACTACGCGGACGAGAGGGCGTATCGTCAGTCGAGGCGGGAACGATACTAGCCTTAGGTCGACGTAGGCTAGGAAGGGCGTCTCGAACAAAGTCTAGCAATACGGGACCCCGCTCTAGGGATAGGGTAACCTTGCGTACCTTCTCGCCGCGCCGACGAGAGGTTACTAGCGTCGGGACCGTAGCTGGAAGCTCCTTATCGTTAGACGAATATACTACGGGGCGACTACCCTAACGGCGACTCCGACCTATAGGGGGTGCTAGCAGGGTTGCTTAAGGACGGGGCGATACGCGGGGAACCGCCGGGGCCTCGTCTAGGCGTAATACTACGGTAGGCACTACCTAGTAGAACCTCGTACGCGTCTAGTTAAAGGCGTCTGCCGCGGTAGTAGAGGGACGCTACGATAGGGTTAGCTAGTACCCGAAAACGGGGAGCGTCGTTAAAGACTTACCGCTAACGACCCTTAGAGGCGTTCTAAGGGTCCCTATACGGGATAGCGTCCTAGCGAACGCAATTGCTCTAAGAGCAGCAAGCCTTAGTAGTCTTAGGTCGACTGTAGCGCGAGAGTAGGCCTACCTACGGTAGTCCCCGTACGGTAGTACGCTACCTTAATAGTATAGATCTCTCTATTAAGGGTTCGCGCTATAAGATAGAGGCGTACTGCCTAGCGACAGTACTCCTTGTCGCCCTCCGCGAGGGCGCGCGCGTCCTCTGCGGAGCTTGCCGGGTAACTAGCTATAATCTCTCTCTAGATCTTATTATAGGTATCCTTCTAGCGTTAGACGGCGATTACCTTGTTTGAGAGTCTTAGTACGGTTAGTATGCAAACTCGTTAGTAAGGCGAACCCCTAGCGAGGCGGACGGACACTTACCCTTTCTATACTATTATATCCTGCCTTGTTGTTGTTCGCGCAGCTATCGTATATACGGTATGCCGGCGTATTATACACTCGCCCTATAGCGATCGACTTTGCGTACCGCAGGTATATAGCTACGTACCCGGTTTCGTCTTAGTCGGCGTCCGACTAGCTATAGTCCTAGTTATTAGGCACTATATCCTTCATGTACGCGGCGGAGAAAGGAATCGTTACGTATCCCCGGGTAAACGCTATAATAGTCGGAGGGGCCTAATAAAGCGGCGGAGCCGGCGAGGGAAACTAAGGGACGAGGCGGGGCTGTAAAGAGTAAACGAAGAACGAGAAGTAGAAGTGTAGCTGTCTGGATACAGTAGTAGTAATAGAGCTGCAGGCGGGTAAGGATGTTGGTACGTAGTAGGTTGTTGACAGGAAAGGAATAAGAGGATCGTAGAACGCGCGACGAACCTATTAAAATATTCTATCTCTATAGCGACACTACCGCGTACTCCCGACTACTACCTACGGAATTCGCGACGCGACTACAAGCAAATATTCTTAGCGACGCTTTACGACAGCGCGAACATAAGAGGGAATTTGTATACAATGTTCACTAATGCTAAGGTATAGACATTCCGCAGGTATGCGCTAGCTCTACGCGGTACCTAGATAAGAGCAGACGTCTACCCCCGTTTATAGGGCGAATACGTAGGGGACTAATAGCCTGTCGCTACTAGGGACATTAGCCCTAAGAGGGGGCGTCTATAATACGCTAGGGCAGAGAAGCCCTAGCGAACCCCCGGCGAGGCGGGCGGGGCGTGCCGCGCGGGACGGGAAGCCCTCGCGGACCCCCGGCGATCCGGTATAGAAGGGATGCTCTACCGATCGGAGACGTTCTAAATCAAGAGGGTTCCTAAGGGAACCGGTTATCGGCTGCTGCCTAAGAGAAGGCGGTGCCGGTAGCGAGGAGTAGACAATAGAATAGCTTGTGTATATAGCAAGGGCCCTCCTCTAGGAAGGAAGGGCAGAGTTATTGTACCTCAGTTAGCAAGCCGTATATTGTTTATACCTTTTATACCTTGGACCTCTGTTACGTATACCCTTACGCTTATAGAACCATTACACATATATACATACTACGAGAAAAGCGTTATATAAGATAGTCTACCTTGTAATAAGTTGGTAAATATATTTTTAGTATAAGGCTGATTTCGTATAAGATTGAAATTTTGTATAAATCCAAATTTCGTATAAAATCAAAATTCTCCGTAGCAATACGTAAGGTAGGCTATTTCTAGTATAGGCTGTATTTATATTAAAAGCACTCTCTACGTAATACATTGTTGTATATAATACTTTATTATATACTATAGCTACGTCTGAATGTAGTTCTTATATATTATATACGAATTATATATAACTCGTACCTCTCTACCTACCTTGCCTAGCCTACCTACTACTATAATCTAAACTCTACCTTAGTCTACAGTCTCTAGTCTATACTATCTATCTATCTATCTACCTATCTACCTATCTATCTATCTATTTTGTCTATTCCGTCTATTATGTCTAATACGACTCTTTCGCGCAATCTAACCTTATTCTTTCTTCGTACCGCGTTGTTTTCCGCTACAGTTACTACTACGACGTACGGCTACTACGGATCCTCGAACGGTCGTCGCGTCGTCCTCCTATCCGCTATAGCTAGTATACTAAGTACTACGACTAGATAAATTCCGTCGCCTTAGGAGGTTGTCGTACTATAGAGATAGATCTATCGGCAGCGGTCTCGATAGGGACAACGTAAAGATAGTCTAGACTAATTGACGATAGGCCGGTAATAGTATACGGTGCCCTAGCGACGAAGGTACGCCGATATCTACTACCGAGCATATTGTTATCTCCGGCGCTATCGTCGGTTACAAGTACTATTCCTCGAACGAAGAGTCGGCGCTCCTTATTATACGTATAGACAAAGATCTAGTCGATTCGGATAATACTCTAGGTACGATCGCTCTAACGAATAAAGTTACCTATCTTGAATGTAATACGGCGCTAGCCGACCGGATCGAAGAATAAAAGTTTCTTATACTACGCAAACGTACCGGTAAATATAATAATCTACGGTTTAGAGTAGTTACGGCCGTATACTATAGACAGCGCCTTGCTGAATTCTAGGTAGTAATATAGTTAAGATACCCGGGTCGGGAGGCAGAGAGTATTATATACGTATCTATCTCGGCCGTATTAGCAAGGTAACTCGAAGCTATAACTCGAAGTTCTAGAGAGACGCCGTAGAGAGACGCCGTAAAGAGACGCCGTAAAGAGATAGATAAAGAGATAGATAAAGAGATAGATAAAGAGATAGATAAAGAGATAGATAAAGAGATAGATAAAGAGATAGATAAAGAGATAGATAAAGGGACGCCGTAAAGAGATAAATAAAGATAGATAAAGGGATAGATAAAGAGACGCCGTAAAGAGATAAATGAAGATAGATAAAGGGATAGATAAAGAGACGCCGTAAAGAGATAAATGAAGATAGATAAAGGGATAGATAAAGAGACGCCGTAAAGAGATAAACGAAGAGATATCGCCTACTTAGATTAGACATATCTAATAGCTATCGGATGTTAGTATTAGTAGTTACTAACTAGGCCGTCTAACTCGTCCTCGTCGTCGTCGTTAATAGCGTCCGCTTTAGGCCTCATTATAGGTACAACCTACCCTAGTAGGTATATAGGGTAGGTTAGGTATTAGCAATACCTAATAGGTATAGGTATTTAGCTAGGTATACCTAACCTATCGGGTTAGGTACAAACCTAGTAGGTATTACGATACCTAGTAGGTATTGCGTACCTATTAGGTATTGATTTTTCGTAAACAGAAAGAAAAAGCCTAGAAACCGAGTGCCCTAAGAGCAAGTTATTTGAACTAGGTATTAGAAAAGAAACTATATATAAGCCTAATATAGATAAGAGGATAAAGAGAGTAGTTAGATCGAATAAATAAATATAGAAGAATATATACGCTAGATTATAGCTTATAATATTTTGAAACTTAAGTACTATAGTCGGTAAATATAGTTAGTAGGTAAACTTTATATAAGCTTAAACCAAGCTCGCTATAATCGTCTCGTAGTATTCCGGAGGCACTCTTACGTAAGCTTAAAGCTTAGGCGTACCGATCGCCTTAGCTCCTCTACCCTATCTCCCTTATTATTGCTAATTATATCTAAGTTACTAATCCGTTCTATAAGATCTTTTGTCTACTCTCGGTCTTTACTTAGGATCTCCTATAAAGTTAGAGTACTAAGAAGCGCTTAAGCAGCCTCTATAGCCTCGTAGGCAATAAGAACTCTAGTATCGTACTTATCGTCGTAGTAGCGGAAACGGGATACTATTAGTTTAGAGAATGTTAATACGGAGTATTAGCGATTGAAACGACTTTAGTATCGAGCGATACTGAAATCGCGCTTATACCTAACTCCGGCCGTAGGAATATAGAGAATATCCTATACTATTAGTACGAGAGTAGAGTACTTAGGCTTAAGCGAAGACTATATCTTTAGTACCTCGAATAGATCTCCTTTATCTATATTAGCGTCTAGATAGTCGGTAAGCTCGTTACCCTTACGAGTACTACGTCGTTGAGTTTGAGAAGACTCTATACTCCTACTAAGAGTAAAGTCGATCTAGCCCTTATACTAACTACTTCTACTACGTAACTTGTAGGTAGAAGTGCTCGATAATAGACGATAGCTCTTCTCCTACTCTGTTCTTAGCTTACCCTCGTAATACTCGTAGTAACTTTTATCTCTAAAGTTATCGCGTACCTAGAACTTCCGCTTAAGGCAGGGGGTAAGGAGGATACTAATACTGTAGTAATCGCTAAATCGATTCTAGGTATTTCGATAATATTTCTTAAGCTCAGCCTAAGTAGCCTCGTATACCTAATATACATCCTTCTTCTAAGGTATCCTCTTATTCTTAAGTCGCTTTATCGCCTCCTCTAGAATGTCGAAAAGCTAGTTATAGTATACGAGGATAAGGTAGATAGTCGGACCTTTCGTTGTTCTAATCGTTGCTATCGCCGCTACGAATAGTTTTATAAGGTCGATAAGGTACTTAACCCTTTGCTACTCTTCGGAATCGATACCTATATCTTTACTTAGGTCGAGTCGATCGATATAAGATTCGATAACTCTTTGTAGTCTGCTAAAGCGATCGAGTATTAACGTTATTAAGGACTACCTTATCTTTACGTCTTGAAC